>NC_090445.1:1229025322-1229325322 GCF_031143425.1 Pleurodeles waltl
CATTCATATAAAGAGTGAATAACGTTAGTGCAAGCACACACCCTTGATTGACCGCATGTCAAATGGGGATGCGTTTGGTTAATTCTCCCTAACTGCCCCATCTTACTTGAGCAAACTTTTTAGAGTATAGTTTTACAATTAGGTGGAGTAAATTCCCGGGTGCACCCACATTTGCCACAAGTAGTTACCGGGTATAAGGCCAAATGAGGCTCTAAGAGCAACAAAACCTACATAAATTCTTTTTTGAGTAGAAGGGCATATTTCCAGTAAAGAGTAGCTGGTCTAAAGTACTCGTCCTGGGCAAAAATCCAGCTTTCAGGGGGGGGACAGAATTTTCTGACCCTCCACCCAGGCTAGTAATTTGTCTAAAATTTGCCTGGCAAAATGTTTTGTACATTGCCAAAAAGACCTATAAGTCTATAGTTTGAGGGCACACTAACTAGCATTACCCTTCTTGAAATTGGAATTATCTCCTCCCCTCTCCAAGAGTCTGGTATCTACACCCCGCCGAGATAGCACTCAACAGATTTTTGTAGGTAGCCCAAATAAAAAGTTCTGTTTTATACAAGTCTCTAGGGATTTTGTCAGACCGAGGCACCTTACCACATTTCAGGCAATCAATTGTCTTAGCCTTTTCATCAAGGCTAAAAAAGACTGAACCTTCAACACCACCAACACAGTTGAAGTCTCCGTAAAGGTTGGCTCAACTGCATTCTGAAAAGAGTCATTAGAATCTCCTGGGGCACAAAGCATAGGGAAATGGGAAACCCAACTGTCTGGATGAATTTCAGTCTGCTTGCGCAGCTATGCACCAAAATAACTGATTATCCTTCCTTTTAGCTGCAGCAAGCGTATTCTCCCAAATAATTTCTTCCTATTTCTTCCTAGCTCTACCGAGGGTACTGTGATAGCGCCATCTTGTAACAGAATTTCTTCCCTATTGCACCGTTTGACAGCTTTTCTCATAGCAGCTTTACAATCTATATCATACAATTTGGTGACCTTGCTCTTCGTCAACTTCTTAAAGCCTTCTTTGTAGAGTATCTCTTGCGGTTCAATGTACAATTGGTTATATATTTTAAGAATGGGAATATTTATATTTGGGCAACCCACATAATTAGAGAATTTTTTTTTTAATTAGATATCACATTCGGTTATGTAACATACCGACGGTTATTAGCCAAAATGGGGTTCGGAACTGTAGTGGTACAAAAATGATTTACCTTTCTTAAGGCTTACCCAGATAAAGATAAGATCAAAGAATTATGGTCACTGTCCATACGAGGGTCTACTCTCATGTCCACTAAAAAACCCATAATAGCACGTCTAATAAGACATAGGGAGTCATTATGAGTTGGGCGGACGGTCTTTTCCGTCCACCAAACTCCTGCGGGCAGGTTGCTAACAGTATGGCTGCCTTTTCATGGGCCCCAATAGGAGTTTCCCGCTGGCCCAGCAGGAAACAGCCTACAACATTGATGCCAGCTCATAAGTGAGCCAACGGCAATGCTGCAGTGAGTAGGGTGCACCATCACCCGTCGTGCTGTTCACTGTCTGCAACGTAAACCATGGGGGCCCAGCACTGCCCATGCCAAGTGCATGGGCAGTGCCAGCCTTTACATGGCAGTGCTGCGGCCATGTAAAAGCTGACGGAAAGGGGGGGTCGTAATCCCCAGGGCGGTGCTGCTTGCATTGCTCCTGTGGAGTTAAACTGGCAGTGCTGGCGGTCTGACTGTGGCACAATTGCCATTGTCGTAATGTGGTCGTCAGACCACTGCTTTGGCGGCGGTCAGACCGCCAATGCAACCCTGGTGGCATGAAGACCGTCAGGGTCAAAATGACTCCCAAAGTTAATGACAATAGTGTAAGAACCTCGCCTAAAATTAGGGGCCCTTTCAGGATCCGCACGGCATGGGACAGCCCTCTGACTCAATACGAGGGTCCCCACCTCCCTTAGGGCCAGCACCAATCACACTGTGTGAAATAACCTCCTGAGTTAGTTCAAACGCACCTTGTCTCCTAGTTTATGGTTTAACATGAGCTGTACTATGTGGCGGGGTATAAACCAGATAACATTTAAAATTGTTAAGAAGCAACATGCCTGCAGAGAAACAATCAATATCTTCAGTACAACAATTCTGTCAGTCAACTTTATCTAAGCAAGGCACCTTGTTAAATGAGCTCCAAACATAACCCACTACTGGCCGAATTGTGGCAGGGGATAATTTAGGTCTTATTTCAGTCTTTAGGCCCTCTTTAAGGTGACAGGTACGTAGTTCAAAATGTAATCAAATGTTGTTGAATCAGCCAAATGTCTTTCGACATGAACAATGTCAGACCTAATTGCAGAGGAGCATTTGCACTTCATCCTTAACCAATATATAACCTTATTGGTCAAAGCGTCTGCAACATCTTAGGATGCTGAGGTCAACTTAGGCACCCGTGTCATGAATATTACTTTCTTAGAGTCTAATTCGCCACCCCTAGACTGCAAGTTGGGCAGAACACTCAGAGATTGATGGTTCTGCAAATAGAGGTTAATTGAACATGTAACTATGCCCCGATCTCATGAAAAATGGAAAGGCTCCAGATCCCTACTTTAGGGTACTAATGGATGATGGTTGGCCAAACGCTACCAAGTTCCCTCGAAACAGGAGGGTAGCTAAGAAATCTGGTGATATAAGAATCCCTCCACTGCCAATTTGACTGTGGCCGATCCTTAAGAAGAGATATAGGCCCTCATTCTGACCTTGGCGGGCGGCGGAGGCCGCCCGCCAAAGTCCCGCCGTCAGGTTACCGTTCCGCGGTCGAAAGACCGCGGCGGTAATTCTGACTTTCCCGCTGGGCTGGCGGGCGGTCGCCTTCAGACCGCCAGCCAGCCCAGCGGGAAAGAGGCTTCCACGATGAAGCCGGCTCGGAATCGAGCCGGCGGAGTGGAAGCTGTGCGACGGGTGCAGTTGCACCCGTCGCGTATTTCACTGTCTGCGCAGCAGACAGTGAAATACATGTAGGGGCCCTCTTACGGGGGCCCCTGCAATGCCCATGCCAGTGGCATGGGCACTGCAGGGGCCCCCAGGGGCCCCGCGACCCCCCCTACCGCCATCCGGATCTCGGCGGTCCGACCGCCGGGATCTGGATGGCGGTAGGGGGGGTCGGAATCCCCGCGGCGGTGCAGCAAGCTGCGCCGCCGCGGAGGATTCAATGGGGCCGCGGTACACTGGCGGGACCCCGCCAGTGGTGCCGGTCTGACCGCAGCTTTACCGCCGCGGTCGGAATCCCCATTGGAGCACCGCCGGCCTGTCGGCGGTGCTCCCGCGGTCCTCCGCCCTGGCGGTCAAAGACCGCCAGGGTCAGAATGACCACCATAGTCCACTTCTGCCTAAAGCTCCAAGCTTCAGTCTTGGAGATATCTTCAGAATTGATACTGATCCAAAAGCTGGACCTTGATGTGTTTCCATAGGTCCTGCAATACACCTACACCTACAGGAGCCGAGCTTGGTCTCCAGATTTTCAACCTTACTGCTCAAGGCGGTAGCTAAGCTTCTTAGCCCATATTTATGAAATGTTTGCGCTGCGCTAGTGTCCTTTTTTTGCGCTAAAGCAGCGCAAACCTAACTCCATATTTATATTTAAACCTAGACCCCTCTAGCGTAAAAACATCTGAGTTAGCGCCATTTTTAGGAAGCGCAATCCACCTTGGGTCTCGTTGCGACAATGAGATGCAAGGTAGGCGATCCCTTCCTAAAAATGACGCTAGCCGTCTAGCGCCATATTTACCTCTCAATGCAAAAATGACGCATATCAAGTAAGTGGATCGAAAAAATGGTGCTAAGTCCGATTACTGTCAAAATTTAACGCCTGGTCAGACCAGGTGTTATAAAAAGGCCCACACACCACCACGCAAGGAAAACATGAAGAAGGAGCATTTGAAACCTCCAGGAGAATATTGAAGTGGTACTGCTCCAGCTTGGCACCACATGCTGCAGACCTCAGTGAAGACAGCAGGTCCCTCCGCCACCACTGCAGCAACCCTAAACACCACCACAGCAGCCACAAAGCCAGCACAGAAGGGGGAAGAGGATCTTCAGACAGTGCAAAACTATCTTTGCCCTCAGGAAACAAGGTGTGATCAGGATGTACTGACTGAACCAGGAGTCCATTGTACCTCTACTGCACCACATTGCACCACACATCACAGCAAGGGTGCAAACTCCCACTACTATTTCACCCATGACCAAACTCCCCGCTGTCCTCCATATGCTGGCGTCTGGATCTTTTCAGATAATGGGTGCACAAGTGACTGGTATGCCCCAACCGTCCTTCTCAGTATTCCCACTTAAGGTCATGGACACTATCATATGCCTCACACCCCACCACATCTGTTTCCCAAACACCCAAAATCTGCAACAGGAGACCAAGCAAGGTTTCTACCAAATTTCTGGGTTCCTGCATTTGCTGGGTTCAATGGACTGCACCAACGTGCAACTGGTGCCACCTGCAGCACCGGTACACCTATAGAGGAACTGCAAGCACATCCATTCAATAAATGTGCAGGCCACTGCGGACCACCGTGGGCTCTTCACCAACATCCTAGCAAAATATCCCAGCAGTGTCCATGTTGCCTACATATTCCACCATTGTACTATCAACAAGCAGTTCCAGGAAGGGCAATTCGGCAATAGTCTACTCATAGGTAAGCCACCATAGCAATCATTACACACAGAACACAGCAACCATGTAGGACACACAAGACAGACACCACACTAAAGACACATGGGCAGGGGAACATAGATGTACAGGCAACACCACATGTGCAACATGCCACACTGCACCGCAATCATTGCACCTCACAAGCACATACACCCACATGTACACAACACAGCCACACCCTGACTTCCTCACCATGTGTGGAAAGGTAGAGCTATGTCCCCTTTGCATACAAAAGCTGCTCTCAAACCACTACAAGTGTTCACTGGTTGACAACTAAATACAGATCCCACACACATTACACCAAACAAAGAATAGCACAGCCACGTCAATAGCATATGCCATATCCATTTAAAGAAAGTCACACATAGGCACAGTCCCACGTAAATCATGGTGTGGAAGCCTCTGGCGGAACCTATATCAAATGCCACTCAAGTGATGCCATTACCAACTACATATCATCTAAACATACCTGACATACCAGTAGTGTGTACATACACCTGCCTGCTGCATTATGTCGCACACATACAAGTACAAATTAACCTGCCAGACCATGGGGCAGAATCATGAGAAATGGGGCAGCGCCCACTCCAGTGCCACCTCCCATGCACCCCTAGGGCCCCCTAAAACCACCATGTCTGTTCCGTACACTGGAAGCGGTCCACCATGGTGCAGAGCTTGTGAAAAACTGTAAAAACCATGGGTGCCATTGTAGGACTCAGTAGGAGTATAGAGGACATACTTTACCTTACATGCAACGTACTAAGGGACCCATTTGAAAAACAGCTTTGCCCCCTCCCAAAGCCTGCACTGTGCATGTGTTGAAAGTGTCTGTGATAAATCATGTATTGGAAATTAGGAGATACTACTGCACCAAATTAGATAATCCTACAACTGTGTGATACCCACCCTTGTACACTTGATGGCTGACACAATCATCATGTGCCACAAAGGGTCACTAAGTATCACACTGCATGCAGTGTTGCCTCGTGGTAACATGGATGGCACAGTTTGCTTTTGTAGGGCTACTATGGTGTCTCTACATCTTACACCATTGTGGTGCAAGGAGGTGGTAGGTTCCATCTAACAATAGGACACTGCTTCAAATATGGACTACACAACATATTTTTGCTCAATCATAACTATCATTTTGGAATCAATATTAGAATTCCCAGGTACTTGAGCCACTACCCAAGATTGTCATGTCCATCAACATAGTCCAATGAAAACATTTCACAAGAACAGGAACATACACTATACCACAAGCAAGTCTAAGTCACCACTCCAACTACAACTATCAACTGCCATGGTATTTTCCAAACCGCTATCGAGCTTTACCAACAAATCTTTTCTCATTCATTTGCAGCCGATGTAGGTTATGGCATACAGCCATGGGTAAGGACTCAATTTTCCAACCCCACAACGGTGGAAGAGCGTGCCTACAATGAAGGGCACGGAAGAACACGTAATGTTGTGGAAAGGAGATTTGGGCTTATGAAATCAAGGTTCAGGTGCCTAACCCTGACAGGAGGACGCCTCTTGTATGCTCCACCACTCGTATGAAAAATCTTACTGGCATGTGCAATCCTCCACAACATCTGTGTAAGAACAAATGTCCCCTGGGCTGAACAGGTTGATGCCCCCAACGAGGAGGGGGAGGATGATGGAGCAGATAATTTGGAGGGGAAGCAATAGAACACTGCAGCAGGAGTTTGCAGGAGACTCCACATTGTAGAGAACTTCTATACATAGTGACTGGACTAACAACATCACATCGTAAGTAGCACAAATAAAATACTTTGCATCTGATTATCCTTGGTCTACTCATTCTTTACTACATATACCATTGGATTGTGACTCAAACCTCGGGGAGCAGGTAAGAAGCACAAAAGTTACAAGTACGGTAGCAACATTGTTTGTGATGTAAGAGGGTCTACTGCCTCACATATCAATGACAAGGAATTCATGGGCATGTTACTCCTGAAGGCCTAGATTAATTCACCACTATATATATTGTGCTGTCAAGTGGCCAAGGTACTAATTCCTACTAGCTCATTCACCACAACACCATGCCTACCAGGATGTATGCCATGGGGGCACACATAAGGTAGGGACTGTGAACAAATGGAGTTTAACTAATGTCGGAACTGAACACTGTCACATCTCAGGGTGACTGTTGCTTTGCTTGCTTTGCTTGCTCAGTGCATGTGTGACAATGGGGAGACATCATAGGTAACTATGGATCTGCAGTAATTGTCCGGAGTTTGTAACCAATCTCAGATGCACAGCCTACACAGCGTATCCGTTGGATTATGTACTGACACTGGCATTGGGCACAACCCTGACACATGGTGGATTGTACCTCATGAATGGCACACACGTAGATTGTGGAGTGTGAATGGGTTGCCAGTCAAATTAAGCAGCTATGGGTGCAGAATTACTATCCAAACGCATGACTCTTTGTCAGGATATCAGAAATTAAAGGGGCAATGCACCACCAAATAATTGCCTGGATAAAATGTAGGCAGAGTGTGTTACACTCCCTATGTATGTAAGATGTACACTTCTCACACAAATCTGCTGTCTTGACACATGTCTACAGCAAATCCAGAGAAACATGTGAAGACTGATGTACGGGTGTATGTCCTAGGTAGACACTGGTTTGCTAATATCAACAATGCTTCACATGTGTCAGCATGTTTACCTAGTATGCTCTTTATAACAACATCCCACAGCACATTGCAATACACACCACTCATTGTAAAAAAACTGTAAACTTCGCACTTGTATACCGCACTACTCACCCGTTAGGGTCTCAAGGCGCTGTACGCATACCACTGTGGATCCCCTCCTGGCTTTTCCCTATGAGGCGCCCACACCTGGATAGCCCTAGGGTGAAGCCAGGCTTCCAAGCGCTGTGAGGGCCGTTGTGAAGATTAAGCAAGCTATTGCCCAGAGTTACAGAGTGGGACCCATTAATTAGATTAGGCACTGAGGCGAGAATTAGCTGGTCCAAGGGAATTTAGCCCAAGACCCGCCAAAGCGTGAATTGAACCCTGGTGGGCCAGATCTCTGCATCAGGGTCTGCCGCTCTATCCATTGTGCCACACTTCTCCACACAACAGAACAAGTGCATGGTAGCAGAAGTAGCAAATTATCCCATACATGTTTTGGGCCCCAACATTGGAATCAGGTGTGGGATATGCAACTATGTCCAGCATTGTTCAATATTGTCAGAGACACATCATTAAACTGAATGGGAGTAGAACTATCCATGTATGTTGCATTTGGGTAATTATAAATACAGCACTGAGATGATTTCACACCTCAACAACATTCAGTCATGGTAAGAGTTACCTAGGTTGTGGCATGCTGGAAGAAATGCATACCCATGTTCAATAGAGGATGTGGATGGACAGCTGAGAGATACCCACTGATAGTTGCAAATACAACATGGGAGGTCACTTGGAGACAACACAAGTGCTGTAGCAGGTGTAATGTCATGAGTGCGTTGCACTCATTGCATCTCACAAATACTGTCAATGGGACAGTAACTAACATGTAGCCAGTAGTAGGAGATGTGTATATCTACAAATTACACAAGTCATATGTTGCATCCTGTCCATGTATGACCAGACAATGTTGCTGGAGAAGATGTGTAAAAAGTGCAAGCAACCTAAAGAATGGGAGCAATGTAGGAAACAACACATACCTTACCAGTAAGGTGGGAAAACACGGAGAAGGAACACACATAGACCAATACTGACTATGCAACTCATCAATGTCTACATGTCAACATTCAACATATGTACAGAGAGGGTGGCCAGGTCAGTACATAAAACATTAACATTTGCCACTACCATACCCTGGTATTTGCCCATAACATGCCACAATGACAGAAGGCAGTGACAGACAACACCATCTGTACCCTGGCACATTCCCAAAATTGAAGTCACAACAGGTATACATCCCCTAAACAAGCTGCCCATGAAAATAACTAAGGGTATCAAATAATGAGACATGTTCTACACGTGCAGGTATCCAGTACTCTCTACATGAGCGGGAAAGGCTGACATCAAGTACCACAGAAGAAAATGTGATATCCTGGTATCTTTGATCACAATTGTGCATGTGGCTGTCTGCAGGGTAGTGTGCATAGTTCTGCTGAGTAGCAAACTTGAAGAGGCTAGATACCCACTCAAAAAACCCAAACACCACTGCTCTGGCCACATAAACCTATGACATTGTCATGGGCCTGATGCATGTGCACAGGAGGCTGAGTAAACAGGAGCTCCATTAACCTGCCCCTTCACATGCAACCATAGGTTTGTGTTGCCATACAAACTCACACAGTTGTGATGATGAGGAGCTCGCCATCTATGCCGAACTGCAACACTGCTACACAGTGGTATGCCATTGTATGTGACAGTCATAACGAACATGATGTGGACAAATGTGAGTGCCTAGTTGGTGGCATGCACACATATACCAAATATCTCAGCGCACATTTACCACTGTAATGGCTCAGGCATAGTCATGTGCATGGATTCTGAACAAAAGGCAACCTAGCACAAATATAAGGGCATTGGTATCACAAGATCAGTGACTGTAAGAAATTACCTTCACATGTGTTCTAACATACATAGGTGGCACTGATGTGACCACACATGCATTTGTCAAATGCCAACATGTGTCCATGCAGGAAGATAGTAATGTGAGGATTCACATCCCATGAACGCACCTCTGTGGTCATATGTTACAGAAATGACACTACAGGTCTTTACATACACACAGCATATACCAACCTTCAGTAACATGTGTACATAACATCTCCTGTAACTAAGATGCATGAGGCACCAAATGCCACACGTGTAGCAGAGCATCATGAAGTAAAAACCAACAACACACCACAGAGTTGACACACATGCACATGCAAGTTGCCAGGGATAATGTGATGTCAACCCAGTCCTAGTCCACTGCATACTCTGAGTACAAATTGTCATTGTTGTCACATGCCTTACGATGTGTTGACATAGGCCATCATATATATTGTGTTGTTGGTATGTGTACATTTGTATATCAGACATAACAATATAGTACTCCCACAAATTAGTAATCAAACACATATGTACACACATAGCACACATGTGCCAACATGTATGTGGACACAGTGTAGCTACACATGCACATATGCACAAAGTATGAGTAATCGCATGCAGCAGATTCTTTAAGAAACCTATAGATTCAACATACCAATGTCACCGTTATGACATGACTGGTTAGTTACACACATGTAGCGATACCATATATGCAACATTATAGCACAGCCCATGTGACATGGTAAGTGAATCAGGGTGGGATCAAGGTCTACATTGCAAAATTTCACGCAATCCTGTCATGCGTCCAAAAAAATGAAGCAAACGCATCAAATCTACACTCTGCAATGTCTCTAAAAGAATGCCTGGGCCCTGAGCATCTGTCACACATTCACAGGCCTTTTAACACACACCATGGTGAAAAATCGATGTATGACTGTCACGTGTCAAAAACTTACACGCACACACATATGCCATGCTATTCTCCTAAGCAAAAAGACCCCTAGCCCCTGAACGTCTCTCGCACATCCACAGGCAATTGCATGCAAAATGGGAAAAAAAACGACACAAGAATGGAAATGTGATGCACCAACCCAGGAAGTGATGAAACAGGACATCCTGGCTGCAAACGTGGTACAGTGAGTCCACTTTCACTTCACAGTCTTTTTGTCTGTGACTGTGTGAGGGTGTGTGGAGATAGTGCTGTTGGAGTTTTAGAGTGTTTATTGTGCTGTGTCCTGTAGCTGTTGTGTTTTATTTGTCTTTAAATCTGAATTTTGTGTTGTAAGTCTCTGTATTGTGGGGTGTTTGTCTGGCGTAGTATAGTTGTTGGGGTAGTTGGGGTATTCATAGGGAAATCTTTTTTTGGGGGGGGTGAACTGCATTTGCAGTCCAGTATGTCAGGGAAAGGGAGGATGGCCAGAATGTATGCCGATGAGCCTGGGGGTTTCATATGGCTGGTACAGCACTACCTCCTAATGATGCTGGTACAGGGTGGCTGTGTATTCAAGACTACCCCACAGAGGCCAGGAAGATGCGGTGCGACAAGGTGCTCCACCACCTGTCAACTGTCAAGAGTGTTTGCCACAGGAAGGAATGACCACCAACTGAAGCACTGCTGGTCAGACCTCATTACAAGGGAGCAAGATCTGCTGGATCATCTGGGCACTGAGATTGGTGGAGCAGTTGGTAAGTATCCCACTTCCAGACAAAGTCCATTTTTTGCATGAGCATGACAGTTGCATATACCGTTGAGTGCTGCATGTCATGGTTATGGATCGTGACATGTTGTATGCTACCTGTAGGAAGAGCCTCAGCGCCACCTTACCCCTGCCATTCAAATGTACAATAATAAAGCTGAGGCAGGGCAGACATGCCATTTTCCCTGCACGACTATTACAAAGTGTTGTTATGCATGCATAGGGCAACTTGGTATTGAGCAGCAAAAAATGAGGCCTGCACCATGCATCATGTATGGGAGGGGGTCCCAAAACCTGTTTGGTGGGGAAATGTATAAGCCACTCGGAAAAATGAGAAATACCTAAATTCCATATTTCATGCACTCTGAACGGCTTCTGAGAGCAGGTGTGATATGAGGACATATAAATGTATGTGATGGGCCCCCATGTACTCAGCAGAAGTCGTGATGATCTGATTTGTTTCAACCCTGCTGAGTAGATTATTTTCCTCCACATAAATAGATGCAGTTGCACTCTACCTACAACATGCTGTGCCTTAATTCTAATTAGGCGCCCACACTGCAGGGGTAAGGGGTGCACTGAGGGCCACAAGGACTGTAGTGATGCATTTGGTGCTGCACCACTGTTGTTCAATCGGCCCCTTTGTGTAATTGGCCAAGGCCATGTAAGGGAGCTTGATCATGCACTGGGTCTAGACTACTAGCACTTTCCTCTTCCTGTACATTGTGTATCACATACACCCTAAACTATATCTATTACCACACACACATGTGCAGAGTTAGTTCCCCAGGCCTGCTGAATCCTTGGACCACAGACCAAGTGTGTCTGTGTTGAGGCATATGTTTATTCCCATGTTCTTATCCCTCCCTGGACAAATAATGGTATATCATGCCAACAATGGCTGGCCACACACAATTAGCAATATATCCATGATTTCAATCAGTCAATGTGCAGGTAGGTACAACTATTTTCACATAAGTAAACTACCATATCATAATTGATCATGTGTGTGCCTTGTGATGGCACACACATATTACTTACTTCACACAAGGATGTATTACGGCATTATTCAACACTTTGGAATACCCACACAACCCCTTGGCAGTTGTTTGTCAGTTTGCTGTGACAATGAGGTAGATGTTTACAAAATCTGGGGCACGCTCAAATGCTATGGGTGCTACTGTGGGATAGCCACTGCAACAACCATCAGATACGCCTAAGATACAGTATACAGTGTCATGCAGTCACATATGGTCATGGAGGTGTAGAACTAACAAACATCTGCATGACAATGCCATGTATAAATGGTGTTTCAGGGACAGTGATGGTTTGTAGGTGCCTGGGTCTGCATCATCTGAGACTATGGCCCTAATTATAACTTTGGCAGTGACAGCCTCCAACATACCACCGTGGCGGTGACCATCTGTCTGCCCGATTATGAGCACTGCCTGACTTCTGCCACAATAAGGGCAGGACTCCGGCAGTGTTCATACTGGCGGACGGTGGTGACCTGGGGCTGCTAACACCAGCACCGCCCGCCAGTAGAATGCCACCAGCCATATTTTGAGCAGAAATAAGGCCTCGCAGTGTTCTGCTGGCGGGGCACTCCTGGCAGTAGCAGTACCCCATCCCGTTCCCTGCTGGGCGACCTCCTCGCCAGACAAGGTAAGCCAGCACCCAACAGGGAAGGGGGATAAGACGGGGGTGTTATGTGTGTGTCTGAGTGTGTGATTGCATGTGTGAATGAGTCTGTGTGTGTTGTGTTGTATGCGTGGTTGCATGCGTGTGAGTGAATGCGTGTAAGAATGGTGAAGTGAGTGCATGTCTGCATGTCAGTGTGTGTGTGTAAGAATGTGTGTGAATATGTCTGGACAAATGCATGTGTGAATGCGTGTATGCCAGTGTACGTGAATGGGTGTATGCGTAGTGTGTGTAGGTGTATGTGTGCGTGTATGTGGGGGTGTGGGGTGAGGGGCGCTGTGACTGTAGTGGGGATGAAGTGTGTGTGCGTTTATGGGAGGGTGGGGGTGAATGTGTGTATCGGCGGGGGTGAGGGTGTTTGAATTGGGCAGTCGGGGGTGTTTGGATGGAAGGGAGCGGGGGGAGTCAGGTGAGTATTGGGGGAGTGGGGGAGCCACCCACCCGTGACAGGGATGGAATTCCATGGCAGGAGGCAGGCTCATAATGACGCCCCCTTGTAACGTATGCTCAGGCCAGGTCTTACACCAGGACACATGAATGATGATTTATCAAACCTTTGAATAGCCAGTGGGAAGGTTCCAGGCCCCCTATCATAAGGCCCCTGCCTTTCATTCATGATGACTGGGCAAGCCTTGATGTTTCACCTGCTTTCAGGCCTCACCACAGCTCACCCCCGGACCCTTCTCCTGCCGGAGCTGTAGCTTCTCCACTCTCCGAGCCACCACCCCACCCGCCACAACCAAACACAACCACCTCAGATGCATCCTTCTCAACACCCTCTCCGTCCACAAGCACGCCATCGAACTCTGGGACCTTCTCGTCTCCTTCTCCCTGGACATCGTCTTCCTGACAGAGACCTGGATAAACCCATCCTCAGCTCCTGACATTGCCACAGCAATCCCAGACAGTTACAAGATCACCCGCAGAGACCGCACCAACAGACTAGGAGGAGGGATCGCCATCGTCCACAGGAACACCATTAGAATCTCAACCAACACTGAAGACACCCTCAGCACCGCAAAACACATGCACTTCCAAATCCACATCGATCCCAAGACCACCCTCAGGGGCACCCTCATCTACAGAACCCCTGGACCTCGACCTCAGTTCAGTGACTCCATCGCCGACATCATCAGCACTCAAGCCCTTGCATCTACAGACTACATCCTCCTCGGAGACCTGAATTTCCACTTCGAAAACACCAATGACAGCAACTCCACCGCCCTGCTCAACAACCTCTGACTCAATCAACTCATCAGATCTCCCACCCATTCTGCCGGACACACGCTCGACCCCATCTTCTCTGCCAGCAACTACATCGCCTTCAGCCACACCACCAAACTCCACTGGACCGACCACTGCTACGTCCACTTCATCTTCAATAAACCCACCACCCACTACCACCCGCAACCGATCCCCCGCTGCAGCTGGAACGAGATCACCAACGACTGGCTGATCTCCGCCCTCACCCGAGCCCCACCAGGTGACACCACTGACGCAGACACAGCCGCCCACAACCTCTGGCAATAGATCGACAACTGCGGCAACACTCTCGCCCAATCAAGAAACCCTCTCACAACCGCGCCATTAGAAAGGCCACCTGGTTCACCACCGACCTCTGGACCTCCAAACAGGCCTGCCGAAAACTCGAGAGGAAGTGGCGCCAGGAAAAGGCACCAGCCACCCACACAGCCCTCAAGAACACCATCCGCAAGTACCACCAGCTCATCCGGACCACCAAGAGATCTTCCTTCAAGGAGAGAATCAACAACAACGCGCACAACAGCCAAGAGCTCTTCAACATCATGAAGGAACTCTCCAGCCCCAGCTCCAGCACCAATGACATCCAACCTTCGCAAGACCTCTGTGACTCCCTAGCCACCTTCTTTCACTGCAAGATCACAGACATCCACGACAGTTTCATCAACAAGACCCCACCAGCAGCCCCCATCACCTCCAACTCATCGCCTCCCAACCACACCAACCTCCTGCTCTCCTGGACACACGTCAACGACGCTGACAGCGCCAAAGTAATTAAGACCATTCATTCCGGCTCTCCATTTGACCCCTACCCGCACTACATCTACAACAGAGCGAGCTCCATCATTGCCCCCCAACTCCATATGATCATCAATAGCTCCTTCGAGGCCACCACCTTCCCGGAAAGCTGGAAGCACACCAAGATCATTGCCTTACTCAAGAAACCCAAGGCAGACCCTAAGGACCTCAAAAACTACCAGCCCATCTCCCTGCTTCCCGTTCCCGGCAAAGGTTCGAGAAGATCGTCAACAGGCAGCTGACCAACCACCTGGAGGAAAACACTCTGGACCCATCCCAATCCGGCTTTCGCAGCAATCACAGCACTAAGACCACCCTCATCTCTGCCACCGACGACATCCGGACCCTCCTGGACAAAGGAGAAACTGCAGCCCTCATCCTCCTTGACCTCTCGGCCGCCTTTGACACCGTCTGCCACCACACCCTGCGCACATGCCTCCACGGCGCAGGGATCCGCGACAAGGCCCTGGACTGGTTTCCTCCTTCCTCTCCGACAGAACACAGAGAGTCCGCCTCCCTCCAGTCCTATCTGAAGCCACCAGCTACGGTGTACCACAGGGCTCCTCCCTCAGTCCCACCCTCTTCAACGTCTACATGGCACCACTTGCCAAAATCATCTGATCTCACAACCTCAACATCGTCTCTTATGCTGACGACACCCAGCTGATCCTCTGCCTCACCAAGGACCCTGCCACCGCCAAAACCAACCTCCACGAAGGCCGTCACCAACTGGATGAAGAACAGTCGACTAAAGCTTAACTCAGATAAGACAGAGATCCTCATCCTCGACCCCACCCCATCAGCGTGGGATGCCTCCTGGTGGCTGCCCACGCTGGGAGCTGCACCAATGCCCACCAACCATGCTAGCAACCTAGGTTTCATCCTTGACTCCTCGCTCTCCATGACCCATCAAGTCTCATCCTTCTGCTTCAACACCCTCCGCATGCCTCCCAAAATCTACAGATTGATCCCTACCGAAACCAGGACGGTTACCCAGGCCCTCGTCAGCAGCAGACTGGACTACGGCAACACTTTCTCCACAGGAACCACAACGGCTCTCCAGAAAAGCCTGCAATGGATACAGACCTCTCCGCATGCCTCATCCTCAACATCCCCCGCCACAGCCACATCACAGACCACCTGAGAGAACTACACTGGCTTCCTGCCAACAAAAGGTTCACATTCAAACTCCTAACCCACGTCCACAAAGCAATCCACAACGTCAGACCAGCATACCTCAATGATCGTCTCACCTTCTACACCCCTAACTGTCAGCTTTGCTCCGCCGACCTCACCCTCGCCACCATCCCACGCATCCACAGGACAACAACCGGCAGCAGATTTTTATCCTATATCGTTGCCAAGACCTGGAACACCCTCCCCATTCACCTCGGCAGACCAAGGACCTACTGACCTTCAGGAGACTCCTCAAGACCTGGCTGTTTGAGCAGTAGCAGCTCTTGTTGGGGACATGTGATACTCACATGTTTGATGACACAAATGTTGATCATGGACAATTTTATCCACTCAGCTCTGGGCCCTGTTGGTTAACAATGGATAGCCGTCATCCCAGTGATATGTACATGATACTGTAGATGGCTGGTAGGAAATAGTCATAGATGAGGAGTAAGTCATTGTTGAAGAATGTGTGGTAAACTATGGGGGTCATTCCAACCCTGGCGGCCGGTGTTAAAGCGGCGGCTAACCCGCCAACAGGCTGGCGGTTTAAAAAATGGAATTCGGACCCTGGCGGAAACCGCCAACAGAGACCGCCACTTTAACAATCCGACCACCACGGCGGGACAAACAAACAGCGTGGCGGTCACCGCCAACAGACAGGCGGGAGTCAATGTACCGCCCACCCTATCACAACCCACCAATCCGCCACCTTTTCCGGGGCGGTAGCCCCGCCGATAAAAACACGGCGGAAACAGACATTTCAAACGGAAAACGCTCACCTCCATACACCCCACGAGGAATCTGGACAGCATGGAACCCGAACTACACATCCTACCAGCTATTGTATTCCTGCTCCTCTACCAGGAGCACGAACGCCGGCACAGAAGACTACGGTGAGTACTGCACCTACGACACAGGGGAGGGGGGAGGAGAAAATATTACAGGCACACATACGCTACACACCCACCACCATCCTCACCCACTACAACACACACATCAATGCATAGCAATACATCAATGTTACAACCCCCAAACCCCCCGGAAGAATGCAAAGACAAAATGAAGTGATCATAAATAGTTGAACATATTGTATTATCAGCATATAAAAATCACACATTTAAAACTAATATATACATAAATATTAAAAGTCCGATACTTTTAGCAGTCATTGTCCGTGGACCACTGGGCCCAAATCACATGGGCAAGGCCCACACAGGATACCTGACACCAATGGAGAGAACACTGCAGGGGCATCAGATAGAAAAACTACAGGCACCTCAGGGGGAAGGGAAGGGAAGGGGGGGCACCTCAGCCACATGAGTACACAACGCTAGATCCACGAGGGGCCTCCATGGCCACTGTCCCTTCCTGGGGAGTGCAAAGCCACAGTCTCTCAAGTCCATACAGTGGGTGGCTTGCCCACTGTACCATCCTGGGGAGTGCAAAGCCACAGTCTCTCAAGTGGATGACAGTGTCCACTGGTTCTGGAGGGGGACTGGTGCCCAGAGTGCTTCGTGCAGCCCTGCCCCACACAGATGCGGCACTGCCCCTTCCGCCAATGGGCCAGCGGTGCTTGAGATGAAGGGCCCAGCGGAGCGGTGCTTGAGATGAAGGGCCCAGTGCAGCGGTGCTTGAGATAAAGGGCGGCCCAGTGCAGCGGTGCTTGAGATAAAGGGCGGCCCAGTGCAGCGGTGCTTGAGATAAAGGGCGGCCCAGTGTAGCGGTGCTTGAGATAAAGGGCGGCCCAGTGCAGCGGTGCTTGAGATAAAGGGCGGCCCAGTGCAGCGGTGCTTGAGATAAAGGGCGGCCCAGTGTAGCGGTGCTTGAGATAAAGGGCGGCCCAGTGCAGCGGTGCTTGAGATAAAGGGCGGCCAAGCGCAGCGGTGTTTGAGATGAAGGGCCCAGCGGAGCGGTGCTTGAGATGAAGGGCCCAGCGGAGCGGTGCTTGA
This sequence comes from Pleurodeles waltl, assembly GCF_031143425.1. Lineage (NCBI taxonomy): Eukaryota > Metazoa > Chordata > Amphibia > Caudata > Salamandridae > Pleurodeles > Pleurodeles waltl. Next base: position 1,229,043,212 of record NC_090445.1, read on the forward strand.
GATGAAGGGCCCAGCGGAGCGGTGCTTGAGATGAAGGGCCCAGCGGAGCGGTGCTTGAGATGAAGGGCCCAGCGGAGCGGTGCTTGAGACGGCGGTGCCCAGCGGAGCGGTGCTTGAGATGAAGGGCCCAGTGCAGCGGTGCTTGGGACGGCGGGGCCCAGCGGAGCGGTGCTTGAGATGAAGGGCCCAGCGGAGCGGTGCTTGAGATGAAGGGCCCAGCGGAGCGGTGCTTGAGACGGCGGTGCCCAGAGGAGCGGTGCTTGAGATGAAGGGCCCAGCGCAGCGGTGCTTGAGATGAAGGGCCCAGCGCAGCGGTGCTTGAGATGAAGGGCCCAGCGCAGCGGTCTTTGCTCTGTTCAGCGGTGCTTGCCTTGGCGGTCCTTGCCCTGTTCAGCGGTCCTTGCCCTGTTCAGCGGTCCTTGAGTTGGCGCTCCTTCATTGCCCAGCTGGGCTGTGGCTGGCGCTCTTTCATTGCCCAGCTGGGCTGTGGCTGGCGCTCTTTCATTGCCCAGCTGGGCTGTGGCTGGCGGGGCCCTCCTGGGCAGCTGGGCTGTGGCTGGCGGGGCCCTCCTGGGCAGCTGGGCTGTGGCTGGCGGGGCCCTCCTGGGCAGCTGGGCTGTGGCTGGCGGGGCCCTCCTGGGCAGCTGGCCTGCTGCCGGACTTGTCGGGCATGCTGCCCTTCCCTGGACGTCTGTGGCCCTTTCCCACCTTTGGCGGTGTGCCAGGTGGCACCCCACTTCCAGCCAGAGCCAGGGTAGGGATTTTGGTCCCTGGTGTCCTTGGCCTCTCGCGCCGGGCACTGGTGATCTTTGGGTGTTTTTCCGGGGGTGGGCTGGCCGTGCCTTGGCTCCTACCAGAACTAGTTGCCCTTGAGGGTGGGGGACTCTACAGTCCTTGGACAACAGTCTTGATAGGTCCTGGTTTGGTGGTAGCTGAGGTGCTGATTGCAGTCTTATTCGATGGACGGGGTGGGGGAGTTGTTGGAAAGAGGTCAAGTTTGGAAAGGAAAATCAATTTGGAAAGAGAGGGACGGCTAGGTGTAGTGGGTATGGGAGTGGAGGAAGAGGATGTGGTTGTAGGAGTGTGAAGTCTGGTGTCTTTGGGTGCAGGTGCTTGGGCTGGAGGCTGTCGTGAGGTGGATGGCTGTTGGGTGGGTGGCTGCCTGCGTTTGTGTGGTTTGGAAGAGGGGGTGACAGACACACTGGGAGAGGACACGGGGGACGTGTAAATGGTAGTGGGGGTGGTGACTGCACGTGTGCGGAGTGTTCTGGTGGGTGTGCTGGTGATGGACGTAGTGGCTGAAGATGTTGTGCATGCAGGTGTGAGTAGAGACGTCACAGGGAGGGAGGAAGGAGACGAGGAGGAGGGGGACACAGTGGAGGCAGTGGGTGTTGGTGGGTCTGCATGTGGATGTTGCTTGTGTGAATGCTTGTGTGAAGTGTGGTGCTTATGTCTGGATGAGCTTCCCTTGGGTGTTGAGGTGTGTACAGGCTGGTCTGTAGGTGTGTCTGGGATAGGCAGAGGTACAGGGGATTGGGTCTGGGTGGAGGGTGGAGGCTAGAAACAGGGACAATTGCTGCCGTCAGTGCTGAGGCCAGAGCGTTGAACGATCGCTGATGGGCAGCCTGACCCGAATGAATGCCCTCCAGGTATGCATTACTCCGGTGCACCTCCCTTTCTACACCCTGGATGGCATTCAAAAGGGTAGACTGCCCAACAATGATGGTCCTCAGGAGGTCAATGACCTCCTCACTGAGGGCAGCAGGGGTGACAGGGGCAGGGCCTGAGGTGCCTGGGGCGAAGGAGATTCCCCCCTTCCTGGGTGAGCGGGCATGGGGCAAACGCTGAGGGGCTGCTGGGAGGGCGGTGCTGGTGCGCTGGGTGGTGGCTGTATCTGTTGTTGCGGGGGGCACGGATGTTGCCGCCACCACAAGGGAGCTCCCTTCAGAGGATGAGTCGCTGCCACTGACATCAGCACGAGTCCCCGCTGTGGAGCTCCCCTCGCCCTCCGTCCCACTGGTGTACTCAGAGTCCGTTGCATGGCCCTCCAGGGCCATGTGGGATGCAGCTCCCTCGTGCTCCGATGCCACTTCTCCTCCGCCTGATGATGCTAATGCACACATGAACAGGAAGACCACAAAAAAGGGGAGGGGGAGAAAGAAAGACATGTTGAGTGCATGGATTACCGCTACCGTTGACGGAGAGGACAGACACAGAAGCCCCCTGCACTACGCTGCGCACTTGGGGTCCACTACTCAATCAGTGGGACATGGCCTACAAGCCTATGGATGACAACTGCACACATAGATGACACAGGGCCATGAATAGCTGTACTTGGCACCCTACAGAGGTGGGGGGCCGGGGCACAGGGCCATGCCTTACGGAGGGGCCTAGCCTACAGAAATCGCCCAGGCCTAGAGATACCCACAGCCCACCTCCCCCACCCAGACACCTCCACTGCGCGCAAAGTCACCAGAATGAGAGTGTACTCACCCCCTTGTGTCTGCTGTGATGTCCTCAATCGCCCATCCAAATCGGGGTAGGCCACCGCCAGGATCCGGGACATCAGGGGGGTCAATTGACGACTGGCACCCCTCCTACGTTGGGAGGCCATCCCCAGCAGAGCCTCCGCCGTCTTCCTGCTCCCGTGTCTGATGTCCTCCCACCTCTTCCGGCAGTGGGTGCCCCGTCTGTTGTGGACCCCCAGGGTCCGGACGTCCTTGGCGATGGCACGCCAAATCGCGACTTTCTGGTGGGCGCTGACCTATGTGACATGTACAGGGGGAGAAAAAAAATCATCACCTTCTGCATGCTTGATGTGAGTGGCCCCCCCCATACCCACCCTTGCCATGTGCCCAATGCTCTCATCTGTCGTCTGATGCATGCCTCAATCGCTCCCCTCCCCACCATCTTTCATCCACAGACTCAACCCAGGCATTGCCTGCCCACAAAGTATGGTCCCACTGTACTTACCTGATGGTCTGGAGGACCATAGAGTAGCGCATACTGGGGGAGGACCCCATCCACGAGTTTCTCCAATTCTTCAGAAGTGAAGGCAGGGGCCCTTTCCCCAGTCGCAGCAGCCATTGTCTCTTCCAGACCGAGGTCACAGCAGCACTTGCAGTGTAGGTCCTCTCCTGTGGAAGATCAGGTATCGAGTGAATAAGTAGATAGAAAATGGCGGTCACGCCCGCGGCGGTGCGTACTGCGGCGGTGCGTACCGCGACCGCCGGCGCACATCGTCATTGGCTCGTGAAACCCATAGGGTTCAATGTTAACCAATGCGGCTTTGCGCCGCGGTCTTCGACCGCCTACCGCCACGGTGTGCCACGCCAGCGCATTGACCTCACATCCCATTGTCACACTTCACAGGTCAGGCAGCCGCCATTTCAAGGGCCCACATGGCTTAATTTCTACTGCGTCACACATACCTAGGCCTTTCCTCAACACTCATACAAACCATTCAATGCATAGTGAATCGTGTTGTGTGCAAGCTGTGGGAACGTACCTGTGGGTTGATCGAGCACAGAGTCACTGTTGTCCTTCCTAGGCACCGTCCGCTGGGCAATGTGAGGAGATGGAGGAATCTTCCTGTGTACAGACCGCTGGTGGACCTGTCGACAATGGAGGAAAGACAGGTCATACTGACATACAGGCTTGACCGAGCCACTATACAGGAACTGTGTGCCCAGCTGGAGGCAGACCTGATGTCACCCATCCGCCAACCCACAGGGATCCCCCTCTAGTGCAGGTGCTGTCAGTACTCCATTTCTTAGCAAGTGGGTCATTTCAAACAACAGTGGCCATATCATCAGGGATGTCTCAACCTATGTTTTCCAAGGTGTTGTCCAGAGTGTTGTCTGCCCTGCTGAAACACATGAGGAGCTACATCATTTTCCCTGAGGTGGGGGATTTGCCTACAGTGAAGGGTGATTTCTATGCCCTTGGACATATCCCCAACATGATAGGTGCCATTGATGGGACACATATGGCTTTGGTACCCCCCAGCAGGAGTGAACAGGTGTGTAGGAACAGGAAAAGTTATCATTCAATGAATGTACAGATGGTCTGTTTGGCAGACCAGTACATCTCCCATGTTAATGCCAAGTTACCTGGCTCAGTGCATGACGCCTACATCCTGCGGAATAGCAGCATCCCGTATGTGATGGGTCAACTCCAGAGGCACCGGGTGTGGCTATTAGGGGACTCTGGTTACCCCAACCTGTCCTGGCTACTGACCCCAGTGAGGAATCCCAGGACCAGGGCAGAGGAACGCTACAATGAGGCCCATGGGCGGACTAGGAGGGTGATCGAACGCACCTTTGGCCTCCTGAAGGCCAGGTTCAGGTGCCTCCATATGACAGGTGGATCCCTAATGTACTCACCAAAGAAGGTGTGCCAGATCATCGTGGCCTGTTGTATGCTTCACAACCTGGCTTTGCGCCGCCAGGTGCCTTTTCTGCAGGAGGATGGTCCAGATGGTGGTGTTGTAGCAGCTGTGGAGTCTGTGGAGAGTGAAGAAGAGGAAGCCGGAGAGGACGACATAGACAACAGGAACACAGTAATAGAGCAATATTTTCAGTGACATACAGGTAATAGTACACACCAGCATATTACATTTACTTAAAGACTCCTACCTCTCTACTGTCTGACTTTTTCCCCCAGTGTATGGTAACTGTGTTGTGACTTTCCCTTCCGTTTTCAGAGCTGTGGGCCCCACTGCATGACATCTGCTTTGTTTCCCCATGGACTACAGCTGTGTGACAGCGGTTTGTTGGCATCACAATGTGAATAACAATTTTGGCACTGTCATGTCTAATACATTTGTTAAAATCACAGACAGACTCCAGATTGTTTATGTGCAATAAGTGTGTTTATTCAAGTGCTCTAATTTGTATGGGTGGTTGCAAATCGGTGAGGGGTGATGGTGGAGGATTGTCCATGGCAGAGTCCAGACTATCAGGTTCACAGGTGCATTGTCCAAATGCCTGTGGGAAGTGGAGCAGGGGCAGTTTAAGGTTGGACAGGGTGACAATGTGGGACAGTGGGATGACAATCCGGGCGGAATCCTTTGCTGGCGTCTTCTTCCTGGATCTCAGGGCCCGCTTGCGGGGTGGTTCTCCTTCTGCAGGGGGTGGGGTTCTGGTGGCCTGTTGGTCTTCTGTCGGGGCCTCCTGTCCACTAGCACCGGCAGAGGTGGTAGCCAGTTCTTGGTCCATGCTAGTGTCAGGGGCCCTTTGAGGTGCCACAGTGGTCCGCAATGTGGAGATTAACTCATTCAGGGCCACTACGATGGTACCCATGGCGGTACTGATGTTTCTCAGTTCCTCCCTGAACCCCATATACTGTTGTTCCTGCAGAAGCTGGATTTCCTGAAACCTGCCCAGGACCGTCGCCATCGTCTCCTGGGAGCGGTGGTATGCTCCCATGATGGAGGAGAGGGCCTCGTGGAGAGTGGGTTCCCTTGGCCTGTCCCCCCCTGTCGCACTGCTGCCCTCCTAGTTCCCCTGTTTCCTTGGGCCTCCGTCCCCTGGACCGTGTGCCCACTACCACTGCCCCCAGGTCCCTGTTGTTGTTGGGGTGGTGGGTTAGCCTGGGTTCCCTGTAGTGGTGGACACACCGCTGATTGACGTGTCCTGGGGACAGAGGTATGGGCCCGCTGGGTGGGTGCTGTGCTGGTGTTCCCAGAGGGGGGAAGCTCTGCTGTGGCCTGTGCCTGTCTGAGGGGAACCCACTGTCCCAAGGTCCCCGATGGACCAGGCTGGTCATCTAGATCCATTGAGACAGAGCTGCTGTCATCACTGTGGGCCTCTTCTGGGGGTGGAGGGGACATTTGTGGACCCTCCTGCGCAGTGACCTGGCGTTCGGGTCCTGCAGGGGTATAAAAGTATGGTTATTGCTTCTGTGTGTGCCAATGGCGTGCAATGGGTGGGTGCCCGTGTACCCCAGTGCTGGCATTCCTTTGTGGGGGCTGTTGTGACGGTATTTTGGGGGGGGGGGTGATGGGTATGTGCACTGGGCATGCCTTGGTGATGGGTGTCCATGCTTTGGGGCGGCATGCAGGGCTAAGTTTTGTGATGGGTGGGTTGTGATGGTGAGACATTTGAAAGGGGTAGTTGTGATGGGGGTAAGGGTGAGGGTGGGGGTATGAGTTGGCATGCAGGTGGGGTGAGGGGGGATGAAGTAGTGAAGATGAGACTTACCAGAGTCCATTCCTCCACCGATTCCTGCGAGGCCCTCAGGATGCAGGATGTTCAAGACTTGCTCCTCCCATGTTGTAAAATCTGGGGGAGGAGGTGGGGGTCCGCCGCCAGTCCGCTGTACCGCAATGTTGTGCCTTGATACCATGGAACGCACCTTCCCCCGTAGGTCGTTCCAACGCTTCCTTATGTCGTCCCTATTTCTTGGGTGCTGTCCCACAGCGTTGACCCTGTCGACTATTCTGCTCCATAGCTCCATCTTCCTGGCAATGGTGGTGTGCTGCACCTGTGTCCCGAACAGCTGGGGCTCTACTCGTACGATTTCCTCCACCATGACCCAGAGTTCAGCATCTGAGAACCTGGGGTGTCTTTGAGGTGCCATGGGGTGGTGTGGATGATGTGTGGGGTGGAGTGTGAAGTGATAGGTGGGGTGCTATTTAGTGGTGTGTTGTGTGAGGTGCGTGGAAGTTCTGTGGGTATTGGTATTGTGTGCCTGTGGATGCTTGGTAGTTGACTGTGGTGTCTCTCTCTCGCCTTCTCTCAGAATTTCTGGTCGAAGGGGTTTGTGGGTGATGTGGGTGTGTGTTTTATATTGTATTGGGTGTGTGGGAGTGGTGTGTGTATGTGTATCAGGTATGTGTATTTCGAATAGTCCAATGTGGTTGTGTTTTGTACGAGTATGTGTATTTCGACCGCGGCGGTGTGTACCGCCAATAGAATACCGCGGTTGAAAGACCGCCGCGTGGATTCGTGGGTCGTAATGGCATGGGCGTATTTCTGTTGGCGTGACGGTGGAGGTTTGGTCATCGCCAGTTTATCGCTGACCTTTGGTGTGGCGGACTTTTGTGGATGTCGGTATTTTGGCGGTTTGCCTGTTGTGGGTCAGAATGACCGTGGCGGTTTACCGCAACCGCGGCGGTGTTATGGCGGTCTTCTGTCTGGCGGTAAGCGCCTTTTACCGCCGAGGTTGGAATGACCGCCTATATGTGTTATCTGCAGTTGCAGTGTACATATGTCTGTTCAACCTCCACACAATGCTGAATCTGATGCTTGTTTCTCCTCATCTTTCAGCTGCCAATATGACACCAGACTAGAGGCATGCATTTTAAAAGAGGGCCGAACGCTAACCAGCACATAATGGAGGTCGAAGCAGGATACCGCTGAATGGGAAGGAGGTTCCACAGTGAGAAGGGATCTGGGGAATGGCATGTGTTTGCATGTGGTGGACCTCCACAGAGACCACAGCTACATAAGGACAGTGGTGGAAAGACATCAGTGGCGCTGGGGGACTCAGTAGGTCTAAGGCCCTCCATGTTCAGCCACCTGCTGCAGTTGTTGTAAGCCAATTTGAATAAGACATGAGACAGGACATGGCCAAGATTTTAGCCAGACTTGACTAATTGGAGGAGGAGAGTGCAGACAACAGGAGGATGTTGCGGTACATCAAAAAGAAACTAGAGAAAATGAACTTATATTGTTCTACAGCCTCCCAGTTCCTTCCCCTCCATTTTACTAATGTACATAGTTTTAGTTGGGTTTTAGATGGGTAGTATTAAGTTAGTGTAGGGTAGGCATAAGTTAGGTTAAGTATAGTGGTGTGGTGGGTTTTTCTTCATTGTTTATTGGTGAAGGGGTCATGTTGGGATATTTGTGTATAAAATATATATATATATTTTAGGCCATAGGTTGGTTAGTACATGTGTAGTCATAGTTTATATTGTCCTACTTGGATATTGTCTCTTAAGGGGGGGTGAGGGGCCAATATTTAGAGTGTGGAATTACACATGTAAAAAAGTTTAGAATAAGTTAGATAGGTGTAGTTGTTAGTAAAGTTAAGTTAACATCGGTTAGTTTAGCATAGGATAATTTTTAGGTTAGTTATAGGTATATGGTTTTACAATAAATCCTGTTTTTCTTTGATCTAATACTTTTGTAAGTTGATTGAGGCAGTCATTATGAACATGGCGATGTGGCCCGCCATGCCGGCGGTGGCGGGTAAAACCACCAGCCGCCATGGCGGGCCACACTGCCACATAATGAACCCCATGAGGGCTGCCATCGGCAGCCCTCACTCACCGCCAGGCTGCCTCCGTCAGGCAGCCTGGCGGCGGTCGGAAACATCATCCGACAGGGCAGCGGTGCTGCCCCTCGGATAATGGTTCCTCAGCCACCAGCCTTTCCCTGGCGGATTTTCCCACCAGGGAAAGGCTAGCGGAAGGGGGTGCACCGGATAATTATCACTCACCTTTCTCATGTTAGGATCCTAGTGTGTGGCTTTGTGTCTGACAGTCATGCACTCATGTACTGATATTCTGTACACATTGACATGGATTGACACAATGCTATCTTTTAGCTGAGTAGAGGGATCACAGTAAACATAGAAATGCTACATGTGGACAAGGTGCATTATTTACAGGTGCAATTGTATTTGCAAATTCTATATAATGTCAGGTTCACAGACTCCATGAATGAACGTTAGCCATATGTAGCACAATTGGAGACCAGCGTTGAGGGACATGGTCATGGACATGGTTAGGAGTCGTGTGCATTAGTGGGGAATTAAAAGCATTGGCAATTGGTATGAAAGTGACAATGACAGTACATAGCAGACAAATCAACAGTGGTTGGGTGAAGATGGCACATTTCCTACTGTCACAGCACTGGCATGATCTTAAGCCCAGAACTAAGGAGAAACTGTCCATGTGGCACAGACTGGTGCTACCGGGTGCTTTTCCTTGTGAATGTTATTCCTTCCACATCTTCATCCTCTGATGTGTGTGGTGCCTCCCATGCCATGGCTGATGCTGTTGTAGAGGGAGAGGGGGCCACACACTTCAGGGGATAGAGATGTGAAGTCAACCAGCTGCCATTTCTGGCATCACTGCAGCAAGGAGGAACTGCTGATTTTTCAACACCGCAGCAACATCACAGTGGTAGGCAGCTATGTTTTCACTGAGGGAGGCCACTTCCTGCTGGATGGACTCCAGGGTATTCTGCATAGCGCCCAGTCTGTTGTCTGTTATGCTGCTTCTAGTTTGGGAGGGCATTTGTTGTAGCCTCTGCTTCAGGACATCAGCTCTGTTGGCCACAGATTGCTGGAGTCCACATAGTGGGGAGTGGGTGCCTCTGATGGCAGCTGAGTTGTCCTTATTTTGACGGAGGCACGTCCGCACTCCCTCTAGGCTGCCTGCCATGGTCTCCATCCCCACCCACATCTGATTGGCCAGCTCCCACTGGACTCCTAACACTGTCCTCTGAAAGCTGATCTCTGTGTCCTTGGAGTCCAGGGCTGTGTGAGTACTGGTTGGTGGTGTGTTCATGTGGAGATCCTGCGAAGGTGTGTGACCAACCTGCGACTGGAGGTGGTGTCTAGCCATCATCCTCTGCATTGAGATACTGTAAAATCAATATTCAATTGTTTTGGCTGTTGACATGGGACATCATTTATTTGCCACTGGAGGCTTAGTGGCATGTTACTGACCCAATGTTTGTAGTTGCACTTATTTGTAGCATTGTGCATCACACATGGGTCAAGCTCACTAGGTATTTTGGGGCATGTGAGGTGCCCCAAGCGCCACCTGAGTGTAACTTTTGGAAAGGCTCAGGTGGCGCAATAGCCTGCCCTGTATTTACAAGGTGGCATGAAGCCATTTTTTTGTGCCTTGACGCCACCTTGTATATGTGGTCCCTTCACACGCAGCACTTTGCGTGGAAGGAATGTGTGAAATGGGTGTTGTCCCACAGCAAAACCCATTGCATTTTGACACTGCCTCAGATTTAGGATTAATTGTAAACCGGACACTGAGCCAATATCTAAAACCAGCCCAGGGGTGGGTTTAGCATGGCAAAATCTAGGAGTAATGCTTACATTTCTACTAGATTTTTTGCTTTTTTTTAATGTGTGTTGCATTCTGCAGCACACATAGTAAGAGCAAATCGCCCTTTAAGTTTGTTGTTGTTGTGCAGGGGTGCGCTGTATCCGTATGTATATAGCCCATCCCTGTGTTTTGAAAATTATGGTGTGTGATACTGCCTAATTAGGCACAGCAGAATGCACTGTCATTTTCTGTTTGATCTTGTCAGATGGTGAGATTGCAGCTACATGTACAGCTGCACACGTGGTGTTCACAGACATGCACAATGGACTGTATGTTTTTTAATTTGTGGCCATTGCCATATGGAGCATATGGTTGTCTCCGAGTTGTTGTGGGTTCACCCTGTGTGGGTTGTGTTCCGCAGGTTGCAAGCTTTAGAGCAGATTTTTCTCATGTGTCAGGGTAGCTACAATATGTGCTGCAGGACACTGCAGCAGTTTAGATATGCAGGGATGCGCCATGTTTACTTGAATACAGTACAGCCCTGCAATTCCCCCTGCGCCTGCACAGATTTGTTCACCCTGAACCAACAAAGGGATTGTTGCACCATGATTGCAGGAAACCTGCCTTGAAGGGATGATTTGTTCATGTGCAGGGAGATGTCCCTTTCTACGCATGTACAAGCTATTTCTGCTGAGATGGCATTTCAATATGTGCTGCAAGATGCAGCACACATGAGGAAAGGCAATACGACAAGGAGAAAGAGAATCATTTTGTCCAGAGACACCACCCTGACACCACCCCTGGGGTGATATTGACTTCCGTCCTAGTCTCTAAAGTCTACATTGAGTTGGTACAGGGGCTTTGACAATATGCAATGGGCGTTGTAATGACACAGCCACACTATTTGCACATGTCTTTCAGGCAATGTGGTGCATAATTACATGGTGGAGTATAGCCATTGTGAGTGGCCTTTGTTGACGTTATCTATATGTTGGAGTACATAGCACAACCAAAGCGTCAGTACATGTGTGGCTTGGGTGGGGATGGTGCATCTTGATTCAGGGCCTATGTGTCCTGATGCAACCCTTTAGCATGTATTGAGTGTGTCCTATGTGCATCCCCCTTCTGCCATTTGTGGAATTCCAGATATCATCCACTGCAGCTTACCTTGCATTTGTGGTGGTTCTTTGTAGTTTGAGCTGTCCTGCGATTCCAGTGACCAGCACCTCCGGGATGAGAGCTATGACCATCTCCTCCAGCTCATCCAGGTCCTCCTGTGATGCTGGACTTCCAAATCAGTCTGAAGTGGTGCCTTTCAGTTCCTGGCACGTTTCTCCTTAGTCCTGTGCTTGCAATTGTGCCAGCGCTTCTTGCACTCAGTGACAGTCCTCTTAACCTCTGCAACGCTGTTGACTTTGTCCACTATTTGCTGCCATATTGCGTCTCTCCTACCAGCTGGCAATTTGGAGGTGACGAAGAGCTGGTGTTGGTGCTCTGTCACCTCTCGTACCAGGGTGTCATATTCCTCCTTGCTAAAGCGACACTTGCGTTTTCTCTTCTCTTTCTCCTGGGACTTTGGTGGACCCTCCTGGCTGGTACTTGGACGATTGGAGTCTCCCTGGGGTCTCTTCTGGCCTAAAAAATCCATCTTCTCTTGCAATTGTACTCTCCTGCTTGTGCGTTTTGTTTTGACGTTAATGCAGTAAATTTTGGCCCTAACCCTTTTGTGACATGTTTACGTGCCGCAAAATGGTCTAGCTCCACTTTTGCAGCATTAGCTTCACTTGTCCTTATGGTATACCGCAGACGTTAGCATCATTTTTTTGGACGCTAACCATCCCTTAGCGCCATCCTACATAATTTCTTAAATATGGGCCACAGATGTCGCTAAGGAATGACACTAGCTCATGTTAAAAAAAAGACGCAACAACTGCGCTAGCGTAGTTGTGCATCAGTTCTTCCAATCTGTTCTAAAAACTTTCAAAGCCATTAACACCTGCCAATGCTGAAGGACTATCACTGGTCTCTTTGCTAATTTGACTCTGCTAAGGTGAGGTTCAATGGTAACCGTAAGAAGTTGGTCGGGATCAATGCCAGCTGCCAGAGAAGCAAAGCTATTGGAACATGGTACATTAGCAACAACAGTAATTGTAGATAAAAGAGTGCGACAAGGTGCGACCAATAATAAGCTGTAAGGCTTATTGTGCTAGTTTAAGCCTGGTGCTTCCTCCTTGCAAAACAATGGATCATTGCTAGGTACAATAACCTGAGTATTTGCATTAAAAGAGTGGGAGGTTTTCTTAGAGTTAAGAAAGATGTCTGGTACCTTAACTTGGTTGCTTTGGAGTCGTGCCGCTTTGGTGTTAAGCGATGATTCATCCTTCTCAATGAGGGGTACTGACAGCACTCTTAACAGGCTGGTATCCAGGAGAGTCCCCTAAAGGCTTTCTAGGTTTCTTTGCATTGCCAGCTGGTTGAACAGATTCCCCCGCCTATCGTTTACCCATAGCTGTCAACAATGCATCATGTAGCTACTAATCAACCTATCTAACTGTGAAAGGGACTTACTTTCTTGATCTGTCCTGATGGAACAGCTGGATCTTAGAGGAAAGAGGGTGGGCCCAGCCAAGCTCTTCCTGGTGATGACGGGCCAGTCTCCGCACAGGCCCGGGTGCTTCCACTCATGCCCCATGCAGCGCGAAGAGTCCATCGCTAATGAGCGTGATGGGCCTCCCCTGGCCCCTCCTTCTTGCCCAAGGAATGCTGGGGGACCGAGTACCATGACAGCAAGGGCACAAGCAGCAGTCAGAGTAAGCAGGCAAGCTGGATATTAGCCCCTGGTTAGACTCATACAGTCTTTCAGTCAGCCATACCCCACTCAAACACTTACTCACTAGCCCCTACATGCACTCATACTCTCGCACAATCACCCATACACCACTCTTGCATGCACTCACTCACCAATACATGCACTCATACACTCAGTGCATCACTCATACACCACTCACTTACTCACATATGCATGCACTCACACTCAGTCAATTACCTATACATGCACTCACTCAGTAATCCATACACACACTTATACAGTCTTTCAGTCACCAATGCAGCACTCACACACTCACTCACTCGCTCATACATGCTCTCATACAGTCAGTCAATCACCCATACATATACATACATGTGCTGGACACTGGTAATTACGAGTTCCCCAGCTACATGATGGCCCCTCTGAATACTGGGTTGTTTGGTATCAAACAACTCAGAATAATTAACCCACACTGATGCCGGTGTTGGACTTATTATAACATGTACCTAGAGGGCACCTTAGTAGTACCCCCTAAAAAACCTACCAGCCCAGGCACTGTTGCTGGCCACCACCAGACACAGATATGGACTCTTGGAGTGAGAGTCCCTGCTCTCAGGAGTCAGGACACAAAGGGGGTCATTATGAACATGGCGGTAAACACCATCAGCAGCCATGGTGACGGTGAACAGAAGGCAGCCATTGGCGGTGAACAGAAACCCGCCTTATAAAGATGCCAAAAACAGAATCTGACAAAATTTCTGCTACCACCAGCCACCGCCAGGGCCTTATTGGCAGAAAGGCTGCCCATCCCACCCCGCCACCGCCAAGCAGACAAATCCCCCATCCTCCAAATAATTATGCACAAATCACCGTTGGCAGTACAGGCCGCCACGGCCAGCAATGGGACAGAACAGCAAGAAATGCACACATTGGTAAGTTTGAAACCCACACACCTGACACACATCCACAACACTAAATGACACACACAGACACACCCCACAAACCTTTGCATCGCCAATAGGATAAGTCAGACTGACAACACAACAGGCGGACACTGAACTCCACAGCACCCAACTCACACACTCAACCACACAACAGCACCCTCACCAATATCCACACAACACACCACCCACAACACACACCATGGCACCCCCTAAGCACCCACGCTTCACAGAAAGGGAGCTCAGAACAATGGTGGATGAGGTACTCAAGGTCGAGCCACAAATCTTCGGGGCACAGGTCCAGCACACACCCATCGCCAGGAAGATGGAGTTATGTCAGACGATTGTCAACAAGGTAAACGCAGTGGGAAACCATCCACGCACGAGGGACAACATCCCCAAAAGATGGAACGACCTGCGCGGGAAGGTGAGGTCAATGGAATCCAGGCACAACATTGGGGTCTAGAAGACTGGGGGAGGACCCCCACCTACACCCCCGAATACACTGGCTGGGAGGAAAAGTTCCTGGTCATCCTGCACCCTAAGGGCCTCACTGGAGGAATGGACTCGGGTAAGTCATCCACAATTACTCCATATCCACCACACCTATAATGCATGCACCACCTCACCTCTCCAACTACCACCAGCATCACACCCCACCCTGGCCTCAATCACCACATCTAGGCACCTTACATTCCCACAAACCCACTAACAGGCCCACACCCCTCCCCCTATGCACAGTCACCCACCCCTGCAAGGTATCTCAATGGCACTACACCACCCACAATGCACCACCACATCCTGTGCAAAATGCAATGGAAACCCCTCAAAATGACCCTGCATGGCCCAAGAGTGGTAATAACTGCACAAAACAGGACAAAGCTGTGCATCCTCATCCAAATTAGTAAATGTAACATACATGTCCATTCCTCCCCACAGGCACCACCACCCATGCATGCTTGACGGAAAGTCAAAGGAGTGGTAGCGTCCCACATGGAGACAGAGGCACCACTCAGGACACTGAAGAGGGAACTGTGGACACTGAGGAATACCCTGGCCTGTCACAAAGCCCTGGACTGTCACCCTCAAGCAGCCCCACCCAGGATACCACTGACACCCCTACCACCCATCCACCAACATCTGCACATGCCCACACCAGTGTATCAAGGCCACAGACTGGTGGAACACAAGTACAGAGGCCAGAGTCTCCACCTACCAACAAGCAGGATGACGATGGCCCTAGGTACAAGTGGTACCACCAGACCTGTGCAGGGGAAACAGGCACAGGGGTCTAGGCCCAGTGGGAGGGTATCAGTGGCCCAGGGGGGAGGCCAAAGGATGGATGCTGCAGCCCAGGAGGTGATCTGAGGTCCTAGGAGCATACCACCCTAACCAAGACAGGATGGCCAGATCCTGGCCACCCTGGAGCAGAGTCAAAGGCTGAGATAGCCCAACATCAAGAGACCATGGAGCAGTGGAAACAACTGAATGCCACCCTGGCCACTATTGCAGGGGTGCGGCAGCACCACCACCCAACCCAGCCTGAGACCCCCACAAACCAGGAAGCCCCTACCAATGACCACGACACAGACCAGCCATCAACCTCAGCAGCAGCAACTGGACTGGTGTCACTGTCTAAGGACACACAGGAGACCAGCACCCCTACTCGTGCAGCCCAGCACCAGACATTCAAACGGTCCCTCAGACCCAGATATGGCACAGGAACACCTGCCAATACCAATGCACCCTCAAAGAAGTGACTTTGACATGAACTGTCTCCCAAGTGGGCCACTGTGCTACCAACCTCACTGGCCAATAGCAACTCAACAACTTGCAAGGTACAGATGGACCTATACCCACTGCCACCAATCGCTGAGACCATGTACCCAGTATGGACAGCCACCATCAGCCCACTCCCTATCACTGTAATTCCTGACAAAAAATAAAACACATGTACACCAATTCCTATGTCCCTTGTCATTATGTTGAATCAGTTGTGTGAATGCATTTGCCAGTTAAATTTAATATTCAGACCTTTATTGCAGAAATGGCACCCCACGCACAACATTGTGTGGAAATGTACACCATATTGGTTATCATGGCACATGGCACCTAAAATTCATGTAACAGTGTCAATGACTACAGCGCCCACATCCCCATTGTGAATAATTCAGACTGACATTATGCAGTGCAGACAACATCATCAGTGAACAGTACCTCATGGTCATTGGAAGTATGGTTGGATCAGTTGGTTCCTGGCGTGAACATCTTCCCCCTCTTCATCATCACCATCACTCTTATCCCCTCTCAGAGGAAGCAGGTCTGGATTTACAGTACCCTTCTCCTCCAGTAGGAGGATAGATTTCCTAACAGCCACATTGTGCAGCATGCAGCAAGCCACCACTAGTCTACACACCTTCTCGGGGCCATAGCACAGGGATCCCCCAGAGAGATGAAGGCAACAGAATCCAGCCTTCAGGAGACCTATAGTGCGCTCTATCACCCTCCTAGTACGTCCATGGGCCTCATTGTAATTCCTCTCTGCATCTGTCCTAGGATTCCTCACTGCTGTCAGGAGCAAATGCTTGTCAGGGTAGCCAGAATCACCTGCAAAAGTGGGTGAAACAGGACTGTAACAAACTACCATCACTTGCAGACAGCGTGGGTGTCAGCTATGTACAGACCCAGTGTCAAACACACACACCTATGAGCCATCTTCTGTCCCCTTGTAGTTGTTCCATCATGTGTGGCACACTGCTTTTCCTCAGGACAAATGAATCATAGACTGATCCAGGGAACATGACATCCACATGTTAAATGTACTTGTCTGCAGTACACACCAATCGTATGTTCATAGAGTGGACGTTCTTCCTGTTTCTGTACACCTGTTCGCTTGCTCTTAGGAGGGTGAGAGCTATGTGGGTGCCATCGATGGTACCTACCACATGGGGAATGTTAGCAAAGCCATAAAGGTCTGAATTGATGGCAGTTCAGGCCTTTGAGGAAAGTTCACATACGTCTGCAGGTGTAGGACAAATGCATCCAGGAATATGGACAGGATAAGGCTAAACATTGGCTGTGAGAACCCTGCACCCATGCCTACTGTCACCTGAAATGAGCCCGTGGCCTGGGAATGGAGTACAGAGAGCACTTGCACTTCAGTAGGGATGGCATGCTGATTCCGATTTGCTGGTCTCAGTACAGGATCCAGTAATGCACAAGGCTCATGGATAGTAGCACAAGTGAGTCTGTAGTTGATAATGATGTGACGTTTCACCATGGTCTCCAAATCAACAAGAGGTCTGTACACAGATGGGGCCCTCCCTTGCCACATGGGTCGGTACCTGGGAGGAGTGGAGAACACATGTGAGGGACACACATTCATTTGCACAACCTGTTGTGTATAAAAACACTGCTGTACAACATGTAGGTTACACACAAGCATTGTAGGATTTACAACTGGAGTGACATGTTTCAACTGATACGTCTGGACTGTTGTGGGCAGAAAATAGTCATTTAGGCATGAGATTGAGGGCTGAGGTCCATAGGGCCTTTCACCAGTAAATATCTGCATACTACTTGCAAAATGGCAGCCCCCTGCCATCCAGATCTGTAGCAGTGGAAGTGACCTCATTCTGCTAGCGGTTGTTGTTATGACGTAAGGCGGTGTTCACCGTTGTGCACCCATTCATTGGTTAACATGGTTGTCAATGGGGAATATGGGCCTATCATGATCGCCGCCTGCGATGACGGTGCACACCGCCGTGGAGCGTATGCCATTTCGTCACCCCAGGTTCACTTGACTCCCGGATTCTGTGTATGGAAGTACTCCACTGAGTGTGCTGCTGTGTCCTGACTCTGGTCACTCAAACGGCTCGAGTCACAGGGGAAAGGGCCCCAGCCTTCACCACGGAGGAGGTGGAGAAGCTGGTGGACGGGGTCCTACCCCTGTACGGCAAGTTATATGGTCGACCAGAGGTGCAGGTGAGTAGGCGGATGGTGTGCATGGATGTGTGTGATGGTGGTGGATGCCTGTATGCATGTGTGCACGATTTGTAACTGCACAGGCTTAGAATGTTTGACAATTAGTGTGAGTGAGGTGGTGAAATTATGTTGTTAAGTGTCTGTCCCATAGGGGACGTATAGCCAGCGATATCAAATGGGCATTGTCTGACCTCTGTGTAACTTTTTTGTGCGTCCCATACAGGTCAGCACCCATCAGAAGAGGGGACTCTGGCAGGCCATAGCCAGGGTGGTGTGGACCCTGGGGGTGTACAACAGGGTGGAGCACCCACTGCAGGAAGCGGTGGGAGGACCTGCGGCGCTGGGCCAGGAAGACCTTCGAGGCCCAGCTGGGGAAGTCCTCCCAACGAGGAAGGGTTGCCTGCCGTCCCCTACCCCCCTAATGCTGCGCATTCTGGCGGTGGCATATCCAGACTTGGATGGGCGCTTGAAGGGTGCACAGCAGACACAAGCGGGTGAGTACCAAGACCATTTTATGCCTCCTTGATGGATGTCTGAGGGTGCTGTTGTATGTATGCTGTCTAGTGGCAGGTACTCTGACTGGTGTCTTACAGCAATACGGCCCCCTTGGGCACTGAGATGAATATGGGCAGGTCTGAAGTTCCTCAGGTCCTTCTGTCATGCGGGAGATGGTTGTATGCTAGGTTTGTGGCCACTAGTCAGGGGCATAGGCATGACTATAGCTGTAGGTGCTGCGTGTTTGTGTATATGCTGGGTGGGAGTATGGGTGAACCAAATATGTACATCCATTCAGGTGTTAACATATTTCTCTCCTGTTTTGTCTCCCGCCCCTGTACTCTTGTGTTGTCTGTGTATATAAGAATCATCTGGAGAGGGAGCAGTGGCACCGGCAAGTGGGGATGCAGCGGCCCACGGTTCCAAGGAGGCAGAGTTGACTGACGCCAAGGGGACCAGTGGGTTGGAGGGCGAGGGGAGTACCACAGGGGAGGCTACTACCACTGGCGGTAGTGACTCTGATACCTCCTCCGATGGGAGCTCCCTGGTGGTGGTAGACCCTAGTGGACTCACCCATTCTTTGACGTCTTCCACCACCCTCCATTCCATCACCGCCCTCCCAGATGCTCCCCACCCAGTTGCCCGCGCCAGCTCAACCACATGGGTGGGCGTCTCCTTCGCCCCAGGCACCTCACCCCTGGCCCCAGTCAGCCCTGCTGCCCTCACTGAGGAGGTTATTGACCTCCTGAGGACCATCTCTGTAGGGCAGACAACCATCGTGAATGCTATCCAGGGGCTAGCATCCCAGATGCAGCAGTGCAATGCATAACTGAAAGGCATTCACAGTGCCATGTCTGGTCTACAGTGATCTTTTCAGGCTCTGGCCTCCTCTTTGACAGCAGCCAGTGTCCGTGGTCTTTCCGCCTTCCCTCCAACCCCCTCTACCCCTTCCAGCATCCAACTCCTTTCACCCATCCCAAGCACACGTTCAGACAGCCATGCACACACCTCAACACACAAAAAACATACGGAAAAACACAAGCACCACACTTTCCACTACAGGCATACACAGCCATCACACAAAGGCACACACAACAACATTTACTTCCCCCAGTGTGTCCACCTCTCCCGACCCCCTGACTTTCATCTCTACATGCACACTCACAAGCACTGCACCCTCAGTCACTGTTGCTGGCCCCATTCTTGCAGTCACCACAACATCAGACATCCAGTCATGCACCCCAGACACCACACCTGCACTCACCACAACAACTTTGAGTGACACTTGCAGCACACTCATCAGACCTGCAGACACCCAGATAACATCCATTTACACTGGAAGCCTGTCTTGTCCCACTGTGTCAACCGCTGTCCTTCCAAGACACTCAAACATTTCCATATACCCACCTAACACACATCCACCACACCTCAGCATACTGTACAGGGACCTGCATCCATGTCAAGCACACCAACACCCGTTACGACCACTCCCTCTACCTCCACTCCCACACCTTCCTCCATGTCCACCCCGACTGCCCCTAAGAAGCTTTTCCTGTCCCGTGTTGACCTTTTTTCCAATCCACTGGCCCACCCCTTCTCATCCCTAAGCGTGCCCACCTCCATGCCCTGTCCACTCCTTTCACGTCCAAGTCCGCCCCTGTCCGCCCTTCCCATTCTCGTGCCCCTTCCCCAGTTTGCAAGAAGCCACGTCCTGGCCCTGGTCCATCTGCCACCCCTGATCCAAGCCCACTCCCCCACCTTCCAAGGCTAAAACCAAACCCCCTCCACCTCCCAAACGTAAGCATAAGCCCTCCATCCAAGTCACAAGTCCCCACCCCCGCCAAGCCCTGCCTCTGTTCTCTGAGGTGCCTGGCTGCCTCATTGATGTCCCTTTATGATGGAGCACCATGTGCACATGTGGGAGTCAAGTTCGGGCCATTTGGGCCCTTCAGCCTTTTTGTGTTGGACTGGCCAATGGCCTCATTTGGAAAATCCAATATTACATTTGTAATAAAGTTTGTGTTCCCAGTGTTGGTCTTGGCACACTCTGGATATGTGGTTCATCATTTCATTGTGGGGGGTGTTGTGCACATGTGTGTACATTGGGCAGGTTGTCTTGGCCTAGGTTCGGGTAAGTACCTCTGGCTCAGCTATGTATGGCTTGTGATGTTGAGGGGTTGGGGGTGCGTTAAGCGGGGGGTGGAGTGGGTGGGTATGTAACTGTGCCCTTTCTTCACTTGTTTAGTAGGTTTCGGTACTTTCCATTGTCATCTTCGTCGGTGCTCACGGTCGTGGAAGTATATGGCAAGGAGCGGGATTGGCATGATTTCCAATTCTCTCTCCATGTCTGCTTCGGCGATTTGTGTGTGCCTCCGGTGAGTGTTTTTTTATATTTGGTTTGTTTCCGCCAGACTTTGTGTGGTGGTGGTTCCCGCCCCGGAACTGATGGCGGTCTTGTGCTTCATTATTTGTTGGGCGGGTGGGGCCTTTCCGTCGCCCTGTGGGCGGCCTCTTCCGTCGATATCGGCACTCCTCTGCTGGCAGTGAGTGGTTTTCAGGCTGCCTGTTTTTCATGTGCTTCATTATTTGGCTGTAGCTACCGCCACCGCCGGTAGTGCAGTCATTCACGCCATGTTCATAATGAGGGCCAAAGTCTTTTCTCTGTGGAGGTGTTACACCTCCTCCCCCAGGCAGGCACCCAGGCCCAGCGATCAGCTTTAAAGGCTTTACTGCCTTTGGAATCTGACCTCTGACTCTGCTGCTAGAAGCAGATGGCCACCCAAAATGTTTCCTCCAATTTGAGCTGGAACACTGGTGGGAAAACTTAATCAGAGTAGGAGGAGAGCCCCCCCTCAGCCTGCACCACCCCCTAGGTGTGGCAGGTAAAGTGACCACTCCATTTCATTTTCCTCTATCTTGCATGGAAGGAAATTGGCCAATCAGGGTTAGGGATGAGACCTCTTCCCACAGGAAGTGGTCACATAGTGGGTGTAGCCACCCTAAGGTAAGTGGCATATTGGCCACCACCAGGTACTCCCCTAAATGCTCACTAAATGCAGTATTTAGTGGGCATCCCTAGACCTGCAGATCAGATTCAATGAATACATGAAGATCTGTGACAAAGAAGACCCATTTCTCGAGAAAAGAAGCCCTGCTGCAAGAAGAAAAAGGCACCAAACTCTGCCTGCTGCACCCAGGACTCAACAATTGCCGCTGAGGGGCCGATTGGACATCAGACGGACTCTAAGAAACCCCAGGGGACCTCCAACCTTATAAAAAATGCTAAGAACCTCCCTTCAGAGTGAAGGCATCACCCCCTGCACCCAGCAGACAAGAACCAGTGAAGACCAGATCACTGACTGGCTGCTGACCAAAGAACCAGACAAAGCAGCAAGACCAAATTTCACTCAATAGACTTGGAGGACAGACCCTGCCAGTGTGCCAGGTTTGGTGGCACTGCAGCTTCCAGTGGCTGAAAAGCATCATATTCTGGGGTACTGGACCTCTAAGATCAGACACCCTGAAGATAAGTCCTCTCTGGACTCTCTGAGGACCAGAAGCAAGCACCGGTTGAGGGATTCAGGATGCCCAAGAACCACTCCCCAGAGTGGCCCTGCTGACCTGCAATCCTCCCTTAAAGTGACCTACACCTGGCTCTAAAGTTTCCTTGTTGCACAACCCTTTGCTGACCTTTCTGCAATGCACCCTTCCACCGTGGTCCCTGCATCAGAAAACCAACTGTGCTCTATGGGTCCCTAGCCCCTTGCAACCTCTATAGTCCAAGGTGACCCACCCTACTCACCTTTAAATCCACCTTTGCAGTATGTTTCCAAGTGGTCCCCTTCTCTGTTCTGTACCAGCTTCAAGACATTCAGCCGCTGCTTCCACTTGAACCCGGAACCACCTGGACTTCCCCCGCTGGCCCACAGTACATCTTGAAGACCTTGACCTAAAAACAGAAGGTGACACTTGTGAGAGCATTGGCTGATTTGATATGCAGTTTTAAATTGTTCTCCCATTGAGTCCTATGGTGAATAATTACACACAAAAAGACAATTTTTGCTAAACTTTGAAAAATCATAACTGAAAAAGTACTTAACCTATTTTGATGATCTTGGTCTTAAAATTTTATAAAAATCTGAAGTATTGTTGTAAATTTGTCTTGAGTATTCTTTTGAGTGTGTGTCCTCATTCATTGATACTATGAGTACAACAAATGCTTAGCACATCTCCAAAATAAGCCTAACTTCTAGCCCACACTACCACAAAAACAGAGCATTAGGTGGTCTTTTTAACTCTTGTTATCAAGGTGGGGTTGTTTTGACTCTCTGTACAGTGCACATCTTTTTTGTTCACTATACAGAGAGCCAGCCTCCTACATTCACTCACTCACCTAATCATGCACTCATGCAGTCGATCAATTACCCAGCCAGCACTCACTCACTTGCCCATAGATGCACTTATACACTGAGTCAATCACTCATACACTACTCATTCACTCACCAATACATAAACTCATACACTCTTTCAGCCACCCATGCAGCACACACACACTCACTCATCCACTCATGCACTCAGGTATTCACTCAGTCACCCATAGAACCATTCAATCACCCGCTCACTCATACATGCACTCACTTAGTCAATCATCCACTCAGGCAATCACCCATACATCACTCATGCACTCAGTCACTGACCCATACGTGCACTCAGTCACTCACCCATACAGCACTCATGCACCCACTCACTCACACACTCTTACTACTCACTCACTTATACATGCACTCATATACTCAGTCACTCACCCATACATGCATTCATACACTCTTCCAGTCACCCATGCACCACGCATGCACTCACTTCCTCACCCATACAGCCTCTCATGTACTCAGTCACTCACTTATACATGCACTCATGCACTCACTCACTTGTCCATACATGCACTCACTCAGCTATACATACACTCATACACTCTTTTAGTCACCCATGCACCACTCACACACTCACCAATACATACTCCATGTAACCACTCATTCACCCATAGAACCATTCAAGCACCTGCTCACTCATACATGCACTCACTCAGTCATACATGCACTCATGTACTCAGGCAATCACTCATACATCACTCATGCACTCAGTCACTCACCCATACATGGACTCAGTCAGTCACCCATACAGTGTTCCTGCACCCACTAACTCACTCACACTCTTACCACTCACTCACTTATACATGCACTCATACACTCAGTCACTCACTCACATTCATTCATACACTCTTCCAGTCACCCATGCACCACTCATGCACTCATTTCCTCACCCATACAGCCACTCATGTACTCAGTCACTCACCCATACATGCACTCAAGCACTCACTCACTTGGCTATACACACACACTTTTAGTCGCCCATGCACCACTCACGCATTGACTCACTCTTCTATACATACACTCATGTACCTACTCACTCACTCATAGTTCCATTCCTGCACCCACTCACTACCCATACATGCACTCATGTAGTCACTAACCCATACACACACTGATGCACTCAATCAGCCATAGACCACTCATGCACTCACTCACACATACAGCACTCATACACTGAGTCCCTACCCTATACATGTACTGATACAATCACCCTTACACTACTCATGCACTCACTTACTCACACATACATGCACTCGTACGCTCAGTCAATTATCCATACCTGCACTTATGCAGTCTTTCAGTCTCCCATGCACCACTCACTTGCCTATACATTTACTCATACAGTCAGTCACACATACACTACTCACTCACTCTCCCATACATGCACTCTTATACTCAATCATGCATACACCACTCATGCACTCACTCACCCATACATGCACTCATACACCCTTTCAGTCACCCATGCACCAATCATCCATTCACTCACCTCTATTTGCACTCATATACCCACTCCCTCACCGATGGTGCCATTCATGCACTCAGTCACTCACTGATGCATGCACTCATCCATACATGCACTGACTAAGTCACCCATATAGCACATATCCACTCACACACTCACTCACTCATACACTCAATCACCCATACACCACTCATCCACCTATACATGCACTCATATATCAGCCAATCACCCATACATGCATGTGCTCATACACTCAGCCAGTTACCTATACATGTACTCAATCACTCACCCATACACAAACTCATACACTCTTTCAGTGACCCATTCACTCACTCTCCCACACATGCACTCACTCATCCATAGAGCCATTCATGTACCCACTCACTCACTCGTACAAGCACTCACTTACTCATCCATACATGCACTCAGTCAATCACCCATATAACACTAATTCACTCACTCACCCATACATGCACTCATGCACTCACTCACCCATACATGCACTCATACTCTCTTTCAGTCATCCACGCACCACACATGCACTTACCCATACAGTTACTTGTGCACTCAGTCACTCACCAATATAACTACTCATGCACTCCTTCACTTACAGGCAAATACTCATGAATACACTCAGTCAGCCATACAACAACCATCCACTCAGTGCGTCACCCATATACAATGCATGCACTTATTTACTGTCCCATACACCAGTCACACACTCACTAACACACTCATACAGCACTCACTCACTAACCTGTACACAGTCTTTCACTTATTTGGATCCCCCCTACACAGTCTCTTTCTGACATACGCACACAAATACATCACGTCTGTTTTTTTTAACCATGAAATGCGGTTCTGAAAAGACCCTGATTTTCTGGAACTGTGGGCCAGATGTAGCAAAGGTAAAAACCCATTCTGTGTCTATGGGAAAAAGTGTTCGTACATATGGCCCTGTATGTTTTATGTTTTTTTTATTTTCTAAACTGTTGATTTTTTTTGTATTTTTTTAAAAGCAAAATGGCAACTAGTGGAAAAAAACATTGTAACAACAAAGAGGAAAAACAGCAGAAAATTAGCAGTAAATTATGAAAATAAATTAGCAAGTATGTTGCCTTGCTGCTTCCAAGTTATTGTCAAAAGACTTCTCACCAGCTGTCAGACTGGTGTTGCAGTCAAGGCAATAGGTCCCAATAAGCCTTAACTCAGGTAAAATATCTGGGTGTCTTCTCACTACTTCTGATGGCACTCTCTCTCCAGAACCAGGTGGTGCAGCCCTGGAAGTGGATGGTCCCTCTCCATCGCTCTTCTTTTGTGCCCTCTGCAGGTTCCTCTTGTGGTATGTTTTAAGGTGGTACAACATACTAGTTGTACCACAAGAATATGTTTTGGCACTGCCCTGTGAAAGGGTCTTATTGCATAAGCTGCATGTGACAAACTTGGCAACAGTTTTAGACTCCCCTGATGGAACTGTTAAATAATCCCACACAATACTTTGCCTTTTTGGGGCCAGTCCTTCATCACTGGATTCCTTCTGATGTTCCTCCTGCTCTTCTGGTTCCTGTGGCACCTCCTCATGCTAAGTGCCTCCTGTTGCCATTTTGATTGTGCAAAAATGACAAAAATACGATATCATAATTACAGTTCTGCACTAGCAGTACAGCACAGCTCCAATGAATGATCCAAGCATTAGTTGGAAGATTGAAGAAGAAAAAAATGGGTGCAAACTTCCTTAGAAGACTAATGAAAACTGTCTCCAATCATATCTCTTTGTGTCCCAGGTCACATGATGTTCATGATAAATGACATCATCTTGATGACCAGTGTCATCGCAATGACGTGAAATACAATAAAAAGTGGTAAATATTAATATTAATTTAAAATATACAAGTTCAAACACTATGGGGGTCATTATGACCTTGGCGGTCGGCGGTAATATGGAGGAAAGTACTGCAAACAGGCTGGCGGTACTTTCCTCCGTATTATGACATTGGCGATATGGCTGAAGCCAAACCGTCAATGTACCTCACTGCCCGCCACGGTGGTAACGGCCGTTGGGCTGGAGACAAAAATCTCCAGCCCGGCGGCCATCACTTGCCCACCTGCAGGATTATGACCCCACCTACCGCCATGGTTTTCATGGCTTACTTACCGCTACGAAAACCATGGCGGTAGGCACTATCAGTGACAGGGAATCCCTCCCCTGTCACTGATAGGGGTCTTCCCCACCCTCTCCCCCTCTCCCTCCCCCTCCACAGGTTCCCCCCTACCCCCCAACTCTACAGATCCCCCTTCATAAACACCCCTCCCTTCACACACGCACATGCACACACCCATACCCACATTCATCCACGCATGCATGCATCCATTCACACACACATCCACACACATCTACATACATACACGCAGACCTGCATTCACACTACTCAACATACACACACACACCCCCCCAAACATGCACACACATACAACACGCTGCGCACACCCCCATACATGCACGCACAGACATACACCCCCAACACCCCCCACCTCCCTCCCCTGTTGGAGCACCCACTTACCTGGATCCAGGGGATCTTCCGGCAGGAGACGGGACGGGGCACTGCTGCCAGTAGCAGCATCCACCAGTAGAGCACCACCAGGCCAGATTATTCTCATAATACGGCTGGTGGCGGTCTACTGGCATGCTGTTGCTTCTGGAAGCAGCACCACCTTACCGATATCCGCCGGCATGGCCACAGCTGGATTTCCACCATCCTTCTGGCGGAAATCTGGCTGTGGTCATATTTTGGTGGACGGCTGGCAGCCGCAGCAACGGTCTTTTGTCGGCCGTCGCCGCAGCAGTAGACGGTTTTTACCACTGGGTCAAAATGACCCCCTATATTAGTAAACATTTGTTGTCAAACATTAATTGCAATATGTATATATATGTGTTTTACACTTTTCAAAAACATGCTATCTTCGTGACTTTCCAGTGAAACCGGAACATACGTTTCTTAATAATTCGCAGCGCCTTCACAACGGATAAAAGGCCCTCATTACAACCCCTGGTGGGAAATGCCGCCTACTGCCGTGCTGATGGCCTCCAACATACCGTGACCGCAGCGGTATTCCGCTACAGGTATTATGACCCACAGAGAGAAATTTGTCACTATACAGGCACCCACACAAGTCCGCCAGACCAAAGGTCAGTGATAAACTGGCGTTACCAAAACCCACATGTTACGCCAACAGGAATACGCCCACAGTATCACGACCCATGAATCACCGCGGCGGTCTTTCAACCATGGTAAACCATTAGCGGTACATACCGCTGCGTCAAAATAGACACACATTTAAAAAACTACACCACATTGGACAGTTCAAACTACACACACCTGACATACTTACACACATCACACCCACACACCCAATCCAATATAAAACACACCCACAATACCCACAACCGCTTACAATGGAAAAAAAAAAGATAGCAAGCAGAGAGACAAGCCAGGAGCACCCACTCAATCAGAGGCACACAACTTCATCACCCATACACCATCCATGCACCTCACACCACACACCCCAACACATCACCCCACACACCCTCACATATACCACTTACACCACATCCATGGCACCCCAAAGACACCCCAGGTATTCACAGGAGGAGCTAAGGGTCATGGTGGAGGAAATCATCCGGGTAGAGCCACAGCTATTCGGATCACAGGTGCAGCAGATATCCATTGCAAGGAAGATGGAGCTATGGTGGAGAATCGTGGACACGGTCAACGCCAAGGGACAGCACCCCAGAACAAGGGAAGACATCAGGAAGAGGTGGAATGACCTACGGGGGAAGGTGCATTCCGTGGTTGCAAGACACCAGGTAGACGTACAGAGGACTGGCAGTGGATCCCCACCGCCTCCCCCACAATTAACAAAATGGGAGGAACAAGTCTTGGAAATAATGCATACTGAGGGCCCTCCAGGAGTAGCAGGAGGACTGGACTCTGGCAAGTCAAACCTTTACTACTATCAACCCCCAACCTGCATGCCACCACGTACCCCCACCCTCACCCTCACTCCCATTACTCCAACAACTCACATATAAACCACTATCACAACCCACCCATCCCAATACCAAGCCCTGCATGCCACAACAATCCATGGAACCCCATCACAGACCTGCATGGACACCCATCTCCACAGCATGCCCAGTAGAGAGAAACACCCAGTTCACACAATCACCACACACACAAGGCAAAGCTGACAGGGAAATCACAACTATACAGGGAAACACACCCATGTACAAGATGGCACACACAGATACAATAACACTGCATTTGCATCCCCACAGGACCCCTACTCAACTTCACCGGAGAGGACTTGCCAGCTTTATCCAATCCCCCCGAAGAGGCCCACAGTGACAACAGCAGCTCTGCACACCTGGATCACGATGACCAACCTGGCCCATAAGGGACCTCTGGACAGTTGGTTACCCTGCCACAGCCCCAACCCATCACAGAGCCTCCCCCCTAAGGAAACACCAGCACAGCACCCACCCAGTGGGCCCATGCCACTGTCCCCAGGACACGTCAATCAGCAGTGTGTCCACCACTTCAGGGACCCCAGGCAACGCCACAAACTCAGGACGATCAGGGACCTCGGGTCAGTGGCAGTGGGCACACGGTTCAGGGGAAAGAGGAACAGGATAACAGGGAAGCTAGGAGGACTGCTGTGTGATAGGGGGAGGACAGGCCCAGGAAACCCACTCTCCAGGAGGCACTCACCAACATCCTGGGAGCATACCACCATTCCCAGGATACCATGGGCCAGATACTGGCCAAGTTGCAGGCGACCCAGCGGCTGCAGGAGGGACAGTACCTGGGAATCAGGGAGGACCTCAAACACATCTGCACCATCCTGGTCACCATTGCAGGGGTGCTGGAAGACATGGCCAACACCATGAGGGAGGCAGTGTCACACCAACGGGCCCCTGACACTAGCCACACTGATGAACAGCCCTCCACCTCCGCCGGCGCTAGTGGACAGGAGGCCCTGCCACAGGAACAACAGGCCACCAGCACCCCACCCCCTGCAGAAGGAGAACCACCCCGCAAATGGTCCCTGCGATCCAGGCAGAAGCCAGAGAACATTGCCAAGACCCCCACCAGGAAATAAGACTCTCCTGATTGTCACCCTTCTGTCCCACTATGTCACCCTGTCCACCTTGAACTGTCATTACTCCCCTTCCTATGCCCCCTTGGACAATACACCTGTGATACCAAAAAACTGGACTCTAACTGGACATTCCTCCACCATCACCCCAGCCCATTGCCCATCCCTCTCTACTTATGAACACTTAAATAAACAACTTTGGCACCAATACAAATCTGAAGTCTGTCAAATAACAAAGGCGGTTGAAGCCAATGGAAGAAAACGGTGAGCAGAGGGTCATATTCACACATATATAGCAATATTGATGCATCTTTTCCTTTACAGAACCAGTATGTGAATCCGAGAGTCAGTTGCTGTGCCAATGTCTGCTGTGACGCGGTTAGGTGCCATGCCCTGTGCCCCCCTGAAATGGCAGCTGCCTGACCTGTGAGGAGGGACGAGTAAAAATTAGGTAATTCCGCTGACATTGTGCGCCGTTGCAGTAGGCGGTCAACAACTGCCGCGCAACTTCGTATTGGTTATCATTGGGCCCTATGGGTTCCAGGAGCCAATGGCGATGTACGCCGGCAATGATGTACGCACCACCGGGGACGTGACCGCCATTTTCTATCTGTTCACTCACTTGCTACCTGACCTTCAACAGGAGAGGACCTACACTGCAAGTGCTGCTGTGACCTGTGTCTGGAAGCAACAATGGCTCATGTGTCTGGGGAAAGGGCCCTTGCCTTCACTGCGGAGGAGTTGGAGGAAACTGGTGGATGGGGTCCTACCCCAGTACACGTCACTCTACGGTCCTCCAGACAAACAGGTTAGTACACTGTGAGCATGATGCGTGGGCCATGAATGTATGGATTGCTATGTGTGTATGCCACATGTAGGGGGGGCTGATGCGTCCTGGCCAGAGTGCTGCATGTATGGTGGTCAATGTATGTGCATCAGGCGATGGGAGCGATCTGGTGGGCCATGAGTGTGACGGTCCAGACGGTTGACTAATTCCATTTTCTGCTGTCTTTGCCCTCCAGGTCAGCGCCCACCAGAAAAAGGGTATTTGGCATGCATCACCAAGGAGGTGCGGACCCTGGGGGTCTTTGACAGGCGGAGCACCCACTGCTGCAAATGGTGGGAGGACCTGCGCCGCTGGGCAAGGAAGACAGCGGAGGCCCAGCTGGGGCTGGCCTCCCAACGAGGAAGGGGTGCCCGTCGTACCCTGACCCCCCTGATGTTCTGCATCCTGGCGGTGGCCTATGGGGCGCTTGAAGGCATCACAGCAGCCACAAGGGGGTAAGTACAGATTCAGATTCCTGACTGCGCATGTTAAGGTTTACCTGGGCGGTCCCTTGTTGGGCAGGCTCTGAAGCACTCCTACCCCAATAGTGTTAGTGGGTATCTACTACTGGGCAGGGTCCTGTGGGTTTCTGGTGTGCAGCTACTGGCGGTAAGCATTGTACCCCATTGGCTGGTGACTATCTTAGTAACTGGTAGTGCATGGCCTAGTGTTTGTGTGTTGTTTACGCCAACAATAGTGTTGTTGCTGGTATTGACCAAGTGTATCCTCTGTCTCTAACCCCCATTTTTGTTTTGTCACCCTGTCCTAGTGTGCATTAGAATCATCTGGCGGAGGAGCAGAGGCACCGGCGATGGAGGGAGCTGCATCCCACATGGGCCTGGAGGCCGAGTCCACCAATGGTGAGGGCACCAGTGTGATGGAGGGTGAGGGGAGCACCACGACGGGGACAGGAGGGTACAGCCCACAGACAGCGACTCCTTCTCCGATGGAAGCCCCCTGGCAGTGGCGGACACATCTTTGCCCACCCCAACATCAGGTACTGCCGCCAACCCCCCTACCAGCAGCGCCCTCCCAGCAGCCCCTCAGTGTGTTTCCCATGCCCGCTCACCCAGGAGAGTGGGCATCTCCTTCCCCCAGGCACCTCAGGTCCTGCCCCAGTCAGCCCTGCCACCCTCAGTGAGGAGGCTATTGACCTCCTGAGATTCCTCACTGTTGGGCAGTCAACCATTCTGAATGCCATCCAGGGTGTCGAGAGGCATTTCCAACAAACAAATACATACCTGGAGGGCATTCACTCTGGCGTGGCAGCCCAACAGAGAGCATTTCAGGCTCTGCCTCCTCCCTGATGTCGGCCCTTGTCCCTGTATCTAGCCTACCCTCTCCAACTTCCTCTACCCAGTCCCAATCCTCTCAACCCCAGCCTATCCCAAGCACACCTTCAGACCAGCATTCACCCAAATCAACACACAAAAGTGGCTCAGGCAAACACAAGCACCACACTTCATCTCACAGGTACTCACACAAGCACCATCCCCATGCAGACACACCAACATCCACTGCCTCCACTGTGTCCCCCCTCTTCTTCATCGTTCACCTCCCTCCCAGTAGCGTCTCCACTCACACATGCATGCACTACATCCTCATCCACTACCTCCATCACCAGCATGCCCATCACAACACACCCGTCACTGGCAGTCACCAGCCCCACATCCATGCACATGTCCCCTGTGTCCTCACCCAGTGTGCCTGTGATCCCTCCTCCCAAAGTATACAAACGCAAGCACCCACCCACCCCACAGCCATCCACCTCACAACAGCATCCAGCCCATGCACCTGCACCCAAACTCAGCAGACAGACAGCTCCTACAACCACTCCCTCTTCCTCTACTCCCAAACCCTCTCCCTGTTCCCGCCCCAGTGTCTCTAAAAAGCTTTTCCTGGCAAACAATGAACTCTTCCCTACCCCTTCCCCCCATCCTTCCCCTCAGGCCAGGGTGGCCAGAACCCAGCCCAGCACCTCAGCCACAAAGTCGACGTCTGCTGTGGTTCCTGCACCTATCAGAGGCTCAAAGGGGGCACCCGTCAGCCCAGCCAGTGTGCCACCAACCCCTGCCAAGCCCCAAACTATTCTGACACAAGGCAAGGTGAAGAGGGGGACAACATTGAGCAAGGGGAAGGCTACCAGCACAACCACCAGCACCATCACCTGCACCGCCTCTAGAACCACTACTCTCAGCAGCAGCAGCCCCAGTGGGCAGCCGTCTGAGGCTTCAGGAGAAGGGATGGGGCCTCCCTCCACCACTGGCAGCACCGGCACCTGCACCATACCCAGCACCGCCACCTGCACCGCCGCTAGGACCACCGCAAGCACCGCCACCTGCACTGCTGACAGTAGCAACACTACCAGCAGCAGCAGTCCCAGTGGGCAGCCATGCAAGGCTGCAGGAGAAGGGCTGGAGCCTCCCTCCACCACTGGCAGCACCCCCTCCAGCACCGGCACTAACAATAGTTTACTGCCGTAGCCACCGCTGGATGGAGTCTAGCCCTGCCTCCATGGACTATCATGTAACCTGGTCCATGCAAATCTCGTGCCTCAGACACTCAGGTGAAGGACTGTGAACTGCCACACCCCAAGTGTTGCACCACTGGGCATGAAGCCCCCTCCAGAACCAGTGGAGAAAGGCATCCACTCACCCTATCCTTGGCAGGATGAAGCAGACTGGGCACAAAGCCCCCTCCAGAACCAGTGGAGAAAGGCATCCACTCACCCTATCCTTGGCAGGATGAAGCACAATGGGCACAAAGCCCCCTCCAGAACCAGTGGAAGAAGGCATCCACTATAGAGACTGTGGCTTTGCACTCCCCAGGACCAAGCAGTGGGCAAACCGGTCACTTGAGAGACTGTGGCCTTGCACTCCCCAGGAGCAAGCAGTGGGCAAACCACCCACTTGAGACTGTGGCTTTGCACTCCCCAGGACCAAGCAGTGGGCAAACCACCCACTTGAGACTGTGGCCCTGCACTCCCCAGGACCAAGCAGTGGGCAAACCACCCACTTGAGAGACTGTGGCCTTGCACTCCCCAGGAGCAAGCAGTGGGCAAACCACCCACTTGAGAGACTGTTGTTTTCACTCCCGAGGACCAAGCAGTGGGCAAACCACCCACTTGAGAGACTGTGGCTTTGCACTCCCCAGGACCAAGCAGTGGGCAAACCACCCACGAGAGACTGTGGCCTTGCACTCCCCAGGACCAAGCAGTGGGCAAACCACCCACTTGAGAGACTGTGGCCTTGCACTCCCCAGGACCAAGCAGTGGGCAAACCACCCACGAGAGACTGTGGCTTTGCACTCCCCAGGACCAGGCAGTGGGCAAACCACCCACTTGAGACTTGAGAGACTGTGGCTTTGCACTCCCCAGGACATCGCTGTGGGCATGGAGCCCCCTCGAGGAGCAGTGCTGTTTTATCATCTTCAGGCTGAGGTGCCCCCCCCCCTTTACCCTCCCTCTGAGGTGCCTGTGTGTTTTCGACCTGATGCCCCTGCAGTGTTCTCTCCGTATTGAGGCAGGAGTCAAGTGTGGGCTTGGCCTATGAGTTTTGGCCCAGTGGCCCACAGACATTTTGAGTGGACAATGTATGGCCTTATGTACATATTGTATATTTTTGTAAATACTGCTTTTGTAATTATTACGTATATCTGACTATTTCTAATTTATCACTGATTTGACTATTCCTTTTATCCTTGCGTTCTTCCAAGGGGTTACGGGGTGTAAATGTAATGTTGCATGTGTTTGTGTGTATGGTGTTGTGGGTGAGTGTGGGTGTGGGGGTGTTGCGTGTGTGTGTCACTCTCTTTTTCCTCCCCCCTCCTCTGTGTGCTAGGTGCAGTACTCACCGTGGTCATCACCGCCGCCGTTCATACTCCTGGTAGATGAGGAGGTAGACCAGCATGGGCAGGACCTGCAGCTCGGGCTCCATGGCGTCCTGGTTTCTTCGTTGAGTGTCGAGAGGTGAGTGGTTTCCCTTCCAAGACATGTTTCTGCCGTGCTTTTGACAGCGTTGGTACCGCCCCGGAAAAGCTGGCAGATGGCCGGGTTGTGATGGGGTGGGCAGTACATTGACTTCCGCCTGTCTGTTGGCGGTGCTTATTGCTGCCGCCGTGGTGGTCAGAGGGTTAAAGTGGCTGTCTGTGTTGGCAGTTTCTGATGTAGTCGTGATCCCATTTTTTTTACCGCCGGCCTGTTGGCTTTAACACCGACCGCCAGGGTTGTAATGAGGACTAACGTTTTTTTAAAAATACACAGTTATCAAAACTTTCAAAGAAATGGCAATGAGACTCACAGCCAAGTGTGAAAATAGATGGTCCATTACACAACTGTTGTCTACAATATACCCTAGCTGACTACAGAATGAGAAAGTATTTACTGATTTGCCAGTCAAAAGGGCCACAGTTCGGTGCACATCTTTTAGGAAAAACTGTACACTCTTCTCCAAAGAAATAAGCTTTCATTATTGTCCCAATGCTTATTTTAGATCAATTGAATTTTTGCAAAGCAAATATTTTTCATCTAATACTGTACATAAAAAAAAAATCTAAATGCCTTAATAGAATTGAATGCATCATTAATGTATTGGAGCACAATCAGAACTTGGGTGACTGTGATGAGTGGTTTCTTAATTGATGTATCCTTCTAAGAGCACTCTGCATGGTTTTCCCTTTTAAGTAATCTATATATGCAAATACCAAATATCCATTCCAACACTCAAACAAACACACACACACACACATACCCATACAGCCACAGACACATCCACTTGCAGATCCATAGCAGCACTTACTCAGTCATTCACACACATACACATGCACTCACACAACCACTCATAGAAGGACAAAGGCAAACAGACAGCCACTCACACACTCATTCAAACACTCACACACTAACTTTCAAAGGTTACAGATTACAATTAAGAAATCAAATTGAAAAAAAAAACACTCAAAAAACAAAGGTTACAGGGATATTATAGCTAAGGCTCACATATCATTCATACAAAAATAGTGAAATTCAGCAGTTATAATTACCTGAGCTAGCTATAACTTGTACCCCATGACCTTACATATTACATCATTCATGACACAGTCAGTGAGATCACTGATGACATCACAAATGACATCCCTGATGACATCATCCATTAAGTGTTAATGGTTCTATAGATGTGTTTTTTGGAATCTAAGTGGCTGTATGGGTGAATTAGTGGTTGAGTCAGTTCCTGTATGGAAGGGTAAGTGCATGTGTAAGCAGGTCTTTCAGTGAATGAGTGGCTTTTTGAGTGGCTGCATTGGTTGTGTGAGTGGGTGTGTCAGTAGTTGTACACTCGAGTGAGCGGGTGTGTGAGCAGCTGTACAGTATAGGTGAGTGAAATGGTGTGTGAGTGCTTGAACGGGTGAGCAGCTGGATCTGTAAGTGACTGTATCAGTGAGTTGGTGACTCAGTGATTGCATGGGTGAGTGACTGGCTGTGTCAGTGACTGTATGGGATACTGAGTGGATGTGTGAGTAGGGGTATCGTTGAGTGAATGGGTTTGTTTAGTTGTAGCAGTAACAGCCGCAGCCACAAAAGTCTTTAAATCATGGAACGTTTTTATTATAATATGGCATGAAGAAACACTTTCATGAAAAAAAATAATGTATATATATATATATATATATATATATATATATATATGTTCTCTGAAAAAAACTAAGGTCACAGGAACGATATAGTTAGGAACTAGAATAAAAAAAATGATAGACATTCACTTAGAAAAAAACAAAGTTTACCAAAGTCTTCTGTAAACGTCACAAAAATCTTTAGAGCCGGATTTTTCCAACCTTTTTTTTTTTAAGAAATGCTTTTTAGACCTGGCGGGATCCCTGTAGGACCCCAGCACCAGAGCTAAGAAGTGAGGGTGTTCATACCTTGGCCCCCTATTCTTTTTTAAAATGTTTTTTCTGGGACTCGGCTGAAGCCAAGTCCCAAGATGGCTGCCAACACTTCCCGGTTGAAGCGTTGGCAGCCAATCAAATGTCAGCACAGGAGAGTTGCATCCGCGGCGGACCTACATCCCTATATATCTATATTTTTTAAGCTCTCATTTCTCTAGAGCTACTAAAAGGATTTGTGCCAAATCACAAAAAGCATGCTTTCTTGACCAAGAGCTAGCTTTCTGCTGAATTTGGAGTAATTCCGTTCAGCAGCTCGGGTTGTAGTAGAGTTAAACATTTTTTTAAATCCCAATGACGTAATCATCCTGAAGCTTTAAACACAGCAGCTGAACTGATCAAAGTATAAGTTTTGAAAAGAAAATTTTGTGAAGATTCGTTAAGCAGTGCCAAAGTTATTGGCAAAACAAAAAACGCTCTGTCTACTGAAAAAGTGGTCCTCACTAGAACTACCTATTGGTGACTGCAAGTAGGTACTATAAACACCCGTCCATCGTACACTGTTACACTCTATGCTAGTCCACTATATGCCCCTCCACTGTATGCCATTGCACTATATGCCACTCTTCTGTGTGCCACTCAACTGTATGCCACTCCACTGTATGCTATTTCAGTGCATGTCACTCCACTCTCTGTCACTCCACTCTACACCACTATACTGTGTGCCACAACATTCTACACCACGACATTCTATGCCAGGACTCTGTACGCCACAATCTCTATGGTATGACACAGCACTGTACAACACTGCACTCTATGCCACTCCAGTCTATGGCACTTGAGTCAACTCCACTCTATGAACCTCTACTCCACTGTATGACACCCTGCACCCCTCCACGCTACCAAACTGTACTCCACTCCATACTACTGCCCTGTACAATACTTTACTACATTCTATGCCACTGTATGCCACTGTATGACACTGTTCCATACTGTATGCCTTTACACTCTACTTAACAATATCTACTCCACCACCATGCCACTATACAGCACTCTACTCAACTCTATGCCACTTTACAAACCTCTACTCCACTCTAAAATACATTACGCAGTTACATCTATGCCACTCCACCACACTTTACTCCACTGTACTCCATGACTTACTACTCCATTCTGTTCTACTACTCTATGCCAGACTACTCTACAACACTCTATACCACTACAGTCTACCACACATACGACAATCTACTGAATACAACTCTACTCTATGCCACTCAACTGTACTCAAATGTACCACACATTTCAACACTCCACACCAATGTACCACATAGCTCTCCACTTAATAACAGTTTACTGCAATGCATGATACTCTAGGCCACTCTACTCCACACCACTCTACTGTGCACCATAACACTCTGCTGCATTACAGTTTTCTACACTGTAACTTATGCAACTCCACTGAGCTCCACTCCACTCTACTACACCGTACAATACTTTAACCCACTCTACACCACTGTTCGACACTCCACTCTATGCCGGTCTACTCAATGGCACCGTACTGTACTCTATGCAACTCTACTGCACAAGACTATTCTACACTCTATGCCACTATATGACATTTTACTCCGCTCTATAGCTGTTCACTCTAAGCCACTGTACTACACTATGTAATACTCTAGACCACACCATGTCTATCACACACACCACTTCAATATATGACACGGCACTCCACTCTAAGCCACTGTATGACAATGTACCACTGTCCACTGTATGACTCCATTCTATGACACTCAAGTGTTTGTACTACACTGTATGATACTCTCTGCCATTCTACAGGAAGACACTCCACCCCACTACACGGAGCTTTACGTCACTTTACTGAATTGTACCCACTCTATGCCACTAAATTGTAAAACACTCTTCAGCACTTTATGCCACTTTATGACACAATACTTGACAATGCTCCACTACACACAATTCTCTACTCCACAACACTCAACTTTATGACACAGTCGATGACACTCCACTGTAC
This sequence comes from Pleurodeles waltl, assembly GCF_031143425.1. Lineage (NCBI taxonomy): Eukaryota > Metazoa > Chordata > Amphibia > Caudata > Salamandridae > Pleurodeles > Pleurodeles waltl. Next base: position 1,229,081,246 of record NC_090445.1, read on the forward strand.
AACAACATGCCTCTTCACGGTACTTCACCATGCGACATACAACATCACTGCACTGTACTACACTTTAGACCACTAAACGCAACGCAACGCCACTCTATTCTATTCCACTCTACAACACTCAGCACTCAGGGCACGAGTCGAGGGTACACACAGGTAGACAGCATCTTCCCACTATTTTCACACCTTGGATGCTGTCTACCCTGCCAAGGGTTTGGGACCCACAAAAATATGCTTAGTTTGTTCCGGTGTAATTTTCCATCAGTGCCTGCATGTTGTCTACTTTTGTTCCTGAGCAGCAACGTGTAGGCTGCAGTGGCTTATCAGATTCTACCTGGGCCCATAACAAAGTCTAAAATTAAGGGGCCTTTAGGAGCTCCTTTTGTTGAGTATCCTGGCTTTGAGTTATCAGGAGCCTCACACTCAAATGTAATGGAGGGAAACAAAGGCACACGGCTAATCACTTCACAGGTACTTCAGGAATGCATGCTTTTGACTTTTTTCAGTCCCTGTGTGTTAGAAATGGGGTTTCTGGTTGGCTAGGATATGCACCTCAGCCAGGCAGAACTTACCCACTCTAGTCATGGCAAGGGAGTTACACGTCCACGATAACCCCTGCTCACCCCCTTGGTAACTTGGCACGAGCAGTCAGGCTTAACCCAGAGGCAATGTGTAAAACGTTTGCACAACACACACACACGTGACGCAATATCCCCACCACAAAGGAAACACAACACCAGATTATATGAAAATATACTGTATTGTGCACAACGCAATTATCAGACCAAACATCACATATCAGTACTATCCTGCTACCTTAGCAGTTGTCAGAACGTTACACATTAGTTAGTCTGCAAATTAGCAGTAGTCACACATAACACACAGGTTACTCAGTATTCTGCAACATAAGCAGTAGTCAGGAAACATGTTATCATATTAGAACACTTGTCATAAGAATATCATAAAACGCCCATAGTGGGAACATTAGAAAACCTATGGCAAGTTAGGGAAACATATTAGCAAGTCATGCCCATAAAAGGAACATTTGCACACATGTATAAAAATATCATAGAACAGGTAGGCAATATATAATGCAATAAAGTCTCTAGTAAGAACTTGTGGTATATATATTGTCACTTAGAAGTACCTGACTTGATGAAGGCACCTCCAGTGCCTATTGAATGAAAAGAAATGGGGCCCCTGGCGCTCCTCTGTGCAAAACGGGGGCCTCCTGGCAATTCTGGGTGAGAAGGGGGTGGCACACACCCCCTCCGTACTCCTAATGGGCCCCTCCTGGGGCCCGCGATCCCTGGGAGCCCCCCAGGACCTCCACCGGCCCTCCTGAGGGGAGTCACCATCCAGGGAGAATGCCAAAAGGAGGGGGCGCCACGCACCCCCTCCGTGTCAGGGGCAGGTCCCTCCTGGGACACACGCCCGTTGTAGGGCCCCCAGGCCTTAACTGGCCCTCCACGATATGGGGGAGCCCAAAGAAATCAGTACTGGCCCACACAAGGACCAAGCCAGGGACTAGCAGTGCGGGGCGAGCCTCCGGCGAGGCTTCAGCCCGCCCGCGATCCCACAGAGAGCCCCTCTGGGCTCGGCAGGGCAGGGAGAGGCTTCCTCCTCTCCTGCCCGTCTCTGGCTTCACTCCGGCCCCCGGGGGAGCTCTAACGAGTGGTCCTCGCCCCGGGGGCACCAACAGGAGCACGCTTGCTCCTCAGAACAGAAAGGAGGTTTCATTCGTGCCCTGGGGGCACTGGGATGAGCATGAACCTCGCGCTCGGGAATACTACAAAAGCCCGGCCTCGGCGGTGAACCTGTCAGCAGGGGAGCGCTCCAGGAAGTGCGAGGGCTTGTTTTTCAGCCCGGGTTGCGGCAGTGATTTGGGCAGGAATAAACGATTTTCCCAAAGCGCTCAGGCAAATCTGCAGCCCGGGCTGCGGTGGTGATCTCTTGCAGCACTTTTTAGAGAATGCTTTTTCCAAGCACTGCAGGCAAGTTGTAGAGATCGTGGCAGGGATCAGGGGCCACAGCACCCTGCCCCTGGAAACAACAAAACAAGAAGAAGCACAGGGCTGGTGGGCCCAGGTACAGGCCAGCACAAGGGGTGCAGATGGTGGCAGTTCCTCCTAGTGACCAGGCAGGTCACAGGTCAGCACAGCAGCAGCAGTCCATGGTGGTTTCCTGGGGAGTCCATTCATCAGCATTCTGTGCCCAGTTTCAAGTTCCAAGAATGTTCAAATTGTGGGGAAAATTCCCCTTTACTCATAGTCAGTTCTTACAGTGTTTTACAATGGTAGGGAGAGGAGGTTCCAGCCAGTTACAACTGGTTCTGGGAGTGCCCCCTCTCTCCTTTCAGCATAGGCTCCAAACATCCGTGGGGGGTTAACGACCCTATTGTGTGAGGCCAGGGCACAGCCTTTACAAAGGTAGGTGTGCCCCGCCTCTCCCTTCTCTCAGCCCAGGAAGACTATTCAGTATGCAGAGGCACCTCTGTGACACCTCCACCCTCCCTGTGTACAGGCTGTCTGAAAAGTATGCACAAAGCCCCAACTGTCACTCTGCCCAGACGTGGTTTTGAGTCAAGCTGCAAAACACCAGAGTCATAAGCACAGATAAATGCGCACTTTCTAGAAGTGGCATTTCTGTGATAGTAATAGAAAATACACCCACACCAGTAAGCAGTATTTATTATCACCATCACAACCATACCAAACACGCCTACGCTACCCCTCATAAATCAGACAATACCCCTTACACATAAGGCAGGGCATTTCTAATGCAATCCTATGAAAAGGCAGCACTCACAGCAGTGAGACACCAAGTTAGGCTGTTTGTCACTACCAGGATAGGCCATGCAATATGGCACATGTCCTGCCTTTCTACATACATGGCACCCTGCCCATAGGGCTAGCTAGGGCGTACCTTAGGGGTGACTTACATGTAGTAAAAAGGGGAGTTCTGGGCCTGGCAAGTAAATTTAGATGCCAGGTCCCTGTGGCAGAAAACTGCGCACACAGGCCCTGCGCTAGCAGGCCTGAGACAGGTTTGAAAGCCTACTTCAGTGGGTGGCGCAAGCAGCGCTGCAGGCCCACTAGTAGTATTTAATTTACAGACCCTGGGTATAGAGATACCACTGTACAAGGGACTTATAGGTACATTGGCCTATACCTAATTGGCATATTTAATCATACCAACTTTAGATGGGAGGGCACCTGCACTTTAGCACTGGTCAGCAGTGACAAAGTGCTCAGAGTCCTAGAGCCAACAGCGAGAGGTCAGAAAAACCAGGAGGAAGGAGGCAAAAAGACTGGGGATGACCCTGCATAAGGCAAAAAGTCCAACACTGTGTATAAGAGCTATGCATGCACTATAAGAACATCAGAAGTGTTGGTCTGTACCAGTATTTACAGAAATAACAATTGAACTATCACTATTTTGGTAATTCCTTACTAGTGCTGCTTATTCCAATGCAGGGTGTCAGAACACTTTAAATCACACAAACATAATATACACAGGTAAGATATTATATATATGTGTGTAAATCAATGTACAGGATGTGTTACATAACACAGTGAGAGTTACAAGATGTTAGAGTCACATGTCCTTCATAGCACACTGCGCTATATTAAAAGGCTTAGAATTCATGAACTGCAAGTAACAAAAGGATCTCTGTGTTAAAAGCAGTAACTCACTTACCCATTCACACAAAAAAAAACTGTCATCTGCACATTATATGATGTGCTTTGCAGGGGACAAATTAAACCTATATGCTAATTTGATTCAATACTAAGATTAGAAAAAATATAGATCTCTCAGGCAAATGTATTAACGTCCAGAGTTATTTTACCATTGTCATTGTTCCCTGAGATTTAGTTGGCAACAAAGATCTATGCATGGGGTATCTTTACCCCATAAGATATTTTAAAATGCAGGCCCTTGTCAATTTCTTTGTGGAAGAGTTTTACAAAATAAATATAGAGGTTGAGGTCCAGATCTTGCATTGGGGTTGTGACACTTGTTTTGCACAACCCTGATGCAAAATCTCATTTGTTAAATATTGTAATGTGCTCAAATGTACTCACGATAGACCTGCTAAACATGTGTGAGATCTTTAGATCTGATGTAATTTCTTGTGATGTCAGTTCCTGTGAGGTCTTGGGTTGTGATACCACTTCCTGTGATGCCACACGAGATGTCACACGCAGTGATGTGAAGCACTGTGATGTCACGTTCCATGATGTCACTTGTATACCACCTAACTTGGTTAGTCTCCTCACTTCTTTTTTTAGGACTTGTGCCCTGAAAACACTAGACTCAATGATACTGTCCTTCACTATACTCTACGACTCTGCACCTAACAGCACTCAATTAAATGACACACAGCACGACGATCTGAAACACATTTTTTATTAAAAATATAAAAACCATTTCAATTCAATTAAAGGTTAAGGATAAGTTATAGTTAGGAAAACTTTACTTATTCTTTCCATACAAACCTAACGTAAACTACTAAAACTTTAGAAATTCTAATGCTATAGTCATAATTTATTATAAATGTATACATTTTTAATTTACACACCACCTTTAATTTACTGCAAGTAGGGCACATCCATACACAGTCTTGTCATCTCACTGGTCATGCTACCATGTAGTGCATTTTCTGAAATGTTGTCACTTCAGATGTCACACGTGTTGTTATAAATGCTATAATTTAACATACTGTATGTCATGTGATATGCAAGGGTATGTATAACAAATGCATGGCGAAGGGGCGAATTATAGTTAATTATCTTTAACTTTTGTTTTTTTTATATATATCTCACACACAGGTGTTCGGTCAGCCCTCTTAATCCAGTTGCCTGTTCAAATATTCACAACATTTTCTATCTACTGGCCATCACACACGGCAGTGGGCGATGTACATATGCATATTTGCCTCAAGAGTAGTGCCAAGGCTGGTGGGTCAATATCTGTTTTAGTTTCTGCTTTCATTTCGTTTTTTTGTGAGGAGTCATTGTTTATATTTTTTCAATCAAGTACGTGCAACCTTTAGGCAGTGGATTTTTTACTTTAAAGTGCTTTTAAACGTTTAATGCCTGGTGCACATATGCAAAAAAAGGAGAAGAAAATCACAGGCTTGTTGGCTTTGCCAACGTTTGTTAATTTATTTCCCTACTGCCGTCTCCATGCCCTCTGATACCAGAGTTAGCAAGAACACTTCTTTAGGTACCAAATGGCAAGAGGTACCATCTGCTACCACCTGCAAGCCACATTAACGTCCATAGTGAGAGGTAGTTAGAATGAGAAACGTTTTTCTTATTTGGGATTTCTTTTTAACAGAGCTGTTGTAATATTAATTTTGTAAACGGGGTCGAAGCGCTCTAACTGTATGCGACCCGGCAACATTCCATACATTTTACAGGAAATATAGAACGATAATAATAAAACAGTTCTGGCTAGGAGAGGAAAAAGTAGGTGAAATGCCATTTAATGTTTTATGTTTCCCATTCTTTTCCCAACTGCACTCGCTTGCCTTGCAAATAACCATCGAAGACGTCAAAAAAGGGAACTGTAGGTATATACTTCGCCTATCCCGTGCATTCTGTAAGCTACCAAAGATTTTCACCCTCCAAGTAAAATGGGCAAATCCTGTGAACGAGTGTCTCTCAAAAAGGCCTGTTTTGGACAAAACACGTGACTAAACTAACCCTCAAAATCCCCTGCATAAACCATGTCATTATTGTTCTTGGTTCATTTCCTCCATATTTAGGAAACTAGTTTCAACATTTTTGACGCTAGTTTGGTGCTTTGCAGAATTAGCTTCAAAAACTTTAACTCTAATTCTGAAAAGCACATTGAGGCCCATTATAAATAATGGTGAGGTGCCTCCTTTTAACGCCTGCTCTGTGCAGGCGTTAAAAATGCTGCAAAAAATGGTTCAAATAATTTTTTTAGATTTTGTTGCGCCATTTGTTCGCCCCCATCCCTTAACAGGGGAATGTCCCTCTTGCCTACATTATGTCTGGCGCAGGCATAATGTGGCGCAAGGGGTTACAAAGTCGCACAATGCATGCTGCATTGCACAACTTTGTAAATTTGATTTTGGCCTCATTGGGCCACATTAGCATTCAAAAATGACACTAGTGTGGCACAAGGAGGCTCCAGGCCCTCTTAAATCTGGGCCTAAGTCTGTGATGTGCTCTTTAGTGTTCTGCGTGCGCGTTAGAAATTTCTGACCACCACGTATTTCCAATGGAGTGGACTTGGTACTGCTTCGGAGTCGACACCTACAACTTGCTTCTCCTTGGCAAGTATTTTTAATAGAGTGCTAGTCTAATTAAAGATCGATCTGCGCCAGAAGGTACTACTTTAAAAGTTTCCCCAGTCATCTGTTGGCATCGATCGTGTAGTTTACACTTATCCCTGTTACCTGACATGCGCATACCTCGGCGAAGATGTCATTGAAAGATACCGCTGGCTCTAAACGTAATCTGGAAACCATCTGAAAAACCGTGCAGCAATCCAGAAAGCTCTTCCCCTACTAAGAACGAATACAAATCTTTATTAAGATACTTTACTTGTGCTACTTTATGGGCAAATGTTCACTGAGTATTGATGCCATTATGGGCAAATGTTCACTGAGTATTGATGCCATCGACAGTGCTGCTGAATGTAATCTTCAATATTCTAATTCCCATTCCTTTCCCATTTTTCAACGATGACCACCTCCTATACCCAAACTAAAGAAAACTCAAATAACTTGTGTCCTATACTACACACCTCACCAAGAGTGCACAATCAGGGGGGAAATGGGAACATGGCGGCCGGGACTGTAGCGGGCCACGGAGCATCCGCGTAAGGGGAACCGGGACGAGGGGCAAGCGGAGGAGGGCACATGTGTGGGCTTACCGGCAAGCAGTATTCCTCAAGTGGTGCCGCCAGCGCGGTACATTGGAATTTGGCAGCTCTTGGAGCTGCGAAAGACGCGCCTTGCTGTGGCGCGTTTCCCTCTCCGAGGGAGGATCAGCAGCGGCGGCAGCAGGAGGAGCGGCAGAGTCAGCACAAGCAATCTGCTGACTCTGCCGGCAACCCATGAGGAGACACATGGAGTGTCTCTACCCCGTGGAACCAAGGGAAGCCAGGCTGTTTTGGAGGAAGAAGCTCGCTTGGTGAAAGGGAGAGGTGGAGGTGGGAAGAGGCTTGGACAGGAGAAGATTGGCAGCTTGAAAAAAGTTGGTCTTTTACATGAGGTGAGCCTTGGGAGTAAGACTGGTGGGTGTGGGGTTGTGAGTAGTGACTGTTTGAAGGAGTCTGAGGCAAACCAGGCCAGCATAAAGGAGATGTGTGAGGTATTTGAGAGTAAATTTGACTTGCTGGAAAAAGGAACGCAGCTTCTGGAAGATTCTATGGAAACTTTAAGAGAAGAAGTTGTATTGATTAAACAGGATTTGCGGAAGTCGAAGGACTCTGAGCAGGATTTACGCGATAAGCTGGAGCGATTTGAGAATATGGCTAGGAGAAATAATCTCAGAATACTTAACATACCGGAGGGACAAAAGGGGATAATATCAAGATTTTCTGTGCCTCACTTATCAAGAAATCCTTGCAGTTGGAAGAATCCAAAAGGGAGATTGCGGCTGACCTACAGAGGGAACATAGGGATCCGTTTAGGAGAGATCCTGCCAGGAAGAAACCTCAGAAGATTTTGATCAATTTTCTGACTTATGCTTTAAAAGAGAAATCCTGTTGCAGGCCTTAAAACAGAAATCATTAAGAGGAGATGGTTTTTCTTTTGAAGTTAGGTCGGACCTTGCTAGCGCAACTCTTAGTAGGCAGTGGGAATTGGGTAATCGTATTGAGGATTTTAAGAAGTTGGGTGCGTCAGCACAACTCAAATTCCCGGCTACTTTGCGAGTGATGTATTATAATAAGATGCACAATTTAAGAGATATAAAAGCAGCGGATGATTTACTAGAATCAATCAGATGTGGAGCACCTTGAAAGATGGGGAAGTAGCCCCCTCTCAATGTCCCTCTGGTCAGTTTCCTCTTGATGGCGCTTCATAGTTAGGGTTTTACCAACTAGCCTATATGAATCAGGGAAGGGTTCCCTGGGGGGTGGGAGGACAGGTGGAGCCTGAGCACAAGGTGGGGAACATTTGGGAAAAAAATATATAAAAGGAAACCTCTTTCACCCCAGTTTCACCAGGATATAACAGATTTGAAATTAGAAACCGGGTGGGGACAGTAGTCTCCTTCATATTATGACATGGAATGTAAATAGGCTAAGATTACACGGTAGGAGAAATAGAATTTTGCAATATTTGAAGCACTATCCAGCTCATATTTACATTTTGCAGGAGACGCATTTGACGGGCCCTGAATGTTCTAAGTTATTTAACTCCCAGCGGTGGGTCAAACAGGTGGTTTTTACTCAACTTAATGCGGTTGTGTTAAAAACTGTTGTGGATAGCATGGGTCATTGGGTTATAATTAGACTTCAGATTTGAGATGTAGTGTTAACGGTGGTTGGTTTTTATGGTCCAAACTCCAAACTCTGATGACGTAGAACCAATGAATGGAATGTGCAAATTTCAGCAAGAGATAAATGTATTTATCTGGGCGTGAGGATTTCTTGGAAAAAGTTGCGGAGGAAGAGGGAAAAAGGCGGATTAGCACTACCGGATTTGCTAGTGTATGGTTTGGTGTTTCAACTTAAGAATGTCAGGATTTTGTGCTCTGCTCTAGGTACAACAGACTTGGGTTGTATGTTTAAGGCTATGTTAAACCAAGTAAAGGAGGGGCTAAATTATTATTTGTTCAATTTTGGGGATCCTAAATTCTTCAAACAATTTAAGCTAAAACTTCTGAGGGATGCTGCCCAATTATGATTCAGTGTCAGGTCCCTGGTGGGGATTGATTATTATAGCAAATGGTCACCTATTTGGGACTTGCCAGGTACCCCAGAATGTTTGAAAGATGTTTTGGCCACCCCAATTAAAAAGGCAGGTTTTAAACACTGGGGAGATCTAGTAAAGGAAGGAGACTTGTTGTCTTGGGAGGAAATGTCGCAGAAGACAGTGGAGTTTTGTCGAGGATAAAATATCTCCAATTGAAAGGGTGGATAGCTAAGGATAATAAGAGGTGTGGTTGGCAGTCCCAAATAGAGGATAAAATCTTGGTAGATCCTCTCCCCAAAACATTGTGGCATTGTGGTATTAGGAGTTGGTAGAGGCTGGGGATGGTGAATTTAATCCGCCTAAAGAACTTTGGGGTGATGTTTTTTCAGAGTTACAGCTGGGGGAGGCTTGGGAGGTGTCTATGCGCACTCTATATCAAGTGTTGAAACCTGCTCCGTTTAGACAAAATCATATATTTACACTACATAGAGCTTTTTTTTCCTCCATACAGACTGTCTAAGATGGCGAAAGGTGAGGTGATCAAATGTGGAAAGTGTGGGATGGAAAAGGCGTTGGATGTTCATATGTTTTTCGAGTGTTCGGCGATTCAACTTTTTTGGGACGCAGTGAGACATACGATTTCGGAAGTGTTGGAGGTTGAGATCGAGATTACCCTACTATTAGTAATTTTTGGCAGATCGGAGCAGTTAATAAATTTAAGGGCAGATATGCAGAAGTGGGTATTTTATGCAGTTTTATTAGCTAGAAGAGAAACCTGTCGGAAATGGGTGGGTAGCATTATTCCCTCTTATAAAGAATGGTTGGATCAAGTGAAATATGTATTTAAAATGGATAAGGTCATGGGTGTCACCAGGGCAAAGAAATTCTGGCTACCTTTCAAAGCCTGGTTGGATGCACTGTTGGTGAAAGCATAACATTTTGTCCGATGATTATTCCTTCCCTGCGGTCTCTCACATCGTGAGGAGGTTTTGGTGAGAGAGAAAGAAGGAGGCCTTTTGTTCCTCCCCGGGTCAAGGAGCATGGTTCGGTATAAGACCGAAGGAAAGACCTGGTGGCTGGGATGAATGAGTACAAAAAAAAAGAACAAAAAAAAGAGAGCACAATCAGGATGAGCTCCAGCCTTCAATTATTTGCCTGTAATTATGTCTTTCTCAGTCTTACAGGAGACATTCTGCAACACGATTTTAGGAGAATTAAGAAGGCGTATTACCTAACTTCCTTTATTTTTTGTCTTTATTTAAATTTTCAAATGATGCAAGACATGCAGTAGTGTAGGTCATTGGACAATAAACAAAGCTGACAAACGCAGCGCCTCTAACCATAGTCAATGACATGCAAAATACACCAGTATGGGGGAATACAATACAACAGACAACCCTTTACTGTACAGAAGGAAGACAAGTGTTTGGTGTGAGAAAGGCCCTCTTTTGACATGGTAGCCCCCCTCTGTTTTGCCTGGAAAATGATGTGGTTTCAAACTGTAAGTTCCCTGGGCTCCTGCTAAACAGGTTCCCAGGGCCAGCGCTCTTTCCCCAATGTTTTAGTATGCTTGGCACTTCAACCACCTTTATAAGTCCCTAGTAAATGGTACCCCTGGGACCTAGGGCATGGGTACTGAAGAGGCTCCCCAGAGCTGCAGCAACAAATATGCTACTCTGAGCGGCCCCACATCGGCCTCATGCAGACTGCCATTGCAAGTGCATGACAAGGTGTATTCAAAATTGAAACTGGACACAGCACTCACCAAGAGTGCCACGTCCATTAACAGTGAATACATAATAGGTAAGTCACCTCTCTGGCAGGCCTTACAGCCCTAAGGCATGGTGCACTATAATGCATGTTAGGGCCTATGTGTGCATGAGCAAATATGCTCCTACTGTGTCTTTGCTAATTCTTAGACACAGTAAGTGTACAGGGAAGCCACAGCAAAGGCATGTGCTGGACACTGGTCATTACGAGTTCCCCAGCTACATGAAGGCCTCTCTGAACGCTGGGTTGCTGGTATCAAACAACTCAAAATAATAAACCCACACAGATGCCAGTTTTGGATGTATTATAATGTTCCAAGAGGGTACCTTAGAGGTTCCCTCTGCAAAACCTAACAGCCCTGGCATGGTTGCTGAGTGGTCCTAACCAGCCTGCCACCATCAGACACAATTCTGGACTCCTGGGGTGAAAGCCTTTTGCTCTCAGGAACCAGAACATAAAGTCTTTCCTGGGTGGAAGCATTACACCTCCTCCCCCAGGCAGGCCACCTGCACCGTCGGTCAGCTGCAAAGGCTTTACCACCTTTGAAATCCCCCACCTCCTCTACTGCTAGGAGCAGATGGCTGCCCAATGTTTTTGATCCCACTTTAGGTGGGAAAACCTGCAGGAAATTCTAGCAAGGATAGGAGGAGTGACCATCCCCAACTTGCAACACCCCTCTGGTGTGGCATGCAAGATGACTACACCATTTCATTTTCCTCCATCTTGAATGGCAGGGAAATAGCCAATCAGTAGTTATGGATGTGATCCCTTCCCACAGGTAGTGGTCACTCAGTGGGTGTAGCAACCCTACGGTGGGTGGCCCATTGGCCACTACTAGGACTCCCCCTAATGCCCCCTCAATGCAGTACTTAGTGGGCATCCCTAGAACAACAGATCATGTTTGACAGACACAAGAAGACCAGGAACACAGAAGACCCGACTCACAAGGACAGAAGTCCTTCTGATCAAAGAAAAAGGCATCAAATTCTGCCTGCTGCTCCAATGACTTGCCCATTGCCACTAGGGTGTCGCCTGGAAACCTGAAAGACTCTACAAACCCCCAGAGCACCTCCAAGCTTCTGAAAATCACCAGGAACCTCCCTCAGAAGTATGGTATCGCTCTCCTACATCCTGCAGGCAAGAAACCAGTGAAGTCCAGTTCACTGACTGGCTGCTGACTAATGATCCGGACCCAGCAGCCTGACCAAAATCCAAGACTTTCAGCCACTGCTCCCGCTTGAACCGGGAACCACCCGGATTTCTCGAGCTGGCTCACAGGACATCTCGACGACCTCAACCTAAAAATAGAAGGTGACACTTGTGAGAGCATTTACTACAACAAACAAGAGGTGGTAAATGCCATTCGCTCACACATCTAATTAAATGTGTAAACAGTGTTCTGGGAAAAAACCTGTGTTGCTGATGAAGTTCACTTCGTGGGTGCCAACCTGGTGCAACACCCAACCACCATAGGTGTCAAAAATTGCTGCCTAGAATAGTCAGTAATGATAATTGTCAATATAGACCAGGGCACACCAAAAAGTAGTCCAGCATAGTTCATCCAAGTGGAAAACAACTGAAGGGCCAAAGCCACGTAGTTGGTGATGATAGAGTTTATTCTTATCATGAAAGAAAAGGTCCAATACACAGCTTACAGCCTATACGTGTTTCTTCATATTGACTTTATCAAGGCTGCAGATTAAATAAACAACTAAAAAGTGATAATAAGAAAAGCAGGTCTCATGATATACAGGGGTCATTAGGTAGATGATAGGAGTTAAAGCATGAAAACCACTGTAAGTGATCAAGCCTTCCGGAATGGAGGATTGATGGTGTCTATAAAGAATGATCTGTGAACAACAGAATCTGTTGTGTGGTGTAGACCCATTCGGAAAAAAAAGAATTGTGAAAAGTTGTATACAATAGTATGAAAGTATTAAGATTGCTTGAGATAAAGCCCTTATGTATCAAACCATCATTTTGAGAGTGAGAGAGTATTATAGTGAGAAATAATCAGAAAAAAGCAGAAAGAACATGCCTAGTGTGGAAAGGTCATCAAAAAGAGATGTCCAGTAGTACAAGAAAATATGCGTACTCGCTATTGATGTGTAGAACGGTATTTTAAGCCATCTGGGGCAGATAACATCCGTGAAGATAGACTGATGATGTCAAAGGTGATTTCAAAGTATATATCTTGGAGAAATGGCCATGGTAAGCCTAGAAATGTAAGAAATTAAAAGATAAAAAGTATAATGACGTAGTCAGTCTGGGATATTGTTGCCCTAGGTTCACACAGAATGTATTAAAAAAAGACCAGTTCTACTGAGGTACAATATCCAAGTAAAACTAAAAAGCATGGATAAAAATAGGAGATACAATGGAGTTACGGTTTACACCAAAAAGAAATAAGTGTAAATGAAGGGAAAATCTACTGGAGAGAAAGGGCGACATAATATAGCATGTGTTGGCAGTACTGACAATTACTTTAAATTTATATAATCTGTTAGTGTCTTGGGTATAAGGAAAATGGGGAGAGAAGAGAAAACAGGCAGGAGGACATTATGTCAATTTACGGGCTATTTCTATAAAAAACGCTGTTCTTTGCTGAGAATATTGTTGTTCTGCTGTAGGGCATTGTTATTTGGTTGAGGGAATAATTGACTGACATATGAGGGAATAGACCAACGGTACTCAAAGTACGGCCCGTGGGCCGCCAGCGGCCCCACGGACCTAGCTTGGCGGCCCGCGAGACGCACACCAAACGCCACATCATAATGGCAGCAGTATGTAAACATAGAAGAGGGCCGCGGGAGCATGCTCCCGCGGCCCTCCTCTATGTTTACATACGGCGGCCATTGTTTATGGCGTTGCCCTGACGATCCTGGAAGCCAAAGCCCCATAAAAGTCAGCGCTTGCAGCTAACTTTTATGGGGCTTTGGTTGTCTGCTTCCTGTCACCGGCTCCACGTCTGCTGCCCGCCTGCCTGCCTGCTGTTCCACATTTGTGGCATCTTTACAGTGCTTTGAGTCAGGTAAGGCTCTTTGGTTATTTATTTATTTATTTGTTTTTAATGTAGTGTGTGTTACTGGGGTAGGCGTGAGAGCAGATTGCGCTGTGTGTGTGCGCTGTGTGTGTGTGTTACTGGGGTAGGGGTGAGAGCAGATGGCGCTGTGTGTGTGCGCGCTGTGTGTGTTACTGGGGTAGGGGTGAGAGCAGATGGCGCTGTATGTGTGCGCGCTGTGTGTGTTACTGGGGTAGGGGTGAGAGCAGATGGCGCTGTGGGTGTGCGCGCTGTGTGTGTTACTGGGGTAGGGGTGAGAGCAGATGGCGCTGTGTGTGTGCGCGCTGTGTGTGTTACTGGGGTAGGGGTGAGAGCAGATGGCGCTGTATGTGTGCGCGCTGTGTGTGTCACTGGGGTAGGGGTGAGAGCAGATGGCGCTGTGGGTGTGCGCGCTGTGTGTGTTACTGGGGTAGGGGTGAGAGCAGATGGCGCTGTGTGTGTGCGCGCTGTGTGTGTTACTGGGGTAGGGGTGAGAGCAGATGGCACTGTGTGTGTGCGCTGTGTGTGTGTGTTACTGGGGTGGGGTGAGAGCAGATGGCGCTGTGTGCAGATGGCGCAGTGTGTGTTACTGGGGTAGGGGTGAGAGCAGATGGCGCTGTGTGTGTGCGCGCTGTGTGTGTTACTGGGGTAGGGGTGAGAGCAGATGGCGCTGTGTGTGTGCGCTGTGTGTGTGTGTTACTGGGGTGGGGTGAGAGCAGATGGCGCTGTGTGCAGATGGCGCAGTGTGTGTTACTGGGGTAGGGGTGAGAGCAGATGGCGCTGTGTGTGTTACTGGGGTAGGGGTGGGAGCAGATGGCGCTGTGTGCAGATGGCGCAGTGTGTGTTACTGGGGTAGGGGTGAGAGCAGATGGCGATGTGTGTGTTACTGGGGTAGGGGTGAGAGCAGATGGCGATGTGTGTGTTACTGGGGTAGGGGTGAGAGCAGATGGCGATGTTTTGAAAAAGGGGGTGGGGTGGTTGTTCCCCCTCTAAGCCCCGCCCCCTCTAAGCCCCGCCCCCCGCTGTCACTTCAGTGCGGCCCTCGGCCGCAAACCATACTGCAATTTTGGCCCCCGAGAAAAAGTTTGTGAGTACCCATGGAATAGACGAATAGTCCCTTGTTCAGTACATGTAAAACTGTTGTAAACAAGAAAAAAAAACGTTGATGAGATGTTGTGTGCTGCCTGTGTAGCGAGCAAATTCAGTAATATCACAACAATGTAAAAGTACTAAAAGGCTGCCACGTATGCTTGAAAACGGAAAAGGCAAAGCATCCCACGGATTTGTTAAAAAAGAGGAGACGAAATGATAGTGAAGCGTGCTCACCTTATTGTGGAGTTAACCGTGCTCCAAAGCGTCGGTACAGATCGTATCTGGTACACAATGCGAAGTGAACCGATTTAAACCTCGTAGGCAAAAGAAATAGAGACAGGACTGATTGAAGAGACGTGAGAAAGCAAAAGGAGAAAGTGGGCGCCATTGTGTAGTGGACCTGTGTGTTAGTAGAGCAGAAGTAAAATTTGTTCGAGTTCTAATACAGTAACATTGCAGCATTACAAATGGAGACACCGGGGATTCCTCACGACAACCCACTGGTGTAGTTTGCCAGAAATCCCCTTTTTAATTGGAGCTAGAGAAATACCGCAAGGGTCAGAAGCAACCTCACAGAAGAGAGGAGACATACGCAAGACAATTAGGAGAGAGGAAAACAAGTGTCGGGGACCCAGCAAAAGAATGAGAGGGGGTGACTACCAAGTCGAATTACCGCAGCCAGAAGTGATACATAACAACCCTTTGGGTTCTGCCGATAAAAGTAATGAAATATCCATTGTTAATTTGTCCAATTTTAAACTGAATGAACAGCAAATAATGATTCTAAGCAAATGATTAGGCTTTGTTCCAACATCATTGCCTAATTTCAAGCAATTGCATGTGAATCTATACAAGTTTATTCGCAAATGTAAGCTGTTTAAATTCTTTGAAGGTAAAACTGCATCGACGGATCCCAACACATCACTGCACACCACACCTAGTGATTTGGCCATAAAGGATATAAAAGATATCCAAACTCTACTTTCTGTAGAACACATCTTCAGACCTTTTCCATCACTCCTAAACTTTCTGACCGATATAGACATTGATTCCAACTTGGACGTAGACAGTGGACTTAAAACCTCTTCAAAATTTACACCTTGTTTACCGACTGACAATGTCGTAGACATTTTTTACAGACGAGTTACACTAGATCTTTACCAACTAGAAGACTTGTATCACACAGGTCGCAAAAACATAATGCATAACATCACTAGGCTGGAGAGAGAGGTATTAAATTCCCTTGCACAAGATATCATAATTAAAGAAGCTTACAAAGGGGGTAATATAGTCATTATGAATAAGCCTGACTACATAAAGGAGATAGATTGCCAACTCTATGATGTCTGTGCTTATCAGAAATTGACACATAATCCTCTTAGGGAAGTTAACAATTACATATTTCAGAAACTCATTTTTTGGAGAGACAGATGTCTTATCACAGATATAGAATACCGTTACATTTACAACTCTGAACCAATTTCTCCATGCATGTACATACTAACCAAATTACACAAAACGGGTGTTTTTCCACTGGGTAGACCTATAATTTCAGGGATAGGATCCCCCACAGAGAAACTATCCGAGTACATAGACATTTTCTTGCAAACATTTGCCAGCAATCTTCCCTCATACATCAGTGATATAAAAGACCTATTGTGTAAAATCAGTGATTTTTAGTGGACAGAGGGTCACTATCTAGTAACCTTTGATGTTACATCATTATACACGAGTATCCTGAGATTGACAGGTATGGTCGCCATCCAACATTTTTCAGACACACTGGATGCTAGCTTCTTGGAACACTACAATATGTTGATTGATTTCATCTAAACAGTTCTGGATAACAACATGTTTATACACAATGGTACATTGTACTGCCAAATACAGGGAGTAGCAATGGAGGTGAAATTTTCCCCAACATTTGCTAACCTTTACATGGGTTTCTTCGAAAAATCACATCTATGGAAATAATTCCCCCCAGAATTGACACAACACATCCTACACTGGGGTAGATACATCAATGACATACTTCTCTTTTGGTGTGAGTACTCGGACCTACTTGGTCGGTTTCTCCAACATCTTAACACCAACACATTCAACAAAAACTTATCTGGAGAACACAGCACAACCCAAATAAACTTTCTTGATGTTACACTATACATTGAGAACAATAGACACAGTAATTTCTCGCAAGTTGGTAGACCACGAGGATCAACTGTGTTGTGTAGCATGATCAGTTCCTGCGTCAAGGGGAGTGGTATGTCAAGAGTCTTAGCGAGGGTGCACCCTATGCCTTGTCATAGCTCAAGCATGGTTGCGCAATCATGGAGGACATGTAAGATGTCACAATCTGCCTGGACACATCGACAGCCTTCAAATGGGGAAACAAGCCTGTGGTATGCAGTTTGAGAGCCATCCAGTACCAGCCCTGAACAGTGCTGAATAAAGAAAATTTCATTCAGAACTCCCTAACACCATTGTCCAATTCAGTGAGAATGCCTTTCCAGTCAGAGTCAGTGTAGTCAACATCTAGAGTGTCCTGCCATTTGACATGTAACTGTGACATGAGGGGTAGGGCATACAAAGGGGACATCAAAAGATTGTAGATGCCAACCATAACACCTCTGAAGAGGCCTCAATGGTGTTGATACCATTCTATAGGGTAATCTCAAATGTCCCAAGGTGTTTTCCATAGTCTGCCCCATAAGCAGTTGAATATATATCCATTTCTGGGTAGCAAGCAGATGGAATTCCTCATGCAGCAAATCCAAGGAGTTAAGATCTCCCTGCAATAAAAGCTGTCCCAGAGGACGGGTACCTGCCGTCTGCCACCCTTCCTAGAATATAGGATGCCTACACACACATATAAGGCTATGAGGAAGCAGGCTTTCTACAGGTTTCATCCCCACCTTTTGCCCCCATTGGACTACTAGGTGTTGATTTGTCCACTCTGAGAGTGCACTGATGCCTGCAAACTAGTGCCAGTGTTCTAACACCTTACAAATTGTATGTTGAATTGGCTACCCCCAATTGGCATAAGCTGACTTACGTATACGTCCGTAGCATATTGTACCCAGGGCATGTAAGACAGAGTGCCCCCCAGGGCTGCAGCACTGGTTGTGCTACCCTGTTTGTGACAATGTACAAAATGGCTCCAAGCCTGGCACTGCAGCCTGGGCAGCAGTTTTCAACTGCTAATTCGACTTTGCCATTCAAACCAATGGCAAAGCCCCCACTTCCATAACAGTAAATGTAAGTCTACCTAAGGAAAGCCTATGGAGTCCTGAGGCAGGCAGATGTGTATCGTTAAGTAGGACGTACAATTTTAAGTGACCCATTGGCTAACACAGAGTTACTGGTTGATCTCTCAGCCCGGCTGACTTTGGAATGGGACTACTAGAATGGATATTCCAAGGCATCAAATTAATTGTGGCATTAAATGGGACATAATGCCCAAGTTGAATTTAATGTCACTTTTAAGGAAAGACAACTTTTAGAGAGTTGGCACTTTGTTGCCCAGTTTGTCCAGGGGCCTCACACAGTTGCTGGCCACCCCACAGTCTTCTGCCCTTCTGGGGAGTACTGTGAATGACTCCCAGACTCAGGAACAATAGAAGCCTGCTACAGGGAGATGGGTTACATCAACCTTGCAGGAAGCTACTCGGAGCATTGGCCCAAACGGTAAGCTTCAAAGGCAAAGCTGCCTTGGTGGGAAAACTGTCTGTAGCTTATGGTTCATGGAAAATCTGCCCCCGAGCCCAGTTCGTTGACCTCCTAGAACCAGTAGCAGGGCCATCAGAGCTAAAGTAACCCATTGCAGCAAGTCAGAAATTACTTTCTGTGAAATGCTGCTGACTGCTGCTGTGCACCCCAAGAGATCGATCATCAACTGCCAAATGTTGCACCGGAGTCTGCTCGACCTGGAAGTGTCAACTGAGTCAAGATTGGTCTCCAAAAAAGGACATCAGCCTTCACACAAAGATACAGCTGGACCTGCTGTGTATGAGATCAGTACTCCATCTGCAGCTGGTCTTCTATTGGCTCAAAGAGGACTTTGAGGGACACTGACCCCTGTGGCCAGAGTTGCCCCACCTTACCTGTGGAATGAGGAGTAACCGCCAGGACACCCCGTCAACTGCACAGCAGCCAGAGCATCCTTCAGCATTCTCAGTACCCGCATACCCAGCATCAGGACCACTTCATTGAAGCCTATGGTGGTCTTGATTAAATGCATGGAACTTGACTTGAGACTGCTTTTGTTACCAGGTTACTGGCCAAACACTCCTTATTGGCCCTCCTGACCTTCTTGTCAGATATGGTCACCCCACATCGGCCTGAATAGTCAAACACAACTCTTTCAAACTTTTCAAAAGATTCTAAACTATCTAAACTTTACTGTTGCTTGTTTGTGCTTGTTTGTGCTTTGAACTAAAAAGCTGAGGTTTACATTTTACTTGAAAATCTATATCTTCAGAACCTTCTGGTGAATTTTGCTCATCTTGGTGTCTAAACAGTCATAAAAATGTACCCTGTGTTTATAAATTGATGTCAGATTTCGTTTGTGTTGCGTTACATTCTTATTACCGGTTTTGTACTTCTAAATTACTAACTCTTGTTCCTCTGCTTAAATCTTGATGCTTGAAGCCACAGCTACCCAGCATTGAGCTAAAGGTTTTACAAACAAGCCTGACTGGACCCAAGACAGTTTTGCAAGTGTACTACACGGTAAGGTTACACAACCATACCATATGGTATACTAAAATCCGCAGAGAAGCGTTGTGCCAGATTTGTGTGAGTGTATGTCTGAGCCTTCCCCAGTAAAAATGTTTTGGATTAGAATCAGGAGTGTACTACTGGGTTTAGTGTCAGCAAAGGAGTTTTGTGCATATAAAGGAGCTGTAGACCTGGCCCACTGGATGTAAGATTTGTTCAATGGCAACCCACACAGAGGCATATGTAGCATTTGAGCGCATCACAGACAGTTGGAACAGTTGTAGGGCCAAGGAATAATGTTCCACTGATGCGAGGCTGAGATCACCTTTGTTCTGTGTGCCAACAATTTGGACCTCTGCAGTCAGGACTTCATGGTATCCCGGACAAAGAATTTGATGTCTTTATCAATGGCTCTTACTTTGGATAGGGCGAGAGACTGGCAATGGTTGAATGCCCACAATGTATCTGAATTGGGGGACTTGCGCAGTCTTCACTGCTTGTATCCTACACCATATGTATAGGCATGTGTGCCCACTTTGCATAGTCGGCCCTGGCTATGAAATCGATGTTGTCAGGCATCATGCTCTCGAGCCCCCTATTAAAGTGCACCCCTAAGTAGTTGAGCTTTTCTTGTTTCCATTAGAAATGTGAGACATAAGGGCCTGAAGAGAGTAATGCAGGTCCATAATCACGAGAAGGACATCATCCTTGTATAATACTTTTTGAGTGACCTGCATGAGTATGGACCACAACTTTATAAGGAGGATGAAAAATAGCAGCTGCCAGGGGTTCCATTGCTAGAATAAATGACCAAGGCATCGAGGGACACCCTTGACATGTATCCTTTTATATTTGAAAGGCATCTGATAATAACCCTCTGCAGTTAACTTAGACAGTTGGGGCCTCGTAAAGCCATCACACTTTGGCAATGAAGTCTTCCTTGAGGCCAAATTTCTTAGGGTATAGAACTGCTAGGACCATCCAATCCTATTGAATGCCTTTTCACTGTCGAGAGAGAGGGCCAAGGTTTAATTCTTTAGGTCCTGGGAAAGGCACAACAGGTGACTCAGTGTACAAAGGTGTTGTGGGACGTACATCCAGGCACAAAGCCAACCTGGGTGTGGTGGATGATCTTGGGGATCACTTGTTTCAAACGGCCTGCAAATATCCCAGCCAAAATGTTTATACCCATTAAGAAAGGATATTGAGCAGGAGCTACTTCAAAGATGTGTGTTTTTTCCCTGTTTGGCGACGATGGTTGTCAGCATCCTATTAGATAGGTAATGCAAACTACTGGCCCACTCCGTTTCATTCTATGAGCCTTGTAGAAAATCTATAATTTCTTGTTTTGTCCACTTATAAACCTCTCCAGGGAAGCCATCTTCACCCTGCGTTATTGTATGAAGGACTGAATATGGATTTGGCTATCTCCTGTTTAGAGATTTCCCCACTTAGAAGCACTCAGTCCTTCTCATATAAACATGGTAGTGGTAGGTTCTGGAAGAACCTACTTTATCTCTTCCTATCTTCTGAGAGTTCAGAGCTGTACATAGTCCAATAACCCAGAGGCTATTTCCTGAGAATTCTTGACCAATTGTCCTGCGGTGGACCATATACCTGGGGTTGCCATGGCTACATCGCTGCAGAGTTGTGCGGCTCATAGCCTGCCCCACGTTTCCCCCTGCTCATAATAGCACGTTCTGAGGCAGTTTAACATGCATTCGGCTTAAACATGTACAGGTTATTAATTCCCATTTTAGCTTCTTACAACAATCGTAAACATGTACAGGTTATTAATTTCCATTTTAGCTTTTTACAACAATCGTCTATTGGACAGGGGGGATTAACTGTGTATAAGCGAGTCCAGGATCTAATGTCCGCCTCAAGCTGCTGGTTCTGCCTCCATGTTTTGGCTATATCTTAATCACTTATTATTTGCTCCCTTAGGATTACTTTGTCCAGTGCCCACAAAGTGTTGTGCTGAGGTAACATAATCCAAATACTCTGTCAGGTAGGTTTTGACATGGGATTTTAAAAGGACTTTCTCAGCAGGCATTCAGGTGCCTTGGCTTTTAGATTGGTTTGGCCAGTACACACTGAGGCGGATCTTTAAATTATCGGAAAGGGACAGTTCCAGAATTTTGCAGTCTGAGATTCATGGTGTCAGTTGTTGGAAAGTAAGGAAGTAGCCCATCCTAGATTGTGTACATGTATCTGTGACAGATAAGAATATTTCCTGTCTTAGAGTTGTAGTAGGTGCCATATGTCCAACAGGCCACTTTCCTCCTAAATGTCCCTCACAACCTCTTTTATCATAGTATACCACATTGATTGGACCAGTGCTGTCCATAATTGCATCCAGTGCTAGATTCCAGTCACCACCCAAAGTTGTATAAGTGGTGCCCATTTCCGTTATAAGTCTGTAAAGGGGAAGAAGAAAATCCCTCTTGCAGCCCATTGGAGCATAGATGGAGCACACTCAAACAATCAATCAATCAACATTTTTTATAGAGCACGCTACTCACCCATGAGGGTCTCAAGGCACCGGGGGGGGGGGGGGAGGGTCACTGTTCGAACAGCCATATCTTGATGTTCTTTCTGAAGAGCAGCAGGGTTGGGTCTTGCGGATGTTGGTGGGGAGGGAGTTCCAGGCCTTGGGGGTGGGGTGAGAGAAGGATCTGCCTCCTGTGGTGGCGCGTTGGATGCAGGAGAACTGTGGCGAATGCAAGGTCTGCGGATCGGAGGTGGCGATTGGGAGTGTGGGAGTTAATTCTTTCGTTGAGGTAGGTTGGGCTGGTGTTATGGAGGGATTTGTGTGTGTAGATGAGGATTTTGAAGGTGATCCTCTTGTCGATGGGGAGCCAGTGAAGGGATTTGAGGTGTGATGAGATGTGTTCATGGCGAGGGAGGTCCAGGATGAGGCGGGCGGCTGTGTTCTGGATTCTCTGGCGTTTGCGTTTGAGTTTGAGTGTGGTGCTGGCGTGGAGGGCGTTTCCGTAGTCTAGCCTGCTGCTGATGAGTGCGTGGGTGTCGGTCTTTCTGGTCTCTATGGGAATCCATTTGAAGGTTTTTCACAGTATGTGGAGTGTGTTGAAACAGGAGGAGGTGACGGCGTTGATTTGCTGGGTCATGGAGAGGGAGGGGTCCAGGTTGATGCCAAGGTTGCGTCCGTGGTTTGCGGGGTAGGTGTGTGGCCTAGGGCGGTGGGCCACCAGGAGTCGTCCTATATGGTTTTGTTGGGGCCAAAAATGATTATTTCGGTTTTGTTGGAGTTGAGCTTGAGGTGGTTTGCTGTCATCCATGTGGTGGTGTCAAGGAGTGCAGCGTGGAGGTTGGTTTTGGCGGAGAGGGAGATGATGAGTTGGGTGTCGTCTGCGTAGGATAAGATGGTGAGTCCGTGTGGTCGGAGGATGATGGCAAGCGTGGTCATGTAAATGTTGAAAAGGGTGGGGCTGAGGGAGGACCCTTGGGGGACTCCGCAGAGGATTTTGGTGGCAGTGGAGTGGAAGTGAGGGAGGTGGACTTTTTGGGTTCTATCGGTGAAGAAGGAGGTGAGCCAGTCTAGGGCTTTGTGTTGAATCCCTGTGTCATGGAGGCGTGTGCGGAGTGTATGGTGGCAGACAGTGTCAAAGGCAGCGGAGAGGTCCAGGAGGATGAGTGCGACGGTCTCGCCCTTGTCGACTCTGGTTCTGATGTTGTCAGTACATGTGATGAGGGCGGTCTCCGTGCTGTGGTTCTTGCGGAACCCAGACTGGGAGGGGTCGAGTGTGTTGTTTTCCTCAAGGAAGTGGGACAGGCGGGTGTTCACTAGTTTTTCAGCGACCTTGGCGGGGAAAGGGAGGAGAGAGATGGGGCAGAAGTTGGAGAGGTCGTCAGGGTCAGCTTTGGGCTTTTTTAGGAGTGCGGCGACTTCTGCGTGCTTCCAGGGGTCTGGGAAGGTGGCAGTGTCATATGAGCTGTTGATTATGTCGCGAAGCCTGGGGGCAATGGTTGGGCTGGCTTTGTTGTAAATGCGATGGGAGCAGGGGTCGGAGGGGGATCCAGAGTGGATGGAATTCATTGTTTTTCAGTTTCTTCGTCGGTGGTTGGGGCCCAGGTAATTAGTAGGTTTGGGGTGTGTGTGGGGGGTCTGTGTTGGATGAGTTGGAGGTGTGTGTGGTGGGTGTATGTGGTTTGAAACTGTTGTGTATGTCTAGGATTTTGCTGTGGAAATGGTTTGAGAGGGACTCGCAGAGGAGTTGTGTGCGCGTGGGGTCTGTGTTGCTGGCTTTGGGTTTGGAGAGCTCTTTGATGATGGTAAAGAGTTCTTTGCTGTTGTGGGAGTTACTGTCTATGCGTTTCTTGTAGTATGCTCTTTTGGTGGTGCGTATGAGTTGGTGGTGATTGCAAATGGAGGTTTTGAGGGTGGAGAAGTTGATGGTTGAGGGTTCCTGTCGCCAGGCTTTCTCTGCTTTGCAACATTTACGCTTGGAGTCTTGGAGATCAGTGGTGTACCAGGGGGCGTTCTTGATGTTGCGGGTGGTGATGCTTTTTCTGAGTGGGGGCGAGTGAATCTGCGCAGGTAGTGATCCATTTTGCGAGGATGAGAGCAGCAGTGTTGGGGTCGTTGGTGTTGGGGGGTTCTGCGCAAGTTGGGAGTTCAGGTGCTCTGTGGGGATCTTGTCCCACATGCGGTAGGGTGTGGTGTGTTGGTGGTGATGTGTGGGGGTTTGGAGAAGGAGAAGTGGACGCGGTGGTGGTCAGTCCAGTGGAGTTCGGTGGTGTGAGTGTAGGTTATTATGTTGGCTCAAAGTGAAGATTGAGTCTAGTGTGTGTCCTGCTGAGTGGGTGGGTGCTGTGACCAGTTGTTTGAGTCTGAGGTTGGTGAGGTTGTCTAGGAGGGATGAGGAGTTGTGGTCTTGAGGGTTCTACAGGTGAAAGTTGAAATCACCAAGGAGGATGTAGTCTGTGGAGGTGAGGGCGTGAGGGCTGATGGTGTCAGCGATGGTGCCACAGAAGGGGGAGCGTGGCCCTGGGGGTCTGTATATGAGTGTACCTCTGAGGGTGGTGTTGTTGTTTATGTGGATCAGGAAGTGTATGTGTTCTGCGCTGTCTAGAGTGTCTTGTGTTTTGGTGGTGACCTTAATGGTGTCTTTGTGCAGGATGGCGATGCCACCTCCTGGTTTGTTAAGGCGGTCTTTGGCTTGGAGTTTGTACAGGTCAGGGGTGGCTGTGGCTATGTCAGGCTCAGATGAGTGGTTCGTCCAGGTTTCCGTGAGGAAGACGATGTCAGCTGAGTGTGATGTGATGAGGTCCCACAGTTCTTTGGCATGCCTGTGTAAGGAGCAGGTGTTTAGGAGTAAGCAGTTGAGATGGTTGTGGGGGGTGTTGTTGTTGTGGTGCGCAATGGTGTTGGTGTGGGGTGTTGTGGTGTTGCTGTGGGTTGTGGTGGTGTTGTCGTGAAGTGTGTTCGGGTTGTGGGTTTTTTTGTGGTGAGGTCTGTTTGGGTGGGCGGGGGCTGTGTGGGAGTCTGCTGCATTGAGATTGTGGTGTTTCATGTGGGGAGTGTTGGGGTAGGTGTGGTGTGTGTGTGGGTGTCAGTGGTGTAAAAGGTGGAGCAGGAGAATCGGCAGGCGTAGCAGGTGAAAGGTCCCTGTGTGTGTGGGGTTGGTTTGGGTGCAGGTGGGGCGTGGTCCTGGGTTAATGGGAGTGGAGTGTGTTTGTGGAGTAGTGTTGTCTGGGGGGGTCTGGGTTAGGGGGACCAGGGGGACTGGTGCTGGACGCGGTCCAGGCATGGACGGGCACAAACGGGCTTGCCTCTGGTGCGTCTCTGGTGCACCCGCAGTGCAGCCACGCAGCGGCCGCCATTAAGAGGGTGGGGTGGGAGAGTTGAGCAGCTGGGAGGAGGGAGGGCCAATGGGGCTGCGCGGGAGTGGGGCCGCAGGGGAGGCAGCTGCAGGGGAAACAGAGACCGGCCAGAGCCGGTGCTGAGAAAATGAGCGGCGGAAAGAGAGAGCGAAACGAGAGCTAAAAACAGGAGGGGGCAGAGACGCGCTGAGCAAACAAGGCAAAAACAAAGCTAATGGCAGGAACTAAGGCAATAAATGAACGGCAATACAGAAACACAGAAGTACAATGTAAAAGCACTGAACAGGGCAGAAAAAGACTAGCGGCAATAAGAAAAACACAGAGCAGATTAAGGCAGACACAAAAGGAATTACTTACGCGAGGGCAGCAGGAAAGCCTACCACTAGGCACCAGGGATGAGGCGCAGGCGGGTGCCTGCGGGTGGCGGAGGTCCTTGAACTGCTGTCCGGGTGGCAGTCAACAGTGTCAGGGGCAGGCTGGTGGAGCCAAGTGAAACTCCTGGCCAAAGACGGTCAGGGAGTTTACACGGGGCTCTGCGCAGCGGGCACCATTAAAAGGGTGGGGTGGGAGGGTGGAGCAGCTGGGAGGAGGGAGGGAGGGCCAATGGGTGTGCAGGGCCGCAGGGGAGACAGCGGCAGGGGAAACAGAGACTTGCCGGTGCTGAGAAAACTGGCGGCGGAGAGAGAGCGAAATAAGAGCTAAAAACAGGGGGGCAGAGACGCGCTGAGCAAACAAGGCAAAAACAAAGCTAACGGCAAGAACTAAGGCAATAAACGAACGGCAATACAGAAACACAGAAGCACAATGTAAAAGCACTGAACAGGGCAAAAAAAAGACTAGCGGCAATGAGAAAAACACAGAGATATTAAGGCAGACACAAAAGGAATTACTTACGTGAGGGCAGCAGGAAAGCCTACCACTATGCACCAGGGATGAGACGCAGGCGGGTGCCTGCAGGTGGAGGAGGGCCTCGAACTGCTGTCTGGGCGGCAGTCGACAGTGTCAGGGGCACGGGGGCAGGTTGTCACCTATGTGCAGGTTAGCGAGGGCATACCCGTCCTCCACCTCCTTCCATTCCCACACCACCTTGCAGGGGAGTGTCTTATAAATCAAAATCACCACCCCAAATTTCCTGGAGCTGGATTCTTTAGATAGAGCCTGCCAGTGGGGCTCTTGCTGCAGCTGTATATGACCTGCCCCACACAGGCTTTCTTCAGTTTAAGTCTTTGACCCGGGGAGATGGTTTCTGTATGAGAGCTATGTCAACCACTTTGATGCAAGTAGGACAATATTTTATGGCTCAGCATAATGCGTTGAGCCATTAATATTTAGTGAAATTACTTTGAGTGATGTGCTGACATGGATAAGATAGTACTCGGTGAGGATCCCTGGTGCCCAACTTCAGGGATAGAAAGCAGCTAGCATGCTGACTGTAGCCATAAAGGGCCGGTGCCAGAAGGATTAAAATGCTACAAAAACCCTGGGTGAGGTTAAGTAAGAGAGAAGGGGTGTGGAAAAGGAGTGCGTATGGTGGTTGTGGGGTGTGAGCACATGCAACTAATGCTCAAGATGTCAAAAACTGGAATACCACTCCCCCTTGGAACTGTCAATTGAAAAATACAACAACAAGTCTACGTTAAGCTCTACAAAACATGCTTTTCAGTGGGGTGGCATATCCTCTAAACTGGACAGACAACCACACAGAGGGCGGGGCCCCAGAGCTAGGCAAGATGAATGGTGCTTTACACTGTTAGGAGTGGATGGTGGTGGATTATGTGAAAAAGGGGGAGGTGGGAAGAAGATGGAGAAGATATGGTACCAGTTAAAGAATACATGGAGTCAGAGTCATAACAAATGGACATGGTCAATACAATGGGAAACCAGCAAGTCAAACCTCTGTGTCAACAAACAGCAAGGGTGAGTGACAAGGAACATAAGGAAAAGCAAGTGCAAAGCCAATATGGTCAACAATAGGAGCACAAGACAGTTACTGTTAGATGGCATATCATGTAATATACTCATCTGCCACAATTGTGCACTCAAGCTGTGACAAGCTCAGCACCACCGCCAGAGGACACAGTTGGCTTCAATTGTGATCTGGACTGGACGGTTTGTGTCTTGTGTGATTGCCTCTACAGTTTTTATCAGGTTCTCTCTTTCAGTCTTCTCTTTCTGCATAGTTGATCTTGACATCTGCCATGACAGTCTTGTGTGTGCTCATCTCTCAGGTGGAGGGGGCTGTAGTAGGTTTGAGACAATGTATTTTCTATCTCCAAGCCTTCCGAGTCCTCAAGGAAGTGCAACAAAACCGCAGGGTCATGAAAGTCTCTAGACTTCCTGTACTAAATTATCCACATTTTATCTGGTTCCATACGGCTGTACTTAATGTCCAATTTCTGAGGTCGGGGACGCAGGACCAGAAATTCTTTATGTTTGGCATTGGTTTCCCTGGTGAAGTCAGCCGAGATCTGAATTTTGTGGCCTTTGAAGTCATAAGCACTGTGTTTGCGTGCTGCCAACAGGATTTTTCTAGTATGCTTGTGATGGAGGAGGCAATCTATTATCAGTTGCACTCAGTCCCTGGTTGTTGGCTTGTAGGTTTGGATCCTGTGCGCCCACTGAACCTCAAAGGGCAGCATGAAAGTTAGGCCTGTGAAAAAGCCATTGACATCACCCTTTTCCAGAGCTTCAGGGAGTCTGTAGAGGGGGATATAATCCCTCTGGGATCTATCCTCCAAGTCTATAACTTTGTTCCAGAAGTGCCAGATCTCTGAGTCCTAGGCCTCAGAATGCTCTAGCCTATGTTCTAGCCCCAACACTCTCCTGTCAATGCCGTCCACCTTCTCATTGAATGGTCATCCCTGTTGCAGCTATCCCCCTGAGGATGGCATCCATGGTCATCTCCTGTAGTGCCAGAGCATTCAATGTCAGTCAGCCCTCCCACCACCGCTGTGAAGAGCAGTTGTCTGGAGGACTTGCCTGAGGCCATTGAGGGTGGAGGGCAGAGAAGCAAATTGCATAGTGGGCAATAGCAAGGATGTTCTTATCCACTACACGTAGCAATCCGTGTGTGCAGCCATAAAGTACTCCTGTCAGCTTCGTGTTTGGAGGATGGGAAAGGGGTATGGCGCTAGCCACGCCGCAACATGTAAAGGAATTGTCAAACTGATGAGCATGCAAGGTCTGCCGGTTGCAGCCTGAGAGAGACAGTTGAAAGGGAGTTACCAGTCATCCCACTAAGCATGAGCTGTTGGGTCCATGAGGACTACTATGTAAGCTGTCAGTCCAGGTAGAGTCGGGGGATAGGGGACAGGGAGAAGGAAGGAAAGCAAATGACACGGAGTCCATTACAAATGGGGTCGGCCTCCTGGAACAACATTGTGCCCTCTGGATCACAGCCTAGCATCACCACCTGCAGAAGCACTCAGGTTTAGTCAGGTCTGCAAGGGGCAGAGGCAGTGGTCATGTGACAAGGGGGAGGGGCACCCACTGGATCCTCCCATAAGGCACTCAAGTACACCACACTTCCAGTCAGTGCCTGGCGATCTCACACAGCCTAAGGCACCACAGAGATGGCATGCCACAGCTGAGGGTAGGCCAAAAGAACGAATGTGCAGAGTGTCTTGTCTAACTTCTGGCCGTCTGAACCCACCAGGATGGTAGCAGGTCAGCCCAAGAGATGGCAGCCATGATGTTCGGCATGGTGAGGCCTCCTTCCTGACAAGAAGGGCTGGACTTGGCCAGGTGCGCATTAGGCTCAGGGCCGGGTTTCCAAATCAATCCCCGTGCAGGGTACCCCCAGCTAACCTCCAGTGGGATATGGAGGCCCCTCCTGTGTGCTCCGCACTCACCGCCACCATGATTGACTGGTAGCAGCAGCCTTTGCTCCAAGGGCTTCAGGCTCAGGAAAGTGCTGGTGTGCTAGGGTTAGGCAATCCTACAGGTGGCCCCCTCCTCCCCTGGGGTCCTAAGTTCTCATGCAGTCTTCCCTGCTCTAATGAGGATCTAACAGTGCCAATGACGTTGCAGGGCCACATTTCTCCCCGCAGCCCACCAAAGCATCATGTCGAAGGGGCTGGGTCCATCTTTTGAAATGGTAAGAGTCCAACTCCCACCTAAATTCCTTTCTAAATGATACCTCTTGCCAAAGGGGAGTTACATCTTCTATAGCCCTTAGTTCTGGCTCTGATGCACAGAGATTTCCTGAGGCATTCCATGTGCATCCCCAGATCTTGTAAACAGTTTTCTTCACAAATGCAGACTTAGCCATACCCATATGCCATTCCCCCAGTGTGAGGGTGTCCACACACCTCCATTTGTGTGCAATATCCCATCCCCACTAGATTCTTAGAACTTGCAATACCATCTCAGCCATTCATGATCCCAAGAATGCATACTTTTTGGTCCAACTCCAATGGATAGCCACCACCACTGCCAGCTCCCTCTGAATTTGCTCCCAAAATTTCATGATTCCCAGAGATGTCCAAATGACATGTAGAAATGTACCTCACGCATCTGCACAATGTGGACAATTAGAGGAAGGTGTTCTAGCTACCGCCATAACCTGGTCATGAGGTAGTGCACTCTTTGAAAATATTTGAATTGTATTAGTGTCAGGCGGGAGGTGATGGCCAGAGTGCTCAAAGTCATCTTTGCTTCTACCCATTTACCATCAGGTTGTCTGAGGTATAGTTGCCCCCAATTTTCCCTTACTTGAAAGAATAGATCTGGTGTTGTAAGCAGCAAGAATGTATACATCGAGGATATACCCTCTTTACCCAGTTGCTCCATTGTGATTTTACTCTTAAACACCTTTAACTTAGGTACTGTATATAGTTTAAAAGAAAATAAATACTGCAAACTTAATTATCTGAGATGGGAATAATATATACACATATATATATATATATATATATATATATATATATATATATATATATATAGACAAAGCCCCTTCAGGGTTGGAGTGATGCATAAATTATGCATAAAAGGAAAAGAGAACTATGGGTAGGTCCCAAGTTTAGGTGGCGAGCAGCTCCAGTAAGGAGAAATGTCTGTTTAACTAGCAAAGTTTTTAAGCATAGGAACAGCACACTGCTACCATATGGAGCTAGATAGGTACAAAGGCCCTCATTATGAGTTTTGCGGTCTTTTGGCAAGACCGTCGAGCTGGCGGCCGCCAAAAGTCCGCCGGTGATGGTGGTACAGTGACCACCTTATTATGAGTCACAAATGAAAGACCGCTCAAATATGGCCACAAATCCCAAACACCAGGCCGACTGAGGGCAGGAGAGAGACGGTCCCACCACCAGCATGCCATATCATTAACACCCCGCCTTCCATATTACGACCCACAGATTAGCACAGCGGTCATTGCACTGCAAAAAACCATTGGCGGTGCCAATTCGCTGCAGTCCAAAAATCACCTCCGCCGAACCTGACACCAGATTGTTCAGTCTGAATACCCTGCACCTGACACACACCTGCTCACTGCACTACATAACACCCCCCCACAATCCTTTGCAACCACAACTACCAACAGAGACATCGAGGAGCACACCACCCTAGGACACTGCACGTTGATACAATAGGGACAACACACTTCCCAACCATCACACATCACACAACTGCACCACCAACACAATACACACATCGCCACTGCACACATACACCAAATACCACCAGCACACTGAACCAAACACCCCCGCCCCACCAACCACCCTACACAGCACCCTACACACGCAACACACACCCGCACCCACAACATAACCACCATGTCCAGTCAGAAGTACCCACGTTTCACAGATGATGATTTGAGGGTCATGGTAGATGAACCGTTGTGGTAGAGCCAGAACAGTTCGGAGCTCAGGTCCAGCAAACCTTGATAGACAGGAAAATGGAGTTATGGCGAAAGATCGTTGACAGGCTCAACTCAGTGGGCACCCATCCACGCACAAGGGAGGACACAAGGAAGAGGTGGAACAACCTACGGGGGAAGGTGAGTTCCATGGCATCTAGGCACCAGATTGCCATCAATAAGACTGGCAGTGGGACCCCAATTCCTCTCCCTGAGTTCACATCATGGGAGGAGAAGGACTTGGACATCCTGCATCCTAAGGGCCTGATTGGAATCATTGGAGGACTCAACTCTGGTAGGTCAACAACACTCCCCAGGCACCAACCACTCTTGGACAGCATGTGCCTCCTCTACCCATCACTCTATAATCCTCCCCATCTCACACTACTGCACCCCATCACCCCACGCCCCTCCCCTGCATGCCACACCACCCCACTGCCACTATCCCCACACAGTCCCTCCCTAATGCACAGATATCAATCACAATGCCAAACACCACAACTCCCACAATGCATCACTCCCTACACATAAAAAATTCACAGTCCCACTTCACAGTGGAACACCTGCACGGAAAGCCATAGCACATGCCACACCAGCTAGATGCCTTGACTGTGTTCCAGTACATGACAATGACAGCAATACCATCCACAATCCCCAACCCACAATGGGAAATGGAAACAATGCCACAATATGTCACAGGCAAGCAATGTCTGCAGTGCTGCAGCTGTCGTTGCCACCACTGGGAAGCAAGTCAAACTACTCCCTGCATTAGACGGAGATACGAACAAGTACATCTCCACAATGTAACACCCTCCCTTTCCATCCACTCTCAGGTCCCGCCCACTGCCACTAGGCAGCCGATGCCAGAGACACACAGCCCTCACCAAGATGAAGGCCCCAGTGGATGTCTGGAAATTGTCGACTTGCCTGGCCCCTCTGGGACAACTAGTCAGTCCACCACCACAAGCCTCAACCTGGACACATCGGAGTCCCACAAGTGAATACCACAGCACAGCCAACCTTCATCCTCAAACCTGTGTACCAAGGACAGCTCAATCAGCAGTGTGCCCCGCAGAACAGGGACCAGAGTCAAGCCCACAAACTCAAGACGATGAAGGTCCTGGTGCAACTAGAAGTGGGCACAGGTACAGGGGGCCAGGGGCAGCTGGAGGGCACCTGTGTGCCAAAGGATGGGGCACCTACAACAAACGACTGGTCAGGAGGCCATCTCACAAGTCCTGGGAGCATACTACCAGCCCTAGGACACTATGAGCAAGATCCACGCAACCGTCCACGAGAACCAGAAGCTGCAGTATGAATACCACCAGAAGGCCATGCAGCAGTGGCAGCCCCTCATTGCCACCATGGCCTCCATTGCAAGGGTACTGAACAAACTGACCACCATCCTGTGTGTGTCCTCCACCCATCAGCAGGCCCCTTCCACTAGCCACATTCCAACAGAGCCCTCCAGTTCAGAAAAGGCCAGTTGAATGGAGGCACTGCCAGAGGACCCGCAGACCACCAGCACCACTCCCCCTGTATCTGAGGAACCCACACGTAAGCGAGGACTTCCATCCAGACATCCTGCAGGACCTGATGCCAAGACCAAGACCACCACCAGGAAGTGACCCTCTCCTGAATAGTCTTCCTTGTCTGCCACTGACACCTTGCTGACTGTCCACTGTCATGTCTCCAATTGGATACTGGACCCGGAATACCTACAGCTGGGACAACTACTCTGATGAATACACCCACCATGACCCCACTCATTACCCATTGCACTTGTGAACAACATTAAACACCCTTGAACATAGCTACTGCCTATGTGTCTTTCTTGTAACAAGTAAGATTTTCTGTTGTATAACATGTCACCACAGTCAAACCATTGTCCTACAAATGTCTGTGAGATAGACAGAAAGGGAAGCAATATGCAGCAAGGTTGATGGTAAAGCAGTTATATTCTGAATACATGTGTCAAGGGAGCTACCAGGCAAGGCATGAACCAGAGTTGCACCACACAAATGCCCTGCAAATAGACCACGACAGGGACAACTATCATGATAGGAGTCAGTGTAGGCCATTCAACACACATGCTGTACAGTGTCTCAATCCCTAGTGTGATTTGACAGGTGGAATCATAAACCATATGCCCATGTCAGATCTACATTTCCAAGACATCCATACCCAATGATTCTTCCCCTCACAGCTGACAAACCTCAGCTAGCCAGTAGGCCTCTGTGATTTATATTATTGATATTTATTTAGATTGTTTTTTAATATATCTGCACCAGTTACCCCTTGGGGTCAAGGGTAACATACTTGTCCTGGCTTTCCTTCCACGTGTATGTGTTGCATATGTATGATTTATTGTGTGTGGTTTACGTGTGAGTCTGTGTATGTGTGTGTGTATGTTGGTATGGGTGTTTGAATGTGTGCGTGGCAGCCGCTAGCCGTGATGGGTGTGTGTGTTGTGTGTGGGTGTATACTAATAGCCTTCCCTCCAGTGTATGCTAGGCGAGTGTACTTATAGTTGGTGCCTTTGTTGCCGTCACTGGTTCTGGAGTTGTATGGCCAGCAGGAGCATTGGGAAGACTTCCAGTTCGGATTCCATGGCGGCTGCAGATGGGCCTGTGTTCCTGAAGGTGGGTGTTCCCTTTTTTGTTGTTTGTTTCTGCCAGGCTTTTAGTGGCAGGGCAACTGTGGTGGATATCCTGGCGGTGTGCACCCTTGTAATATGGTCGGCAGAAACATGCTCCCTGTCGGCCTGGAGAAGCCTGCCACTTGCCGCTGAGGCCTGCTCACACTGGCAGTACTGTTGATGAATTGGCTCTATTCCGGTCAGAATACCGCCATGGTCATGATATGGCAGTCTGCACCTTCAGCGTGACGGTCCTCAGACCGCCGAACTAGAAATGAGGGCTAAAGTCTTTTGCCATTTGTACAGCATAACCTAAACAGACATTTGAGGTGAGCAAATCTAGAGTGTTGCTGGTGTTGCAGAGAGCTCCTTACTGGACCTGCTCCCCACCTAAACTTGGGAACTACCCAGAGTTCTCTCTTCTTTTTATGCATAATTTATGCGTCACTCTAACCCTGAAGGGGCTTTGTTTTGACTTATAGTGGGTGCTCCCTTGTGTCTGGAGAAAGCTAAACTCCTCTGAAGAGCTGTAATGATAACTAAACACTTGTCAGGGGTTGCTTTAACTCATTCCAGGTTGGCTTGGATGGTATTTTACCAGTCCAAAGCTGTAATACTGTGCTTGGAGTGGTGAATGGCTTTTGTCATTTTACAGCTCAGCGAGAATGCCACTGTGTCAATCTTATGCTTAAAGGTTGTGGTATACAAATGGCAAAAGACTTTGGGGGTCATTACAGCCCTGGCGGTCGGTGTTAAGGCAGCGGTAAAACCACCAACATGCCGGCGGTAAAAAGAATTGAATCACGACCGTGGCGGAAACCGCCAACATAGACAGCCACTTTAACACTCAGACCACCACGGTGGTACAAACAAACACCGCGCCGGTAACCGCCAACAGACAGGCGGAAGACAAGGTTCCGCCCACTGTATTACAACAGTCCAATCCGCCACCTTTTCCAGGGCGGATTCATCGCAAACAAAAACACAGCAGAAACAGGACTTGGAAGGGAAAACGCCCACCTCTACACACCCCACGAGGAACCAGGGCGCCATGGAACCCGAGCTCCAGATACTCCCAGCCTTTATCTTCCTGCTCCTCTACCAGGAACAGCAAAGACCGCGGCGAAGACCACGGTGAGTACTGCACCTACGACACAGGGGAGGGGGGAGGGAAAAAAGAGTGACACACACACGCAACACACAACACTCCCGCCCCCACCCTCACCCACTACAACACACACACAAGAACATGTTGATACATTACATTAACAACCCCCCTGGAAGAATGCAAGGACAAAAGGAAATTAGTCGAACGTTTGTAATCTATTCAAATGCAGTAATCAAAAATACATAATTATATATATATATATATATATATTTACACTATAAACAAATATATACACCAAGACTACAAGTCCAAGGTATTCCACCATCATAGTCCGTGGACCACTGGGCCCAAAATGCATGGGTGAGGCCCACACTCAATACCCAATCAAAATGGAGAGAACACTGCTGGGGCATCAGATAGAAATACAACAGGCACCTCAGGGGGAAGGAAAGGGGGGGCACCTCAGCCGGATAAGTGCACGACGCCAGATTCATGAGGGGGCTCCATGCCCATTGCTGCATCCTGGGGAGTGCAAAGCCACAGTCTCACAAGTCTTTCCAGTGGGTGGGATGCCCACTGCTGCATCCTGGGGAGTGCAAAGCCACAGTCTTTCTGGAGGGGGCTTTGTGCCCAGAGTGCTTCATCCTGCCAAGGACAGAGGTAGTGGATGCCTTACTCCACTGGTTCTGGGGGGGGGCTTTGTGCCCAGAGTGCTTCATCCTGCCAAGGACAGAGGTAGTGGATGTAAATCTTCACTGGTTCTGGAGGGGGTTTTGTGCCCAGAGTGCTTTATTCTGCCAAGGACAGAGGTAGTGGATGTAAATCTCCACTGGTTCTGGAGGGGCCTTTGTGCCCAGAGTGCTTCATCCTGCCAAGGACAGAGGTAGTGGATGCCTTACTCCACTGGTTCTGGGGGGGGGGGGGCTTTGTGCCCAGAGTGCTTCATCCTGCCAAGGACAGAGGTAGTGGATGTAAATCTTCACTGGTTCTGGAGGGGGTTTTGTGCCCAGAGTGCTTTATTCTGCCAAGGACAGAGGTAGTGGATGTAAATCTACACTGGTTCTGGAGGGGGCTTTGTACCCAGAGTGCTTCATCCTGCCGAGGACAGAGGTAGTGGATGCCGTAGTCCACTGGTTCTGGAGGGGACTTTGTGCCCAGAGTGCTTCATCCTGCCAAGGACAGAGGTAGTGGATGAAAATCTCCACTGGTTCTGGAGGGGGCTTTGTACCCAGAGTGCTTCATCCTGCCAAGGACAGAGGTAGTGGATGTAAATCTCCACTGGTTCTGGAGGGGGCTTTGTGCTCAGAGTGCTTCATCCTGCCAAGGACAGAGGTAGTGGATGTAAATCTAAACTGATTCTGGAGGGGGCTTTGTGCCCAGAGTGCTTCATCCTTCCAAAGACAGAGGTGGTGGATGCCTTACTCCACTGGTTCTGGAGGGGGCTTTGTGCCCAGAGTGCTTCATCCTGCCAAGGACAGAGGTAGTGGATGTAAATCTCCACTGGTTCTGGAGGGGGCTTTGTGCCCAGAGTGCTTCATCCTGCCAAGGACAGAGGTAGTGGATGTAAATCTCCACTGGTTCTGGAGGGGGCTTTGTGCCCAGAGTGCTTCATCCTGCCAAGGACAGAGGTAATGGATGTAAATCTCCACTGGTTCTGGAGGGGGCTTTGTGCCCAGAGTGCTTCATCCTGCCAAGGACAGATGTAGTGGATGCCTTACTCCACTGGTTCTGGAGGGGGCTTTGTGCCCAAAGTGCTTCATCCTGCCAAGGACAGAGGTAGTGGATGTAAATCTCCACTGGTTCTGGAGGGGGCTTTGTGCCCATTGTGCTTCATCCTGCCAAGGACAGAGGTAGTGAATGTAAATCTCCACTGGTTCTGGAGGGGGCTTTGTGCCCAGAGTGCTTCATTCTGCCAAGGACAGAGGTAGTGGATGTAAATCTCCACTGGTTCTGGAGGGGGCTTTGTGCCCAGAGTGCTTCATCCTGCCATAGACTGAGGTAGTGGATGCCTTACTCCACTGGTTCTGGAGGGGGCCTTGTGCCCAGAGTGATTCATCCTGCTCGTGGCAGCCTCAGTAGCATCGGAAGCTTTGGCGCTCATTGGCCTGCGGGGCTGGTGGTGTCCTGTTCAGCGGTGCTTGTGGCACTTGTGGCGGCAGTGTCCTGTTCAGCGGTGCTTGTGGCGGCGGTGTCCTTGGCAGCGGTGCTTGTGTCGGCGGTGTCCTTGGCAGCGGTGCTTGAGCCGGCGGTGTCCTTGGCAGCGGTGCTTGTGCCTGCAGTGTCCTGTTCAGCGGTGCTTGTGGCGGCGGTGTCCTTGGCAGCGGTGCCTGTGGCGGCAGTGTCCTGCTCAGCAGTGCTGGTGGCGCCAGTGGCCTTGGCAGCGGTGCTTGTGGCGGCGGTGTCCTGTTCAGCGGTGCTGGTGGCGGCGGTGTCCTTGGCAGCGGTGCTTGTGGCGGCAGTGTCCTGTTCAGCGGTGCTGGTGGTGGTCTTGTCCGCCGTGCAGGTTTTCACAGACTTGCCTGTTTTCTGTGCCCCTTCCCCACCTTGGATGGTGGCGCAGCTGTCTTCACCCTCCCAACTGTACCCCTGGGAGAGGCTTTGGTGGTAGATGTTTTGCCTCTCTTCCGCCGGGCACTGGCCAACTTTTTGTACTTTTGAGGTGGGAGACTGTCCGTGGTCTGGCTCCTTGGCACACTGGCTGCCCCGTTGCCTGGTGCACTCCAGAAGCCGGTTACTACTGGCATCACTGTTCCCGCAGATGTTGTGGCTGAGGTGCTGGGTTGGGACCTGGAAAGGCGGGCCCTAGGAGACTGAAGGGGTGGGGGAGGTGAGGGGAAGAGGTGAAGGTTGGACAGGAAACATTTTTTGGACACACTGGGACGGGTGGATGGAGGGGGTTTGTGAGTGGAGGAAGAGGTAGTGGTTGTATGAGGTGTACGTTTGCTGACTTTGGGTGAAGGTGCATGGGCTGGAGGCTGTCGTGAGGTGGATGGCTGTTGGGTGGGTGTGTGGCTGCGTTTGTGTACCTTGGGAGATGGGCTCACAGACACACTGGGAGAGGACACCGGGGATGTGTGAATGGTAGTGGGGGTGGTGACTGCAAATGAGTGGGGTGTGGTGGTGGGTGTGCTGGTGTTGGGGGTAGTGGCTGAAGATGTAGTGCATGCAGGTGTGAGTGGAGACGAGACTGGGAGGGAGGAGGAGGGGGACACAGTGGAGGCAGTGGCTGTTGGTATGTCTGCATGTGTATGATGCTTGCGTGAGTGCCTGTGGGATGTGCGGTGCTTATGTTTGCCTGAGCTTCCCTTGTGTGTTGCCGTGTGGGCATGCTAGTCTGATGGTGTGCTTGGGATAGGCTGAGGTACAGGGGTTTGGGTCTGGGTGGAGGAAGTTGGAGGGGGGAGGCTAGAGACAGGGACAATGGCTGCCATCAGTGCTGAGGCCAGGGTCTGAAAAGCTCGCTGTTGGGCTGCCTGACCAGAATGAATGCCCTCCAGGTATGCATTGGTCTACTGCAACTGCCTCTCTACACCCTGGATGGCATTCAAAATGATAGACTGCCCAACAGTGAGGGACCTGAGGAGGTCAATGGCCTCCTCACTGAGGGCAGCAGGGCTGACTGGGGCAGGGGCTGAGGTGCCTGGGGTGAAGGAGATGCCCACCCTCCTGGTTGAGCGGCCACGGGGCACATGCTGAGGGGCTGCTGGGAGGGTGGTGCTGGTAGGGGGGATGGCGGCTATACCTGTTGATGCGGGGGGCACAGAGGGGCCCGCCACCGCAAGGGAGCTCCCATCAGAGGAGGAGTCTGTTTCGCTGGTCTCAGCTCCTGTCCCCACCGTGGAGCTCCCCTCGCCCTCCATCCCACTGGTAGCTTCTGACTCCGTTTTGTCGCCCTCTAGGGCCATGTGGGATGCAGCTCCCACCTGCTCCGGTGGCACTGCTCCTCCGCCTGATGATGCTAATGCACACAAG
This sequence comes from Pleurodeles waltl, assembly GCF_031143425.1. Taxonomy (NCBI): domain Eukaryota; kingdom Metazoa; phylum Chordata; class Amphibia; order Caudata; family Salamandridae; genus Pleurodeles; species Pleurodeles waltl. The sequence goes on from NC_090445.1 coordinate 1,229,120,185, forward strand.
AACAGGGAGACCACAAAAAGGGGGGGGGGAGACAGAAGAAAGACATGATGAGTGCATCCAATACCGCTACCGTTGGCGGACACTACAGACACAGAAGCCCCCTGCACTACGCCGTGCACTTAGAGTTCCCTAATTAATCACAGGGACCTGGGTTACAAGGCCTATGCCCGATTGTTGCACACATGGAAGTCACAGGAGCCTGACTAGGTGTAGTTGGCTCTGAACACAGGTGGGGTGGGGTGCCACAGGGACTGCCTTAAGGAGGAACCTTGCCTACTAAACTCTCCCTGCCCTAGGGGAGCCCACAGCCCACCTCCCCCACCCAGACACCTACAATACGCACTCAATCAGCAGAATGAGAGTGTACTCACCCTCTTGTGGCTGCTGTGATGCCCTCAAGCGCCCATCCAACTCCGGATACGCCACTGCCAGGATCCCGAACATCAGGGGGAAGTCAGGGTGCAACGGGAACCCCTCCCACGTTGGGAGGCCATCCCCAGCTGGGCCTCCGCCGTCTTCTTGCTCCAGCAGCGAATGTCCTTCCATCTTTTCCGGCAGTGGGTGCTCTGTCTGTGGTGGACCCTCAGGGTCCGGACTTCCTTGGCAATGGCACGCCAAATATCCTTCTTCTGGTGGGCGCTGATCTACAGGAATAGTACAGGGGAAAAGGAGAAGATATAACCATCCGCACCGTCACAGTCATTGGCCCGTATCCCTACCCTTGCCATGACGCACATGCACTCACAGTCGTATCATGCACGCCTCATTCCCCCTCATCTTTCATCAACACCACTCCAAACAAGCATTGCCCATACCGCATGCTCACAGTGTACTCACCTGTTTGTCTGGAGGACCGTAGAGTAGCGTGTACTGGGGGAGGACCCCATCCACTAGTGTCTCCAGCTTCTCCGTGCTGAAGGCAGGGGCCCTTTCCCCAGACACACGAGCCATTGTCTCTTCCAGACTGAGGTCACAGCAGCACTTGCAGTGTAGGTCCTCTCCTGTCGAAGATCCAGTATCTAGTGATTGAACAGACAGAAAATGGCAGTGACGGCTGCGGCGGTGCGTAGCGTCACCGCCGGCGTACATCGTCATTGGCTCCTGGGACCCATAGGGTCCAATGTTAACCAATGCAGGATTGCGCTGCGGTCTTCGATGGTGTACAACGCTAGCGCAGTTACCTCATATCCCCTTGTCCCACATTACAGGTCAGGCAGCTGCCATTTCAGGGGGCCACATGGCATTAATTTACATTACAATCACACATATCTAGGCCTTGCTTAAACACTATTACAGCCATATGTCGATTTTCAAACATTTTCCCATTAAGTTGTGTTTACGTACCTCAGTGTTGGCTGACCCTCTGATCGCTGTTCTCATCCACAGAGCACGTCCGCTGGGGCAGGTGAGGACATGACGGCATCCTCCGGTGTACAGACCGCTGGTGGACCTGTCGACAATGGAGGAGCGACATGTAATTGTCACCTACAGACTTGATCGTACCACAATCCTGGAACTGTGTGCCCAGTTGGAGCCAGACCTGATGTCAGCTATCCGCCATCTCACAGAAATCCCCCCTCTAGTGCAGGTGCTGTCAGTACTCCAAATCCTAGCAAGTGGGTGTTTATAAACAACAGTGGCCATTGCATCAGGGATGTCCCAGCCTATGTTCTCCAACGTGTTGTCCAGAGTGTTGTTTGCCCTTCTGAAACACATGCGCAGCTATATCGTTTTCCCTCAGGTGGAGGATTTGCCTACAGTGAAAAGTGACATCTATGCCCTGGGACATATCCCCAACATCATAGGTGCCATTGATGGGACACATGTGGCTTTGGTCCCCCCACGCAGGAGTGAACAGGTGTACAGAAACCAGAAGAGTTACCATTCTATGAATGTGCAGATGGTGTGTTTGGCCGACAATTACATCTCCCATGTAACTGGCAAGTTTCCTGCCTCAGTGCGTGACACTTACATTCTGCGGAATACCGGTATCCCTTATGTGATGGGGCAACTCCAGAGGCACCGTGTGTGGCTATTAGGTGAGGACATGGACCCAATACAGTTTGACTAGGTGTCTGGGGATGTCCCTAAGAGTTAGTGTGTGACTAACAGTTGTCCCTTGACATTTGCAGGTGACTCTGGTTACCCCAACCTGTCATGGCTACTGACCCCAGTGAGGAATCCCAGGACAAGGGCAGAGGAACGCTACAATGAGGCCCATGGGCGAACTAGGAGGATTATAGAGAGGACCTTCAGCCTCCTGAAGGCCAGGTTCCGGTGCCTCCATATGACAGGTGGTTCCCTATTCTACTCACCAAAGAAGGTGTGCCAGATCATCGTGGCCTGCTGTATGCTTCACAACTTGGCTTTGCGAAGACAGGTGCCTTTTCTGCAGGAGGATGGTCCTGATGGAAGTGTTGTGGCAGATGTGGAGCCTGTGGACAGTGAAGACGAGGAAGCAGAAGAAGAGGACATAGACAATACTTCCAATTAGACACAGGTAAGAAGACAACACTGCCTGCTACATCTGATTTAATTCTTCTACCTCTCATCTGTCTGTCATTTTCACCCAGTGTATGGACACTGAGTTGTCACTTTCCCTTTCAATTTCACAGATGTGGGTCCCACTGTGTGACCTCTGCTTTGTTTCTGCATGGACTAGAGCTGTGTGACATAGGTATGTTGACATTTCATTGGATATAGCATTTTTCCACAGTTATTGCAAATACACATTTTCGAAAGCACAGAGGGGGTGATTCTAACCCTGGCGGTCGGTGTTAAAGCGGCGGCCAACCCGCCAACAGGCTGGCGGTCCAAAAAATGGAATTCTGACCCTGGCGGGAACCGCCAACACAGACAGCCACTTTAACACTCCGACCGCCACGGCGGTACAAACAAACAGCGCGGCGGTCACCGCCAACAGCCAGGCGGCAGACAATGTACCGGCCACACTATCACAACTCACCAATCCGCCACCTTTTCCGCGGCGGGCGCCCCGCCGATAAAAACACGGCGGAAACAGACTACGAATGGGAAAACGCACACCACTACGCACTCCAGGAGGAAGGAGGACAGCATGGAACCCGAATTAAACATCCTACCTGCTCTCGTCTACCTTCTCATCTACCACGAGTACGAAGTCCGGCGCAGACGACAAAGGTGAGTACTGCACCTACGACACACGGGAGGGGGAGGAAGAAAGGTTACGGCCACACACATATGCGACCCCCCCCCCAACTATGTACACACCAATGCAGAGCAACAAGTCACAGTGACACCACTCAAACACCCCTGAAAAATGCTATGACATAATCAAATTTGGAATAAATATTTATGTGCCAAAAAGCTCCTGAAAATTATCGTACAACCATGAAAGATATTTACAAGAAAACAAATGATATACACATCAGTGTATAACTGAAGTAACAAGTCCTGCACATCCTACGAATTCATTATGTCCGTGGGCCAAAGTTTTGAGAAACAAGGGCAAAGCCCACACAGGAGACCTGAGTCCTTTGGAGAGAACACTGCAGGGGCATCAGATGTAAAAACTACAGGCACCTCAGGGGGAAGGGAAGGGGGGGGCACCACAGCCACATGAGTCCACGACGCCAGATCCACGAGGAGCCACCATGCCCACTGTACCATCCTGGGGAGTGCAAAGCCACAGTCTCTCAATGTCTCTACAGTGGGTGGGCTGCCCACTGTACCATCCTGGGGAGTGCCAAGTCACAGTCTCTCAATGTCTCTACAGTGGGTGGGCTGCCCACTGTACCATCCTGGGGAGTGCAAAGCCACAGTCTCTCAATGTCTCTACAGTGGGTGGGCTGCCCACTGTACCATCCTGGGGAGTGCCAAGCCACAGTCTCTCAATGTCTCTACAGTGGGTGGGCTGCCCACTGTACCATCCTGGGGAGTGCAAAGCCACAGTCTCTCAATGTCTCTACAGTGGGTGGGCTGCCCACTGTACATTCCTGGGGAGTGCAAAGCCACAGTCCATCAGGTGGATGACAGTCTCCACTGGTCAAGGAGGAGGCATGGTGGGCACAGTGAACCATAAACAGTGCTTGAGACGGCGGTGCCCGGCGGTGCCCAGCGGAGCGGTGCTTGAGAAGTAGGGCCCAGCGGAGCGGTGCTTGAGATGAAGGGCCCAGCGGAGCGGTGCCTGAGATGGCGGTGCCCAGCGGAGCGGTGCTTGAGAAGAAGGGCCCAGCGGAGCGGTGCTTGAGATGAAGGGCCCAGCGGAGCGGTGCTTGAGAAGAAGGGCCCAGCGGAGCGGTGCTTGAGATGAAGGGCCCAGCGGAGCGGTGCTTGAGATGGCGGTGCCCAGCGGAGCGGTGCTTGAGATGAAGGGCCCAGCGGAGCGGTGCTTGAGACGGCGGTGCCAGCGGAGCGGTGCGTGAGATGAAGGGCCCAGCGGAGCGGTGCTTGAGACGGCGGTGCCAGCGGAGCGGTGCGTGAGATGAAGGGCCCAGCGGAGCGGTGCTTGAGATGGCGGTGCCCAGCGGAGCGGTGCTTGAGAAGAAGGGCCCAGCGGAGCGGTGCTTGAGAAGAAGGGCCCAGCGGAGCGGTGCTTGAGATGGCGGTGCCCAGCGGAGCGGTGCTTGAGAAGAAGGGCCCAGCGGAGCGGTGCTTGAGAAGAAGGGCCCAGCGGAGCGGTGCTTGAGATGAAGGGCCCAGCGGAGCGGTGCTTGAGAAGAAGGGCCCAGCGGAGCGGTGCTTGAGATGAAGGGCCCAGCGGAGCGGTGCTTGAGATGAAGGGCCCAGCGGAGCAGTGCTTGAGATGGCGGTGCCCAGCGGAGCGGTGCTTGAGAAGAAGGGCCCAGCGGAGCGGTGCTTGAGAAGAAGGGCCCAGCGGAGCGGTGCTTGAGATGAAGGGCCCAGCGGAGCGGTGCTTGAGATGAAGGGCCCAGCGGAGCGGTGCTTGAGATGGCGGTGCCCAGCGGAGCGGTGCTTGAGAAGAAGGGCCCAGCGGAGCGGTGCTTGAGAAGAAGGGCCCAGCGGAGCGGTGCTTGAGAAGAAGGGCCCAGCGGAGCGGTGCTTGAGATGAAGGGCCCAGCGGAGCGGTGCTTGAGATGAAGGGCCCAGCGGAGCGCTGCTTGAGATGGCGGTGCCCAGCGGAGCGGTGCTTGAGAAGAAGGGCCCAGCGGAGCGGTGCTTGAGAAGAAGGGCCCAGCGGAGCGGTGCTTGAGATGGCGGTGCCCAGCGGAGCGGTGCTTGAGAAGAAGGGCCCAGCGGAGCGGTGCTTGAGATGAAGGGCCCAGCGGAGCGGTGCTTGAGACGGCGGTGCCCAGCGGAGCGGTGCGTGAGATGAAGGGCCCAGCGGAGCGGTGCTTGAGATGGCGGTGCCCAGCGGAGCGGTGCTTGAGAAGAAGGGCCCAGCGGAGCGGTCCTTGAGATGGCGGGGCCCTCTTCAGCGGTGCCTATCTTCACGGCGGGGCCCTGTTCAGCAGTGCTCTTCTGCACGGCGGGCCCTCTTCAGCGGTGCTCTTCTGCACGGCGGGCCCTCTTCAGCGGTGCCTATCTTCACGGCGGGGCCCTGTTCAGCGGTGCTCTTCTGCACGGCGGGCCCTCTTCAGCGGTGCCTATCTTCACGGCGGGGCCCTGTTCAGCGGTGCTCTTCTGCACGGCGGGCCCTCTTCAGCGGTGCCTATCTTCACGGTGGGGCCCTGTTCAGCGGTGCTCTACTGTACGGCGGGCCCTCTTCAGCGGTGCTCTTCTGCACGGCGGGGCCCTCTTCAGCGGTGCTCTTCTGCACCGCGGGCCCTGTTCAGCGGTGCTCTTCTGCACCGCGGGCCCTGTTCAGCGGTGCTCTTCTGCACGGCGGGCCCTGTTCAGCGGTGCTCTTCAGCACGGCGGGGCACTCTTCAGCGGTGCTATTCTGCACCGCGGGCCCTGTTCAGCGGTGCTCTTCTGCACGGCGGGCCCTCTTCAGCAGTGCTCTTCTGCACGGCGGGCCCTCTTCAGCGGTGCTCTTCTGCACCGCGGGCCCTCTTCAGCGGTGCTCATCCAGCAGGTCAAGGGAGCCAGACCTGTGCTGCACTCCTTGCTCAGTCGCCCTCAGACGTTTCTGGACCCTTCGGGGACGGACTCCTGGCCTCTTTAGTGTCCTCCTTCCCAGCTGGGATGTGATATGTGGGGTCCACCTTCTCCGCGCTCCTGCTGCCCTTCCGCTCCTTTGATGGGGCTCTCGGGCCCTTGCCTCCCCTAGATGGTGTGGCTGGTGAAGTTGCCGCACATTGCTCCTTGGGGGCAGCCCTGTCAGTCCTCGCACGGCGGCCCTTGTTTTTGCGGGTCCTCTTGCGGGGGGGGCTGGACGTGTCCTTGCTGCTGATCGATGTGTCACTGCTGGCAAAGGGTGGACTCCAGAACCCATGCACAACAGTGACACTCGAAGCTGGGCTGGTGGTGGCTGCGGTGCTCTTGGGACTCTTTGCAGATGGAGGGGGGAGCTCATCGGAGGGAAAGAGGTTAAGATTAGCCAGGAAAAGCTTTTTAGGTCCAAGGTAAAGGGTAGGAGAAGTGGTGATGGGAGTGGAGGAAGAGGATGTGGTTGTAGGAGAGTCAGGTGTGCTGTCATTGGGTGAAGGTGCTGGTGCTGTAGGCTGACGTGAGGTGGATGGCTGTTGGGTGGGTGTCTGCCTGCGTTTGTGTGTCTTGGAAAAGGGGGTGACAGACACAGTGGGAGAGGACACAGGGGACGTGTAAATGGCAGTGGGGGTGGTGACTGCACAAGTGTGGACTGTACTGGAGGGTGAGGTGGTGATGGAAGCACTGGCTGATGTTGGGGTGCATGCAGGTGTGAGTGTAGACGTCACAGGGAGATCGGAGGGAGACGAGGAGGAGGGGGACACAGAGGTGGTTGTGACTGCTGGAATGTCTGCATCTGTGTGTTGCTTGGGTGAGTGTTTGTGGGATCTGTGGTGCTTGTGTCTGGATGAGCTGCTCTTGGGTGTTGAGGTGTGTGCGGGCTGGTCTGATGGTGTGGATGGGATAGGCTGAGGAACAGGAGACAGAGACAGGCTGGAGGCAGTAAGAAGAGGGAGGCTGGAAACAGGGACAATGGCTGCCGTCAGTGCTGAGGCCAGAGCAGTGAACGCTCGTTGATGGGCAGCCTGACCCGAATGAATGCCCTCCAGGTACGCATTGCTCTGTTGCACCTCCCTTTGCACACCCTGGATGGCATTCAAAAGGGTTGTCTGCCCAACAATGAGCGTCCTCACCAGGTCAATGAGCTCCGCACTGAGGGCAGCAGGGGCAAGAGGGGCAGGGGCTGAGGTGCCTGGGGCGAAGGAGACGCGCGCCTTCCTGGGCGAGCGGGCACGGAGCGTAGGCTGAGGGGCTGCTGGGAGGGCGGTGCTGGTGCGCTGGGTGGCGGCTGTACCTGTAGAGGCGGGGGGCCCGGATGTTGCCGCCACCGCTAGGGAGCTCCCATCCGAGGACGTGTCTGAGTCGCTGGTGTCACCACCGGTCCCCGTTGTGGTGCTCCCCTCGCCCTCCGGATCACTGGTGCCCTCGGTGTCTGTTCCTGGGCCCACCGGGGCCTTGTGTCCTGCAGCTCCCTCGTGCTCCGATGCCAAATCTCCTCCGCCTGATGATGCTAATGCACACATGCACAAGAAGATGAAGAGAAAGGGTGGGGGGAGAAAAAAGAAGACCAGGTTGAGTGCATGCAATGTCAACACCGTTGGCGGAGAGGACAGACACAGGAGCCTCATGCACTAAGCCGCGCATTCGGGGTACACTACTCAGTACTACTGACTAGGACAACAGGCCAAGAGACGTCAAACGCGCACATGGGTGATGCTGGACCATCAATGGCTGTACTTGTCACCCTACAGAGGTGGGGGCCGGGGGCACAGGGCCATGCCTAAGGGAGAGGACTACACTACAGAAAGCGCCCTGGCCTAATGTCACCCACAGCCCTCCTCCCCCACCCAGACGCCTCCACTGCGCAGAAAGATAGGAGAATGTGCTGATACTCACCCCCTTGTGTCTGCTGTGATGTCTTAAAGCGCCCATCCAATTCAGGGTAGGCCACCGCCAGGATCCGGGACATCAGGGGGGTCATGGTGCGACTGGCACCCCTCCTAGGTTGGGAGGCCATCCCCAGCAGTGTTTCTGCTGTCTTCCTTGTTCCGCGGCGGATGTCCTCCCACCTCTTGCGGCAGTGGGTGCCCCGTCTGTTGTGGACCCCCAAGTTCCGGACTTCCTTGGCGATGGCACGCCAAATCTCGATCTTCTGATGGGCGCTGACCTATTTGACATGTACAGGGTGGAAAGGAGGAAATCATCAATGACCTGCATGTTAGATGTGATTGGCCCCCCCCACCAACTTTGCCATATGGCACATGCTCTCATCTGTCGTGCGTTGCACTCCTCATTCGCCCCCCACCCCACCAACTTACATCCACCCCAATCCACACAGACATAGCCCATTCCATGTGCACCCGGTGTACTCACTTGTTGGTCTGGAGGACCGTAGAGTAGCGCATACTGGGGGAGGACCCCATCCACGAGCTTCTCCAACTCTTCAGATGTGAAGGCAGGGGCCCTTTCCCCAGTCGCAGCAGCCATTGTCACTTCCAGACCGAGGTCACAGCAGCACTTGCAGTATAGGTCCTCTCCTGTGGATGATCAGGTCTCGAGTGATCAATCAGCTAGGAAATGGCGGTCACGCCCGCGGCGGTGCCGGCGCACATCGTCATTGGCTCCTGAAACCCATAGGGTTCAATGTTAACCAATGCGGCTTTGCGCCGCGGTCTTCGACCGCCTACCGCCACGGTGTGCCCCGCCAGCGCATTGACCTCACATCCCATTGTCCCACTTCACAGGTCAGGCAGCCGCCATTTCAAGGGCCTACATGGCTTAATTTTGACTGCGACACACAGGCCTAGGCCTTGCATTGCCACACATACACGCCTTTCAACCCATTGCCATTCTTTAACTGTGCAAGCTGTCTGTACGTACCTGTGGTTTGCCTGACTCTGTGCTCCATGTTGTCCTTCCTAGGCACCGTCCGCTGGGACTTGCGAGGAGAAGGACGAATCCTCGCGTGTACCGACCGCTGGTGGACCTGTCGACAATGGAAGAACGCCATATAATACTTCGATACAGACTTGACCGTGCCACTATCCATGAACTGTGTGCCCAGCTGGAGCCAGCCCTGATGTCCCCCATCCGCCAACCCACAGGGATTCCCCCTCTGGTGCAGGTTTTGTCAGTCCTCCATTTTTTGGCAAGTGGGTCATTCCAGACAACAGTGGCCATGTCATCTGGAATGTCTCAGCCTATGTTTTCAAAGATTTTGAGCAGAGTGTTGTCTGCCCTGATGAAACTCATGCGGAGCTACATCATTTTCCCAGAGGAGGGTGACTTGCCTACAGTGAAGGGTGATTTCTATGCCCTTGGACATATCCCCAACATCATTGGTGCCATTGATGGGACCCATGTGGCTTTGGTACCCCCAAAAGACGATGAGCAAGTGTACAGAAACAGAAAAAGTTATCATTCGATGAATGTCCAGGTGGTCTGTTTGGCTGACCAGTACATCTCCCATGTAAATGCCAAGTTCCCAGGGTCAGTGCATGACGCGTATGTTATGCGAAATAGCAGCATCCCCTATGTGATGGAGCAGCTACAGAGACAACGTGTGTGGCTAATTGGTGACTCTGGTTACCCCAACCTGCCTTGGCTACTGACCCCAGTGAGGAATCCCCGGACCAGGGCAGAGGAACGGTACAATGAGGCCCATGGGCGAACTAGGAGGATCATCGAAAGGACCTTTGGCCTCCTGAAGGCCAGGTTTAGGTGCCTGCATATGACAGGGGGATCCCTGATGTACTCACCAAAGAAGGTGTGCCATATCATCGTGGCCTGCTGTGTGCTTCACAATCTGGCATTGCGACGTCAGGTTCCTTTCCTGCAGGAGGATGGTGCAGATGGTGGTGTTGAAGCAGCTGTGGAGCCTGCGGAGAGTGAAGAGGAGGAAGACTCAGAGGACGACACAGACAACAGGGACAGAGTAATAGAACAGTATTTTCAGTAGCACACAGGTAATAATCACCCATGCCATTTTACATTTCCTGAAAGCCTCCTGCATCTCAACTTTGTCGATTTCCCCCCAGAACTATAAACATGATGTTTGATTTTCCCTTCCCTTTTCTGTGCTGTATGAGCCACTGCGTGACCTCGGCTTGGTTGGCCCATGGACTAATGCTAAGTTACCTCGGTATGTGTAATTCACAATGTTAAAAATACGTAATTGATATGTAATGTGTCATACATTTGTAAATAAGACAGGCTGAGTCCTGATTGATTTCAGTGCAATGTGTGATTTATTATTAGTGCATAGATATTGGTACATGATAGTGAAACAGTGATGGGTGGGGGTGGAGTAATGTCCATGGCAGAGTCCAGTTCTCAGTCTCACAGGTGCATTGTCCATATGCCTGTGGCAGGATGGAGCAGGGGCAGTTCAAGGTTTGACAGGGTGGCAATGTTGAACAGTGGGAGGACTTCAGGGGGTATGTGATGCTGGCGGGGGTCTTGACATCCTACTCTGTCGTTTTTTTTATCTTAGGCTCCTTTTGCGGGGTGGTTGTTGTTCAGCAGGAGGTGGGGTTCTGGTGGGCTGTCGTTGTGGTGGGGCCTCCTGTCCACTAGCGCCGGCGGAGGTGGTAGGCTGTTCCTGTTCCTGGCTAGTGACAGGGGCCCTGTGTGATGCCACATGGTCCCGAAACGTGTCCTCTATACGGTTCAGGGCCTGGACTATGCTCCCCATAGCAGTTGAGATGTTGCTGAGTTGGTCGCTGAACCCCATGTAGCGTTGCTCCTGCTGTGCCTGGATCTCCTGGAACCTGGCCAGTACCGTCGCCATCGTCTCTTGTGAGTGGTGGTAGGCTGCCATGACGGTGGTGAGGGCCTCTTGGAGAGTGGGTTCCCTGGGCCTCTCCTCCCCCCCCTGTCGCACAGCAGCCCTCCGAGTTGCCCTGTTTCCCCGGGCCTCTGTCCCCTGGACGGTGTGCCCACTCCCACTGCCCCCAGGTCCCTGTTGTTGTTGGGTTGGTGGGTTACCCTGGGGGCCCTGTATTGGTAGACACACCGCTGCTTGACCTGTCCTAGAGACAGAGGCATGGGCCCGCTGGGTGGGAGCTGTGCTGTTGTTCCCAGAGGGGGTTGGGTCTGCAGTGGCCTGTGTCTGGGTGAGGGGAACCGACTGCCCAGAGGTCCCCGATGGTCCGGGCTGGTCATCAGGGTCCAGGTCGACAGAGCTGCTGTCATCACTAGGGGCCTGTTCCGGGGGTGGGATGGACATTTCTGGTCCCTCCTGACCGGTGTGTTGTCGTTCGGGTCCTGCATGGGGTAAGAGGGTATGGTTATTGTTTCTGTGTGTGCATTAGCTTGCGTTTTATGGGTGCCCTTGTCCCCCAGTGCTGGCATTCCCTTGGGGGAGGTGTTGTGAGGGTGTTTTGTGGGGGGGGGGATGGGTATGTGCAGTGGTCATGCTTAGGTGATGGGTGTCCATAGTTTGGGGATGGCATGCAGGGGTTGGTTTTGGGTGGGTTGTGCTGGAGAGACATTCTCAGGGAGGATGTGTGCTGGGGGGTTGGGGGTGAGGGTGGGGGTTAGCATGCTGGGGGGGGGTGAAGTGGTTGGCCTTGTACTTACCAGAGTCCATTCCTCCGTGTACTCCAGCGAGGCCATCAGGATACAGGATGTTTAGTACCTCTTGCTCCCATGCTGTGAATTCGGGTGGAGTGGGTGGGGGTCCCCCGCCAGTCTTCTGCACTGCGATGTTGTGTCGCGAGACCATCGATCGCACCTTCCCCCGTAGGTCGTTCCATTGTTTGCGGATGTCGTCCCTATTTCTGGGATGCTGTCCCACCGCGTTGACCCTGTCCACGATCCGCTGCCAGAGCTCCGCCTTCCTTGCTATGGTGGTGTGCTGAACCTGTGAGCCGAAGAGCTGGGGTTCCACTCTTATGATTTCCTCCACCATGACCCGGAGTTCTTGGTCCGAAAAGCGTGGGTGCCTTTGTGGTGCCATGGGGTGGTGTGTATGAGGTGTGGGGTGGTGTATGTGATGATGTGTGTGTTGGTGTGTGGTGCTTTGTGCTTCTATGTGGTGTGTGTGATGTTGTGGTGTGCCTCTGTGTGTCTGGCTATCTATTCTCTGATGTGTCTCTCTCTCCTTCGTCTCTGGTTTTTGTTGGTAGGGGTTTGTGGGTGATGTGGGTATGTGTTTTATATGGTATTGGATGTGTGGGAGTGGTGTGTGTATGTGTTTCAGGTGTGTGCCTTTCAAATTGTCCAATGTGGTAGGGGTTTGTAAAGGTGTGTGTATTTTGACCGCGGCGGTGTGTACCGCTAATGGAATACCGCGGTTGAATGACCGCCGCATGGATTTGCGGGTCATAATGGGATGGGCGTATTTCTGTTGGCGTGGCGGTGGAGGTTTGGTCTTCTCCAGTTTACCGCTGGCCGCTGATGTGGCGGACTGCAGTGGAGGGCGGATTTTTGGAGGTTTTGCAGTTGTGGGTCAGAATGACCGTGGCGGCTGACCGCGGCCGCGGCGGTATTGGGGTGGCCTTCTGACCGGCGGTAAGCGGCTTTTACCGCCGAGGTCAGAATGACCCCCAGAGTGACTCCAGATTGTTTTGTGATTTAAGGGTGTTTATTTAAGTGCCAAATAGTGGAGGGGGTTGTAAAATGGTTGTAAAATGGTCAGGGGTGATGGTGGAGGAATGTCCATGGCAGAGTCCAGTCTATCAGTCTCACAGGTGCATTGTCCAAAGGGGCATAGGAAGTGGAGCTAGAGCAGTTTAAGTAGGGACAGGGTGACAAAGTAGGACAGAAGGATGACAATCAGGGTGGTCTCATTTCTTGGTGGGGGTCTTGGCATTGTTCTCTGTCTCTGTCCTGGATCTCAGGGACCGCTTGCGTGGTGGTTCTCCATCTGCAGTGGGTGGGGTGTTGGTGTCATGGTCCTGTCGCAGTGCCTCCTGTCCACTAGCGCCGGCGGAGGTGGTGGGCAGTTCATCATCCAGGCTACTGTCAGGGTCCCCTTGTTGTGCCACAGTGTCTCTCCTGGTGTTGACGAGTTCCTTCAGCACCCCTACAATGGTGCCCAGGGTGTAATTGATGGATTTGAGTTCCTCCCTGAACCCCAAATACTGTTCTGCTCCCAGCTCTGGGTCTCCTGAAACTTGGCCATTACCGTTGCCATCGTCTCCTGAGAATGGTGATAGGCCCCCATGATGTTGAAGAGGAGGGCCTCATGGAGAGTGGGTTCCCAGGGCCTGTCCTCCCCCTGTCGCACAGCAGCCCTCCCAATTCCCTTGTTTTCCTGGGCCTCTGTCCCCTGAACCGTGTGCCCACTACCACTGCCTCCAGGTCCCTGGTGTTGTTGCGGTGGTGGGTTAGCCCGGGTTCCCTGTAGTGGTGGACACACTGCTGCTTGACGTGTCCTGGGGACAGAGGTATGGGCCCGCTGGGTGGGTGCTGTGCTGGTGTTTCCAGAGGGGGGAAGCTCTGTAGTGGCCTGTGCCAATGTGAGGGGAACCGACTGTCCCGAGGTCCCAGATGGGCCGGCTGGTCATCTAGATCCAGTTGGACAGAGCTGATGTCATCACTGTGGGCCTCCTCTGTGGGTGGATTGGACATGTCTGGACCCTCCTGTCCGGTGACGTTGGGTAGGGGTCCTGCAGGGGTGTAAAGGCATGATTATTGCATCTGTATGTGCCATGGTGTGCAATGGGTGGATGAACCTGTACCCCAGTGCTTCCATTCTTGTGTGGGACCTTCTGTGATAATGGTTTAGGGGGGTGTATGGGTATGTGCAGTGGACATGCTTTGGTGATGGGTGTCCATGCTTTGGTATTGTATGCAGGGCTTGGGTTTGGGATGTGTGGTTTGTGATAGTGGGACATGTAAGAGGAGTTGGAGTGATGGGGTGAGGGCGAGGGTGGGGGTAGGTGATAGCATGCAGGTAGGGTGGGGGATATGGTAGTTTAAGGTTTGACTTACCAGAGTCCATTCCTCCAGCTACTCCTGCGAGGCCCTCAGGATGCAGTATAGCCAAGACCTGCTCCTCCCATGTTGTAAGTTCTGGGGGAGGAGGTGGGGGTCCGCCGCCAGTCCTCTGAACCACAATTTGGTGTCTTGAGACCACGGAAGGCACCTTTCCCCTTAGGTTGTTCCACCTCTTCCTAATGTCATCCCTAGTTCTTGGGTGCTGTTCCACTGCGTTGACCCTGTCCACAATTCTTCGCCATAGCTCCATCTTTCTAGCTATGGTGGTGTGCTGCACCTGTGATCCGAATAGCTGTGGCTCTACCCAGATGATTTCCTCCACCATGACCTGGGATGTCTTTGTGGTGCCATGGGGTGGTGTGGGTAACGTGTGGGGTGGTGTGTGTTGTAATGTGTGGGGTGATATTTGAGGTGTGTTGTGTGAAGTGCGTGGATGTTCTGTGAGTGATGGTGTTGAGTGCCTGTGGATGCTAGTGTTGTTTCTGGTGGTGTCTCTCTCTGGCCTTCAGTCGCAATTGTTGTCATAGGGGTTTGTGGGTTTGTGTTTTATATTGTATTGGGTGTGTGGGAGTGTTGTGTGTATGTGTATCAGGTGTGTGTATTTCGATTTGTCCAATGTCGATGTGTTTTGTAAATGTGTGTGTATTTTGAGCGCTGCGGTGTATACCGCCAATGGAATACCGCGGTTGAAAGACCGCCGCGTGGATTTGTGGGTCTTGATAGTGTGGGTGTATTCCTGTTGGCGTGACGGTGGAGGTTTTGTTATCACCAGTTTATCACTGACCTTTGGTGTGGAGGACTTGTGTGGGTGTCTAGATTTTGGCGGATTCCGAGCTGTGGGTCATAATGGCTGTGGTGGAATTCCACGGCCGCGGCGATGTGTCAGCGGTCTTCTGCATGGCGGTAAGCGGCTTTTACCGCCAATGTTGAAATGACACCCATTGTCCCTATCTAGCTCGGTGTGGATAGCAGTGTGCTGATCCTATGCTTAAAAACTTTGTTAGCTAATCAGGCATTTGAGATGAGCAAATCTAGAGTGTCGCTGTTGTTGCAAAGTGCTCCTTACTGGAGCTGCTCCCCATTAAACTTGAGAACTGCCCGGAGTACATACATAAAACAATGAACTACAGAATGGCATTAAAAAATACATTCATTAGTTTTCCAATATTTCAATTAAATCAACAAGTACTTTCCAAATATATATTGCCTTCCATGAACAACCTCCTTTAGTTATTAACACACATGAATAATCCAAACTATCATAGTAATTAGAGACCCTCTAGGCTATCGCACCACCACTGACTAAAAACCGCTCATCATGAAATTACATTACAAACACACCACATCCACACATGGATTTTCCCAGGTCCGAATTGCAGATTTGTGTTCACTACATTGTATTCAAAACTCTGTCTGGTTTCTTCTATCTACCCTAGACCACAGGGTCAGTGATTCAGATATATAACATTTGTCGATCTGCAATTCGTCATGGTTGTCAGAATACTGGTTTGAGTTTGTGGTTTTCACGATTTCTTGTATCAGGTTTTTTTACACCCCCTATTTTTAGGTCTTGTCTAGACAGTGCATGCGCTGTGTAGAAGAGACTTTTTATTTTCTACCTGTGGGCTTCAGCCCATCAATAGACTTCTCATTTGCTGGCTCCATCATCGCTCTCATGTTGTATGTCCCCATTTGTCCATGGCAAGCATGTGTCATGCCTCTCTTTGTGTTTAGCCCTCCCACAGAGCATAGACCAAGCACATGTGTCCTTCCACTGTTTCCTTTTCAGGAGCTACCTTTTTCTTTCTTTTTGAGGTTTCACATGAGTGATGTGTTTTCACAAGCTCTGTCGCAGAGATCTTTTCCTGCAGCTCCAGGCATTCTGCCTGTTGCGCTCTCCCTGCCCTCCTCCCATTCCCTTTTCCTCTCCCAGCAGCTTGTTATTTCATCCTATGATAGTTCCCCTGCTCCTCTATGACCCTAACTGCTCTTAGTCTCTGGTAGTCCGTAGCCTGGCAACCATTCAGAAAGTATATATTTTTAAATTTTAAAAATAAAACTGAAATAGTCACAGATCAACGTTATAAAGTGACCATGCTTGGCTCGTCCCACAGTGTTCGCAGACCGACCGGCCCCTCTGCTTCTGTCTGAGCTCGAGGATGGTGCTCCCTGCCTCCTACAGCATATAGCAGACCCTTTCCCGGGGTCACTGAGCACTTTCTGTGAAACATTGAATGCACCGCTGTGCAGGAGGAGCCGGAGGCTGCAGACTGCTAGTGGGCCAAGGACACAGCTAGCCCCCAGACTGCACACACTTTCCATGCCAAGCTCCCATAATTCAATTCAGATCCATGCAGCAGATCTGCAGCAGATGGTGGCCCCGAAAGGTGCACAGAGCAGTGGTGCTGAGTATCTTATCTAGTACTGGAAGCGTTTTATATGGTTACGAACCACACAGGGGGTGGGAATAAAACGTTTGGTTGTGTACCTTCGTGTTGGGCTTTTCATATTAAAATATTTCTGAAGAAAGGCTGTCCCGAACATTAGCACACACCGCTGAAGTGTGAGAGTAGGCTACAGTACAATCAATCAATTAATCAATCAATCACTAATTTATAAATCGCGCTATGAACCCGTTAGGGTTTCGAGGCGCTGGGGGGGGGGTGGTGCTGCTATCGTTCGAAGAGCCATGTCTTGAGGAGTCTCCTGAAGGTGAGGAGGTCCTGGGTCTGGCGTAGTGAGGTTGGGAGTGCGTTCCAGGTCTTGGCGGCGAGGTAGGAGAAGGATCTGCCGCCAGAGGTCTAGCGCTGGATTCGGGGGACGATGGCGAGGGCAAGGTTGGCAGAGCGTAGTTGACGTGAGGGAACGTAGAAGTTGAGTCTGGTGTTCAGGTAGGTGGGTCCGGTGTCGTATAGAGCCTTGTGTGCGTGGGTGAGGAGTTTAAAGGTGATCCTCTTGTCCACGGGGAGCCAGTGGAGGTCCCTCAGGTGAGGGGAGATGTGACATCGGCGGGGTATGTTGAGGATCAGGCGGGCGGATGCGTTCTGGATGCGTTGGAGTCGTTTGATGTCTTTTGTTGGGATGCCTGTGTAGAGTGCGTTGCCGTAGTCGAGTCTGCTACTGACGAGGGCTTGGGTTACCGTCTTTCTGGTTCCTGTTGGAATCCACTTGAAGATCCTGTGGAGCATACGGAGGGTGTTAAAACAGGAGGATGAGACTGCGTTGACCTGTTTGGACAAGGTGAGGGCGGAGTCGAGGATGAAGCAGAGATTTCGTGCATGGTTGGCTGGGGTGGGTGGAGGGCCCAGGGCGGTGGGCCACCACGAGTCGTTCCAGGCCGAGGGGGTGCGCCCGAGGATGAGGACTTCCGTCTTGTCGGAGTTAAGTTTTAGGCGGCTGTTGCTCATCCATTCGGCGATGGATTTCAGTCCCTCGTGAAGGTTGGCTTTGGCGGTGTGAGGATCTTTGGTCAGGGAAACACGAGCTGGGTGTCGTCCGCGTAGGAGAGGATGCTGAGGTTGTGCTGGCGGGCCAGTTGTGCGAGGGGGGCCATGTAGACATTGAATAGCGTTGGGCTTAGTGAGGAGCCTTGGGGGACGCGGCAGATGAGGTTGGTGGCTTTGGAGTGGAAAGGTGAGAGTCGGACCCTCTGGGTTCTGCCGGAGAGAAAGGAGGAGATCCAGTTGAGGGCTTTGTCTTGGATGCCGGCTTCGTGTAGATGGGTTAGTAGGGTGCGGTGGCAGACTGTATCGAAGGCGGCTGATAGGTCTAAGAGGATCAGGGCTGAGGTTTCGCCTTTGTCCATTTGTAGTCTGATGTCATCTGTGGCGGCGAGGAGAGCAGTCTCTGTGCTGTGGTTTCGTCTGAACCCGGATTGGGAGGGGTCTAGGATGGAGTTGTCTTCAAGGTAGTGGGCGAGCTGTGTGTTGACGATCTTCTCGATGACTTTCGCTGGGAAAGGGAGGAGGGAGATTGGTCGGAAGTTTTTGAGATCGTTGAGGTCAGCCTTAGGTTTCTTGAGGAGAGGTTGGATTTCTGCATGCTTCCAGCTGTCCGGGAAGGTAGTGGTGTTGAAGGAAAGGTTGATGATCTTGCGGAGTATGGGGGCGATGGCGACGTCGGCTTTGTTGAAAACGTGATGTGGGCAGGGGTCAGAGGGAGATCCTGACTGGATGGAGTTCATAGTTTTTAGGGTTTTGGCGTCGTCTACTTGGGTCCAGGTGGTGATGTGGTCGGCGTGGGAGGAGTTGTTGGGGGTGGGGTCTGGCGGAGGTGAGGTGTTGAAGCTGTCGTGGATGGCTGCGATTTTCTGGTAGAAGAAGGTGGAGAGATCGTCGCAGAGTTTCTGGGATGGAGGGATGTCGTTGACGTTGGCGTTGGGGTTGGAGAGTTCCTTCACGATGCTGAAGAGTTCCTTGCAGTCGTGAGCGTTGTTGTTAAGGCGTTCTGTGAAGTGGGAGCGCTTGGCGAGTCGGATCAGTTGGTGGTGTTTACGGTTGGCTTCCTTGAGGGTAGCAAGGTTCTCAGGTGTGCGCTCGAGGATCCATTTTTTCTTGAGTTTCTGGCAGGTGCGTTTGGAGGTGGTTAGTTCGTCTGTGAACCAGGCTGGTTTTTTCTTTTCTTGGTTGGCGGTGGGTCTCTTGAGTGGGGCTAGGATGTTGGCGCAGTTGAGGATCCATTGTTGGAGGTTGATGGCGGCGGAGTCCGGGTCGGTGGGGTCTGGTGGTGGGTTTTTGGCGAGGGTGTTGGTGAGTTGGTCTTCGGTGACTTCCCCAGCGGCGGTGAGGCGGCAGAGGGGTGCGGTGGTGTTCAGTGTTTTTCTTGAAGGAGAAATGGACGCAGTGATGGTCGGTCCAGTGGAGTTCGGAGGTGTGGCTGAAAGAGATGTGGTTGCTTGAAGTGAAGAGTGGGTCAAGGGTGTGGCCGGCGATGTGGGTGGGAGTGTTGACCAGTGGACGGAGTCCGAGGTTGGAGAGGTTGGTGGCTGAAAATATAGAAAACACTTACAGGACGGCGGAAAGCGGCACACGGGTCAAGTGAAGCTTACTAGAGCCCACTAGACACCAGGGATGAGGTGCAGGAGGGTGCCTGCGGGTGGAGGAGGGCCTCAATCACGCTAGCAGCAGCGTGGGCGGGGGTCAGAGGCAGGAGACAGCAGGTTGGTGCTGCGGACGTGGGGGGCGAGCTCTAGACCTAAGGCAGGTCAGAGGTTGCTCACTCGCGACGCGCAGCGCCAGCCATTAAGAAGGGAGGGGGGAGGGAGGAGCAGCTGGGAGGCGGGAGGCGGGAGGGAGCGGCGAATGGGGGCGCGAGGGGGGCGGGGCCGCAGGGAGGCAGGGAGAGAACTGCAAGGGGGAGCGCCCAAGGGGCGAAAACAAGAAAAACAAGGCACAAAAAAGTCGGGCACAATTTGAAAAACAGTCACAAAAATACACTAATGGCACAAAATATTATCGGGGTACAGCAATCAGAGGGGCACAACAGGGGCAGATGCGCAGGAGGCAAGGCGCTTGAAAAAACAATAGAAAAGCACTTACAGGACGGCGAAAAGTGGCACAATCAGAAGGGGCACGACGGGGGCAGAAGCGCAAGGAGGCAAGGCTCTGAAAATATAGAAAACACTTACAGGACGGCGGAAAGCGGCACACGGGTCAAGTGAAGCTTACTAGAGCCCACTAGACACCAAAATAATTTTAAGTTGAAACTTTGTACACATGCTGTGTTGTTTATATTGCGCTCTCCATACTTCTTCTGAGGTGTAAAGCACTATGGGGGTGATTCTAACCCTGGCGGTCGGTGATAAAGCGGCGGCCCAACCGCCAACAGGCCGGCGGTCGAAAAAATGGAATTCTGACCTTGGCGGCAACCGCCAACACAGCCCGCCACATTAACACTCCGACCGCCACGGCGGTACAGACAAACAGCGCGGCGGTCACCGCCAACAGGCAGGCGGCAGACAATGTACCGCCCACAGTATTACAACTCACCAATCCGCCACCTTTTCCGGGGCGGGAGCCCCGCCGATAAAAACACGGCGGAAACAGACTACGAACGGGAAAACGCTCACCAAAACACACTCCACGAGTACGGAGGACAGCATGGAACCCGAATTAAACATCCTACCTGCTCTCGTCTACCTTCTCATCTACCACGAGTACGAACGCCGGCGCAGACGACAACGGTGAGTACTGCACCTACGACACACGGGAGGGGGGAGGAGGGAAGCTTACGGCACACACATATGCGACCCCCACCCCCCCAAACTATGTACACACCAATGCAGAGCAACAATGCACAGTGACACCACCCAAACCCCCCTGAAAAATGCAAAGACATAATTAAATTGTGAAGAAAAATTTATATAAAAAATACACTCTGATATGTATCGGTCAACTATGCAAAATATCCATAACAAAATAATACTATATACACTGGCATGGAGAACCGAGGCAATTAGTCCTCTACATCAAAGTTAAATAGAACAGTCCGTGGGCTACAGTGTAGCGACACAAGGACAAAGCCCACACAGGAGACCTGATTCCTTTGGAGAGAACACTGCAGGGGCATCTGATGAAAAAACTACAGGCACCTCAGGGGGAAGGGAAGGGGGGGGCACCACAGCCACATGAGTCCACGACGCCAGATCCACGAAGGGGCCACCATGCCCATTGATGTATCCTGGGGAGTGCAAAGCCACAGTCTCTCAAGTCTCTACAGTGGGTGGGTTGCCCACTGTACCATCCTGGGGAGTGCAAAGCCACAGTCTCTCAAGTCTCTACAGTGGGTGGGTTGCCCACTGTGCCATCCTGGGGAGTGCAAAGCCACAGTCTCTCAAGTCAATATCAGTGGGTGGGTTGCCCACTTTACCATCCTGGGGAGTGCAAAGCCACAGTCTCTCAAGTCTCTACAGTGGGTGGGTTGCCCACTGTGCCATCCTGGGGAGTGCAAAGCCACAGTCTCTCAAGTCTCTACAGTGGGTGGGTTGCCCACTGTGCCATCCTGGGGAGTGCAAAGCCACAGTCTCTCAAGTCAATATCAGTGGGTGGGTTGCCCACTTTACCATCCTGGGGAGTGCAAAGCCACAGTCTCTCAAGTCTCTACAGTGGGTGGGTTGCCCACTGTGCCATCCTGGGGAGTGCAAAGCCACAGTCTCTCAAGTCTCTACAGTGGGTGGGTTGCCCACTTCACCATCCTGGGGAGTGCAAAGCCACAGTCTCTCAAGTCTCTACAGTGGGTGGGTTGCCCACTTTACCATCCTGGGGAGTGCAAAGCCACAGTCTCTCAAGTCTCTACAGTGGGTGGGTTGCCCACTGTGCCATCCTGGGGAGTGCAAAGCCACAGTCTCTCAAGTCTCTACAGTGGGTGGGTTGCCCACTTTACCATCCTGGGGAGTGCAAAGCCACAGTCTCTCAAGTCTCTACAGTGGGTGGGTTGCCCACTTTACCATCCTGGGGAGTGCAAAGCCACAGTCTCTCAAGTCTCTACAGTGGGTGGGTTGCCCACTGTGCCATCCTGGGGAGTGCAAAGCCACAGTCCATCAGGTGGATGACAGTCTCCACTGGTCAAGGAGGAGGCATGGTGGGCACAGTGAACCATAAACAGTGCTTGACAGGAAGGGCCCAGCGGAGCGGTGCTTGACAGGAAGGGCCCAGCGGAGCGGTGCATGACAGGATGGGCCCAGCGGAGCGGTGTTGAGACGGCGGTGCCCAGCGGAGCGGTGCTTGAGACGGCGGTGCCCAGCGGAGCGGTGCTTGAGACGGCGGTGCCCAGCGGAGCGGTGCTTGACAGGAAGGGCCCAGGGGAGCGGTGCTTGAGACGGCAGGGCCCAGCGGAGCGGTGCTTGAGACGGCGGGGCCCAGCGGAGCGGTGCTTGAGACGGCGGTGCCCAGCGGAGCGGTGCTTGACAGGAAGGGCCCAGCGGAGCGGTGCTTGAGACGGCGGTGCCCAGCGGAGCGGTGCTTGACAGGAAGGGCCCAGCGGAGCGGTGCTTGAGACGGCGGGGCCCAGCGGAGCGGTGCTTGACAGGAAGGGCCCAGCGGAGCGGTGCTTGAGTCGGCGGTGCCCAGCGGAGCGGTGCTTGACAGGAAGGGCCCAGCGGAGCGGTGCTTGAGACGGCGGGGCCCAGCGGAGCGGTGCTTGACAGGAAGGGCCCAGCGGAGCGGTGCTTGAGACGGCGGGGCCCAGCGGAGCGGTGCTGGAGACGGCGGGGCCCTGTTCAGCGGTGCTCTTCTGCACGGCGGGCCCCTCTTCAGCGGTGCTCTTCTGCACGGCGGGCCCTGTTCAGCAGTGCTCTTCTGCACGGCGGGGCCCTCTTCAGCGGTGCCTATCTTCACGGCGGGCCCTGTTCAGCGGTGCCTATCTTCACGGCGGGGCCTGTTCAGCGGTGCTCTTCTGCACGGCGGGGCCCTCTTCAGCGGTGCCTATCTTCACGGCGGGCCCTGTTCAGCGGTGCCTATCTTCACGGCGGGGCCCTGTTCAGCGGTGCCTATCTTCACGGCGGGGCCCTGTTCAGCGGTGCTCTTCTGCACGGCGGGCCCTGTTCAGCGGTGCCTATCTTCACGGCGGGGCCCTGTTCAGCGGTGCCTATCTTCCCGGCGGGGCCCTGTTCAGCGGTGCTCTTCTGCACGGCGGGGCCCTCTTCAGCGGTGCCTATCTTCACGGCGGGCCCTGTTCAGCGGTGCCTATCTTCACGGTGGGGCCCTGTTCAGCGGTGCTCTTCTGCACGGCGGGGCCCTGTTCAGCGGTTCTCTTCTGCACGGCGGGGCCCTGTTCAGCGGTGCTCTTCTGCACGGCGGGCCCTGTTCAGCGGTGCTCTTCTGCACGGCGGGCCCTGTTCAGCGGTGCTCTTCTGCACGGCGGGGCCCTGTTCAGCGGTGCCTATCTTCACGGCGGGCCCTGTTCAGCGGTGCCTATCTTCACGGCGAGGCCCTGTTCAGCGGTGCTCTTCTGCACGGCGGGCCCTCTTCAGCGGTGCCTATCTTCACGGCGGGCCCTGTTCAGCGGTGCCTATCTTCACGGCGGGGCCCTGTTCAGCGGTGCCTATCTTCACGGCGGGGCCCTGTTCAGCGGTGCTCTTCTGCACGGCGGGCCCTGTTCAGCGGTGCTCTTCTGCACGGCGGGGCCCTGTTCAGCAGTGCTCTTCTGCACAGCGGGCCCTGTTCAGCGGTGCTCTTCTGCACGGCGGGCCCTGTTCAGCGGTGCTCTTCTGCACGGCGGGCCCTGTTCAGCGGTGCTCTTCTGCACGGCGGGGCCCTCTTCAGCGGTGCCTATCTTCACGGCGGGCCCTGTTCAGCGGTGCCTATCTTCACGGCGGGGCCCTGTTCAGCGGTGCTCTTCTGCACGGCGGGCCCTGTTCAGCGGTGCCTATCTTCACGGCGGGGCCCTGTTCAGCGGTGCCTATCTTCCCGGCGGGGCCCTGTTCAGCGGTGCTCTTCTGCACGGCGGGGCCCTCTTCAGCGGTGCCTATCTTCACGGCGGGCCCTGTTCAGAGGTGCCTATCTTCACGGTGGGGCCCTGTTCAGCGGTGCTCTTCTGCACGGCGGGGCCCTGTTCAGCGGTGCTCTTCTGCACGGCAGGGCCCTGTTCAGCGGTGCTCTTCTGCACGGCGGGCCCTGTTCAGCGGTGCTCTTCTGCACGGCGGGCCCTGTTCAGCGGTGCTCTTCTGCACGGCGGGGCCCTGTTCAGCGGTGCCTATCTTCACGGCGGGCCCTGTTCAGCGGTGCCTATCATCACGGCGGGGCCCTGTTCAGCGGTGCTCTTCTGCACGGCGGGGCCCTCTTCAGCGGTGCCTATCTTCACGGCGGGCCCTGTTCAGCGGTGCCTATCTTCACGGCGGGGCCCTGTTCAGCGGTGCTCTTCTGCACGGCGGGGCCCTCTTCAGCGGTGCCTATCTTCACGGCGGGCCCTGTTCAGCGGTGCCTATCTTCACGGCGGGGCCCTGTTCAGCGGTGCTCTTCTGCACGGCGGGCCCTGTTCAGCGGTGCTCTTCTGCACGGCGGGGCCCTGTTCAGCAGTGCTCTTCTGCACAGCGGGTCCTGTTCAGCGGTGCTCTTCTGCACCGCGGTCCCTGTTCAGCGGTGCTCTTCTGCACGTCGGGCCCTGTTCAGCAGTGCTCTTCTGCACGGCGGGGCCCTCTTCAGCGGTGCCTATCTTCACGGTGGGCCCTGTTCAGCAGTGCCTATCTTCACGGCGGGGCCCTGTTCAGCGGTGCTCTTCTGCACGGCGGGCCCTGTTCAGCAGTGCCTATCTTCACGGCGGGGCCCTGTTCAGCGGTGCCTATCTTTCCGGCGGGGCCCTGTTCAGCGGTGCTCTTCTGCACGGCGGGGCCCTCTTCAGCGGTGCCTATCTTCACGGCGGGCCCTGTTCAGCGGTGCCTATCTTCACGGTGGGGCCCTGTTCAGCGGTGCTCTTCTGCACGGCGGGGCCCTGTTCAGCGGTGCTCTTCTGCGCGGCGGGGCCCTGTTCAGCGGTGCTCTTCTGCACGGCGGGCCCTGTTCAGCGGTGCTCTTCTGCACGGCGGGCCCTGTTCAGCGGTGCTCTTCTGCTCGGCGGGGCACTCTTCAGCGGTGCCTATCTTCACGGCGGGCCCTGTTCAGCGGTGCCTATCTTCACGGCGGGGCCCTGTTCAGCGGTGCTCTTCTGCACGGCGGGGCCCTCTTCAGCGGTGCCTATCTTCACGGCGGGCCCTGTTCAGCCGTGCCTATCTTCACGGCGGGGCCCTGTTCAGCGGTGCTCTTCTGCACGGCGGGGCCCTCTTCAGCGGTGCCTATCTTCACGGCGGGCCCTGTTCAGCGGTGCCTATCTTCACGGTGGGGCCCTGTTCAGCGGTGCTCTTCTGCACGGCGGGGCCCTGTTCAGCGGTGCTCTTCTGCACGGCGGGGCCCTGTTCAGCGGTGCCTATCTTCACGGCGGGCCCTGTTCAGCGGTGCCTATCTTCCCGGCGGGGCCCTGTTCAGCGGTGCTCTTCTGCACGGCGGGGCCCTCTTCAGCGGTGCCTATCTTCACGGCGGGCCCTGTTCAGCGGTGCCTATCTTCACGGTGGGGCCCTGTTCAGCGGTGCTCTTCTGCACGGCGGGGCCCTGTTCAGCGGTGCTCTTCTGCACGGCGGGGCCCTGTTCAGCGGTGCTCTTCTGCACGGCGGGCCCTGTTCAGCGGTGCTCTTC
Source organism: Pleurodeles waltl (assembly GCF_031143425.1). NCBI lineage: Eukaryota > Metazoa > Chordata > Amphibia > Caudata > Salamandridae > Pleurodeles > Pleurodeles waltl. The sequence goes on from NC_090445.1 coordinate 1,229,145,381, forward strand.
TGCACGGCGGGCCCTGTTCAGCGGTGCTCTTCTGCACGGCGGGCCCTGTTCAGCGGTGCCTATCTTCACGGCGGGCCCTGTTCAGCGGTGCCTATCTTCACGGCGGGGCCCTGTTCAGCGGTGCTCTTCTGCACGGCGGGGCCCTCTTCAGCGGTGCCTATCTTCACGGCGGGCCCTGTTCAGTGGTGCCTATCTTCACGGCGGGGCCCTGTTCAGCGGTGCTCTTCTGCACGGCGGGCCCTGTTCAGCGGTGCTCTTCTGCACGGCGGGGCCCTGTTCAGCGGTGCTCTTCTGCACGGCGGCCCCTCTTCAGCGGTGCACATCCAGTAGGTCAAGGGAGCCAGACCTGGGCTGGACTCCCTGCTCAGTCGCCCTCCGACCGTTATGTTTCTGGACCCTTCGGTGACGGAGTCCTGGGCCCTTTGGTGTCCTCCTTTACAGCTGGGATGTGGCATGTGGGGCCCACCTGCTCCGCGCTCCTGCTGGCTGACTTCTCCGCCCTGCTGCCCTTACGCTCCTTAGATGGGGCTCTCGGGCCCTTGCCTCCCCTAGATGTTGTGGCTGGTGAAGTGGGCGAACTTTGCTCCTTGGGGGCAGCCGTGTCAGTCCTCGCACGGCGGCCCTTTTGTTTCCTGGTCCTCTTGCCGGGGGGGGGGCTGGATGTGTCCTTGCTGCTGATTGAGGTGTCACTGCTGGCAAAGGGTGGACTCCAGAACCCATGCACAACAGTGACACCCGAAGCTGGGCTGGTGGTGGCTTTGGTGCTCTTGGGACTCTTTGCAGATGGAGGGGGTAGGTCATCGGAGGGAAAGAGGTTAAGATTAGCCAGGAAAAGTTTTTTAGGGCCAAGGTAAATGGTAGGAGAAGTGTTGATGGGAGTGGAGGAAGAGGATGTGGTTGTAGGAGAGTCAGGTGTGCTGTCATTGGGTGAAGGTGCTGGTGCTGTAGGCTGTCGGGAGGTGGATGTCTGTTGGGTGGGTGGCTGCCTGCGTTTGTGTGTCTTGGATGAGGGGTGACAGACACAGTGGGAGAGGACACAGGGGACGTGTAAATGGCAGTGGGGGTGGTGACTGCACGCGTGCGGACTGTACAGGAGGGTGTGGTGGTGATGGAAGCACTGGCTGATGTTGGTGTGCATGCAGGTGTGAGTGTAGACGTCACAGGGAGGGAGGAGGGAGACGAGGAGGAGGGGGACACAGGGGTGGTAGTGACTGTTGGAATGTCTGCATCTGGGTGTTGCTTGGGTGAGTGTTTGTGGGATCTGTGGTGCTTGTGTCTGGATGAGCTGCCCTTGGGTGTTGAGGTGTGTGCAGGCTGGTCAGATGGTGTGGATGGGATAGGCTGAGGAACAGGAGACAGAGACAGGGTGGAGGCAGTCAGAAGAGGAAGGCTGGAAACAGGAACAATGGCTGCCGTCAGTGCTGAGGCCAGAGCAGTGAACGATCGTTGATGGGCAGCCTGACCCGAATGAATGCCCTCCAGGTAGGCATTGCTCCGATGCACCTCCCTTTCTACCCCCTGGATGGCATTCAAAAGGGTAGTCTGCCCAACAATGAGCGTCCTCACAAGGTCAATGAGCTCCGCACTGAGGGCAGCAGGGGTGACAGGGGCAGGGGCTGAGGTGCCTGGGGCGAAGGAGACGCCTGCCTTCCTGGGCGAGCGGGCACGGAGCGTAGGCTGAGGGGCTGCAGGGAGGGCGGGGCTGGTGCGCTGGGTGGCGGCTGTACCTGTAGAGGCGGGGGGCCCGGATGTTGCCGCCACCGCTAGGGAGCACCCATCCGAGGACGTGTCTGTGTCGCTGGTCTCACCACCGGTCCCCGTTGTGGTGCTCCCCTCGCCCTCCGGATCACTGGTGCCCTCGGTGTCTGTTCCTGGGCCCACCGGGGCCTTGTGACTTGCAGCTCCCTCGTGCTCCGATGCCAAATCTCCTCCGCCTGATGATGCTAATGCACACATGCACAAGAAGATGAAGAAGAAGGGTGGGGGGAGAAAAAAGAAGACCAGGTTGAGTGCATGCAATGTCAACACCGTTGGCGGAGAGGACAGACACAGGAGCCTCATGCACTAAGCCGCGCATTCGGGGTACACTATTCAGTACTTCTGACTAGGACAACAGGTCAAGAGACGATAAACGCGCACATCTGTGAGGCTGGACCATCAATAGCTGTACTTGTCACCCTACAGAGGTGGGGGCCGGGAGCACAGGGCCATGCCTAAGGGAGAGGACTACACTACAGAAAGCGCCCTGGCCTAAAGTCACCCACAACCCTCCTCCCCCACCCAGACGCCTCCACTGCGCAGAAAGATAGCAGAATGTGCTGATACTCACCCCCTTGTGTCTGCTGTGATGCTCTCAAGCGCCCATCCAAATCAGGGTAGGCCACCGCCAGGATCCGGGACATCAGGGGGGTCAGGGTACGACTGGCACCCCTCCTAGGTTGGGAGGCCATCCCCAGCAGTGACTCGGCGGTCTTCCTGGTCCCGCGGCGGATGTCCTCCCACCTCTTGCGGCAGTGGGTGCCCCGTCTGACGTGGACCCCCAGGGCCCGGACTTCCTTGGCGATGGCACGCCAAATCTCGACTTTCTGATGGGCGCTGACCTATGTGACATGTACAGGGTGGGAAGGAAACATTCATCAACTTACTGCATGTTAGATGTGATTGGCCCCCCCTCCCCAACCTTGCCATATGGCACATGCTCTCATCTGTCGTGCGTTGCACTCCTCATTCGCCCCCCACCCCACCAACTTACATCCACCCCACTCCACACAGGCATCGCCCATTCCATGTGCACCCGGTGTACTTACATGTTGGTCTGGAGGACCGTAGAGTAACGCATACTGGGGGAGGACCCCATCCACGAGCTTCTCCAACTCTTCAGACGTGAAGGCAGGGGCCCTTTCCCGAGTCGCAGCAGCCATTGTCTCTTCCAGACCGAGGTCACAGCCGCACTTGCAGTATAGGTCCTCTCCTGTGGATGATCAGGTCTCGAGTGATTAAGCAGATAGAAAATGGCGGTCACGCCCGCGGCGGTGCGTACCGCGGCGGTGCGTACCGCTACCGCCGGCGCACATCGTCATTGGCTCCTCAAACCCATAGGCTTCAATGTTAACCAATGCGGCTTCGTATAGCGGTCTTCGACCGCCTACCGCCACGGTGTGCTCCGCCAGCGCATTGACCTCACATCCCATTGTCCCACTTCACAGGTCAGGCAGCCGCCATTTCAAGGGCCCACATGGCATAATTTCTACTGCGACACACAGGCCTAGGCCTTGCATTGCCACACATACACGCCTTTCAATACATAGATAACCGTGTGCTATGCAAGCTGTGGTGAACGTACCAGTGATTAGCTTGACTCTGTGCTCCATGTTGTCATTCCTAGGCACCGTCCGCTGGGACTTGCGAGGAGAAGGATGAATCCTCGCGTGTACTGACCGCTGGTGGACCTGTCGAAGAACGCCACATCATACTACGATACCGACTTGACCGTGCCACTATCCATGAACTGTGGGCCCAGCTGGAGCCAGCCCTGATGTCCCCCATCCGCCAACCCACAGGAATTCCCCCTCTGGTGCAGGTGCTGTCAGTCCTCCATTTTCTTGCAAGTGGCTCATTCCAGACAACAGTGGCCATGTCATCTGGAATGTCTCAGCCAATGTTTTCAAAAGTTTTGTCTAGAGTGTTGTCTGCCCTGACGAAACACATGCGGAGTTACATTATATTCCCTGAGGAGGTTGATTTGGCCACTGTGAAGGGTGATTTTTATGCCCTTGGACATATTCCCAACATAATTGGTGCCATTGATGGGACCCATGTGGCCTTAGTCCCCCCAAACGACGATGAGCAGGTGTACAGAAACAGGAAAAGTTACCATTCTATGAACGTCCAGGTGGTCTGTTTGGCTGACCAGTACATCTCCCATGTGAATGCCATGTTCCCTGGTTCAGTGCATGACGCGTATGTGATGCGTAATAGCAGCATCCCTTATGTGATGGAACAGCTACAGAGACAACGTGTGTGGCTAATAGGTGACTCTGGTTACCCCAACCTGCCTTGGCTATTGACCCCAGTGAGGAATCCCCGGACCAGGGCTGAGGAACGGTACAATGAATCCCATGGGCGAACTAGGAGGATCATAGAAAGGACCTTTGGCCTCCTGAAGGCCAGGTTTAGGTGCCTGCATATGACAGGGGGATCCCTGATGTACTCACCAAAGAAGGTGTGCCAGATCATCGTGGCCTGCTGTATGCTTCACAATCTGGCATTGCGACGTCAGGTGCCTTTCCTGCAGGAGGATGGTCCAGATGGTGGTGTTGAAGCAGCTGTGGAGCCTGCGAAGAGTGAAGAGGAGGAAGACTCAGAGGACGACACAGACAACAGGGACAGAGTTATCCAACAGTATTTTCAGTAGCACACAGGTAAGAATCACCCACGCCATTTTACTTTTCCTGAAAGCCTCCTGCTTCTCAACTTTGTCTATGACCCCCCAGTTCTTTTAAACTGATGTTTGATTTTCCCTTCCCTTTTCAGTGCTGCATGACCCACTGCGTGACTTCTGCTTGGTTAGCCCATGGACTAATGCTTATTGATCTCGGTATGTGTTCAGCACAAAGTTAACAGAACATAATTGATCGGTAATGTGTTATACATTATTTGTTATACATTTGTAAATAATACAGCCTGACTCCTGATTGATTTCAGTGCATTGAGTGATTTATTTTTTGTGCTAGATAATGGTACATGATATTAACACGGTGATGGGTGGGGGTGGAGTAATGTCCATGGCAGAGTCCAGTTCTCAGTCTCACAGGTGCATTGTCCATATGCCTGTGGAAGGATGGAGCAGGGGCAGTTCAAGGTTGGACAGGGTGGCAATGTGGGACAGTGGGATGACTTCAGGGGGTATCTCATGCTGGCGGGGGTCTTGACATCCTACTCTGTCTATTTTTTTGATCTCAGGCTCCTCTTGCGGGGTGGTTGTTCTTCAGCAGGAGGTGGGGTTCTGGTGGCCTGTCGTTGTGGTGGGGCCTCCTGTCCACTAGCGCCGGCGGAGGTGGTAGGCTGTTCCTGGTCCGGGCTAGTGACAGGGGCCCTGTGTGGTGCCACATGGTCCCGCAACGTGTCTTCTATCCGGTTGAGGGCCTGGACTATGCTCCCCATAGCGGTAGAGATGTTGGTGAGTTGATTGGTGAACCCCATGTAGCGTTCCTCCTGCTGTGCCTGGATCTCCTGGAACCTGGCCAGTACCGTCGCCATCGTCTCTTGGGAGTGGTGGTAGGCTGCCATGATGGTGGTGAGGGCCTCTTGGAGAGGGGGTTCCCTGGGCCTCTCCTCCCCCCCCTGTCGCACAGCAGCCCTCCGAGTTGCCCTGTTTCCCCCGGCCTCTGTCCCCTGGACGGTGTGCCCACTACCACTGCCCCCAGGTCCCTGTTGTTGTTGGGGTGGTGGGTTAGCCTGGGTGCCCTGTAGTGGCAGACACACCGCTGATTGACCTGTCCTAGAGACAGAGGCATGGGCCCGCTGGGTGGGAGCTGTGCTGTTGTTCCCAGAGGGGGTTGGGTCTGCTGTGGCCTGTGTGTGGGGAACCGACTGTCCAGAGGTCCCCGATGGTCCGGGCTGGTCATCAGGTTCCAGGTCGACAGAGCTGCTGTCATCACTGGGGGCCTCTTCCGGGGGGGGATGGATATTTCTGGACCCTCCTGGCCGGTGTGTTGGCGTTCGGGTCCTGCATGGGGTAAGAGAGTATGGTTATTGTTTCTGTGTGTGCTATTGCGTGCGATTTATGGGTGCCCTTGTCCCCCAGTGCTGTCATTCCCTTGGGGGAGGTGTTGTGGGGGTGTTTGGGGGGGGGTATGTGCAGTGGTCATGCTTAGGTGATGGGTGTCCATAGTTTGTGGTGGCATGCAGGGGTTGTGCTGGAGAGACATTCTCAGGGAGGATGTGTGATGGGGGGTTGGGGGTGAGGGTGGTGGTGGGGGTTAGCATGCTGGGGGGGGTGAAGTAGTTGAGATTGTACTTACCAGAGTCCATTCCCCCGTGTACTCCAGTGAGGCCATCAGGATGCAGGATGTTTAGTACCTCTTGCTCCCATGCTGTGAATTCGGGTGGAGTGGGTGGGGGTCCCCCGTCAGTCTTCTGCACTGCGATGTTGTGTCGCGAGACCATCGAGCGCACCTTTCCCCGTAAGTCGTTCCAGCGTTTGCGGATGTCGTCTCGATTTCTGGGATGCTGTCCCACCGCGTTGACCCTGTCCACGATCCGCTGCCATAGCTCCGCCTTCCTGGCTATAGTGGTGTGCTGCACCTGTGAGCCGAAGAGCTGGGGTTCAACTCTTATAATTTCCTCCACCATGACCCGGAGTTCTTGGTCCGAAAAGCGTGGGTGCCTTTGGGGTGCCATGGGGTGGTGTGGATGAGGTGTGGGGTGGTGTATATGGTGATGAGTGTGTTGGTGTGTGGTGCTTTGTGCTTCTATGTGGTGTGTGTGATGGTGTAGTGTGCCTCTGTGTGATGTAGCTCTCTATTCTGTGATGTGTCTCTCTCTCCTTCGTCTCTGATCTTCGGTCGTAGGGGTTTGTGGGTGATGTGGGTGTGTGTTTTATAGTTGATTGGATGTGTGGGAGTGTTGTTTGTATGTGTGTCAGGTGTGTGTATTTCAAATTGTCCAATGTGGCTGTGTTTTGGAGCTGTGTGTGTATTTTGACCGCGGCGGTGTGTACCGCCAATGGAATACCGCGGTTGAAAGACCGCCGCGTGGATTCGTGGGTCAGAATGGCATGGGCGTGTTTGTGTTGGCGTGGCGGTGGAGGTTTGGTCATCTCCAGTTTTCCGCGGCCCGCTGATGAGGCGGCCTTCCTTGGATGTCGGGTTTTTGGCGGATTCAGTTGGTGGTCAGAATGACCGTGGCGGTTTACCGCGGCGGTAGTATGGCGGAGTTCTGACCGGCGGTATAGGCCTTTTACCGCCGAGGTCAGAATGACCCCCTATATATGTTCTGTGTCAGCTGGGATTTTATCAAAAGGTTAACTAAGTAACTAGCTCATGTTACCTATAGCACACATGTATTTTTGTTGTCCACCAAACTATTAATAATGTCTGCAAACTTGAATGCTGAATGGATCTTTTTTAAATGTGCTGTTATCAGCATTTATATAGTGCTTTGTATGAGAATTAGTATTATGGCGCTGTAGTGCTTTCTTAATCTGGGCTCACTTACATATAGACTCTCAGAATGCCATCAGTCGGTTGTACATTATTTGGTAGTGTGCGCCTAGAAGACAGATGTTGAACGTTTAGTTTAGAAGAGATTTGTGTGACTTTTAGCTGTGTTGCATGGCAGTGTTGCTGCTGTACATCATGGCTTAACAACATTCACAAAGCCAATAGTTCTCATACACAGGCAAGATCTGTTGGCTTTGCCAATGCTCTTGTCCAAATATTTTATTTGATCAAAAACCTTTTTCTTCATTATCGCACATTAAACCGCTTTCAAATATGTGAGCTCAGAATAACGGTGCGGGCCGGGCCATAACACTTTTTTACATGAGTTTCAGCTGGTCTGCTATTCAACATGGCTAAAGACATTGATAATGCCAATAGCTCTTGTATTGCCAAGACCCATTGTTGTTGCCAATGCTTGTTTGTTTTGGTTTTCTTTTTGTTTAATATTTTGTACCCTGTAGTGTTCCTTTTTGTTCTGTTTAATTCTTTGGAGTGTGAACTGTTGGAGATATATTTATGGGTAATTTAAAAACTTTATATAAAACTACATATGAAAACATTTGGGTTTAGCAACGGAGGGCCCGATTCACAAAGGTAAGCTTAGACCTGTGCTCTAAACTTAGACCAAACGTCTGAGTGTATGACTATGATTTTTCTAAAATACTCGGGTAAAGCAATTTGATTCATAGCTTCACCACGAAAGCTAAAGGGCTTAACAATGAATGGACTAAACTGTTTAACTTGAAAAAGAAAGCAGAAGGGGCAGAGGCCCATGCAGATATCATGCTGAAAATCTGGAATAATGCCTATAGAAATGAGAGTCAGAAACATTCCAGGGTTGATCATATAAATCAGGAAATGTTTTGAAAAATTGTCGATCATATCTAATAGATGTTTATGTGATTGGATGCTCCTTATCATCGAGATGGCAAGGGAAGATGTAGCTATCTTAAACAGAGAGAACTAGAACATACTGTGAAGCAGTCTAATGCTCTTGGTGAAGCAAAGAAAAAAACTGAGGAAGTAAACAGGGAGTTTGACTCATTTAACAAATACCTCATTCAGAAGAATGACAAATTAATAAAGGACATCGGATTTTTCTCCCAAAAGAAAGTATATCCTTTTCTTTCAGAGAACTATTACAATTATAACAGAGTGGGAACATCTCAAATAGATCGACAAAAGTGGGCACACAAGAAGATTCTAATCTTTTCTGAAACATCTGATTTATCGGGAGAACTATGACAAGAGACGAAACCAGAACGAGGATCACAATACAATCAACCATTTTTTAGGAATCAGAAGGGGCAATTTCAGGTCCAGAATTTGGAATCAACCAAGCAGCAGGTATCTGAACATAGATCGGGTGCAACATTTCCTGCAAACCAGGCAGCAACTGTATTGGAGGAATTGAATACTGTTCCTGTTTTTAACTTTTCAGGGCAAGACATTGATACAACATTAGAGATCTTCTGACTGCCGAGTTTTGGATTGGACACATTTGAATTAACCAAGGACCTATATGCATTTTTCAGGCGCATTGGACTCAAGAAACATTTCACAACATCGGAGCACATAAGTCAAGATAACCAGTCAGGGCTTAAACTTCCTTCCACATTCCTACCTAGCTTGGAGAAGCTAGGTCTGGAAGTGGAAATTTTTGAGAAGGCTGTCCTCTTGAAGGTCTGGAAAATGATTAAATTTATATCTAAACCTATGTACAATCTATCCAAACAAGAATACTTGGGTTTGAGAACTCTTCAGATAGTTACATGTGACAAAGGAGGAGGAATTGCTCTCCTAGACACCCATTCATATAAAGCTAAGATAAAGTCCATGTTACAGGTACCAGAACATTACAAGAAAGTGTGAGAAGACCCTGTAAAAAGAGTTATTCAACAAATGCTGCCTGAGTGAAGATGCTATGCACAAAGGTATCACTTGCCAGATGGAATTTGAATACATTAATCAAACTTCTACCTGCTTTCCTATTATTTACAGTGTCATACAAGAATGTTAAAGATTCCCCACTTCACCCAACTGTGTCTACCATTGGTGGTGTAACAGAACCACTATCTAAATATATTGATGTGTTTCTTAAACAAATAGTCAGCCAATTGCCATCATTTGTGAAGGATATGGGGCACACGATCACTAAAGTGGAAGTTATGGATTATAATCCTCAAACAGAAATTGTAGTTTTTAGTTATGCACAACAATCCCTGCCTTCTGTGAAGGAGAGCCTTCTTAAGGCAGGAGACAATTCACTCCATCAATTTATAATACAATATTTAGAAATTGTTTTTAATTAGAACTTTTTCAAATTTAATGGAGAGCTATTCCAGCACATAAAAGGAGTTAGCATGAGGGTGGCCTGTGCCCTGTGTGTGGCTAATTTGTACATGGGAGCTATAGAAGAAAACGTAATCTATAATGAGGTGGCTCCCTTCAACAAAATTGCTAAGCAGTGGTCTAAGCATATAGAAGACACTGTTCTTCATTTGGAAGGCGGAGGAGGAACAACTGAAATAATTCTGCTTATAGTTAAATTAATGTGATCAGAATCTTAGGTTTGCTAGCAAGTCTAGACGACTACAAGCAGCATTTTTTGATATTTGAATCAAACATCATGAACAATAACTTCTTGTTTCCCTACATATCAAGCCCACTGCTAGAAACACTCTATACATTGTGATAGCTTTCCCCCCATTGCCAAAAGGAGAGCATTCCATCCAGTTAATTGTTTGTCTACATTGAAATTGTACCAACATTCACAACCTTTTGGAGAAAGCAGAGACTCTCAAAAAGACATTTCTGAACTAGGGCTACCCGAAACATCTAGTTAGTGATTCTTTGAACCATGCACAGTACTATGTTAGAGATAGTATGTTCCACCATCAAAAGTGGGAAAAAGAAGATAGGCTTGTGTGTGTGGTACGTCATTCCAACCTAGATCAGAAAGTGAGACAAATAATTAATTCACAATGGCCTATTCTCAATACTAACCCTGGAGAAGAAGCACTTTGTTTGCCTTTAAAAGAAATCACATTCTAAGAAACATCTTTGCGAAAGCACAGTCACTTGGGCAACATAAGATTATCCAAAAATCCATTAGAGGACAGAATACCGTTCTTGAGAACCACAACTGTGGACATACCATTCTTGTGAGGATGTCACTGTTGCTGAAAAAATCATGGTTGGGCAGAAGACCATTAATCAGACAACCATGACACATTGCAAATCTCCAAACTTGATAAATCTGATTGTCTGCCCCTGTGGTCTGGGTTATATAGGAGAAACCAGCAAAGAGTTCTGAATACAATACAGTGAATACAAGTCTGCTATTCGGAACCAGAAAAATTCAGACTCATTAGTACAACATTGGATGCAAGCAGGTCACACAGGGCAACATCTGACATGGACTATTCCAAGCTGCGCCGCCATGGAGGATTCTGCAGGACAGCGGAAAACCGGCGGGAGACCGCCGGTTTTCCTGTTCTGACCGCAGCCATACCACCGCGGTCAGAATGTCCTGCGGAGCACCGCCAGCCTGTTGGCGGTGCTCCCGCCAACCCTGGCCCCGGCGGTCCGTGACCGCCGGGGTCAGAATCACCCCCTTAGTCCTCTGGTAGGCTCATTCAGCCTATTTTCCTATCCATCAGCTGCATTTGCTGCCTGAAACAATGTGTATTCTGTTGTTTTTGTCCTTTTTAGTCATACCACGTGCTATGTGTAATATTGCTAGGATGTATGTGTTTTGTCTGATAAGCCGACCTTTATGAGGTTTTTACCTCCTTCAACATAGCACTCACGTTTGCACCACGTTATTAGGGTTGGCTACATCAGGGTTGTTACTCAGCTTTTGTCCTTCTTTCACAGTCCTTCTTTCATATCATTGGGTGCTGAAGTAATTTGTCTCAAGTGTTACAGGCGTCTGCAAATGTATTTAGGTTTTCATTGACTGAGCGAGTTGCTTTTGATGTTCTTTCAAGTATTTTCATATGCAGCTAAGCTCTGATGTTGTTGGTTTCCATCCCTGCCTCTTGGCATCGTTTGTGTACTGTTCTTTGTTGATTCCTGGTTTGCTGTTTGTTATTGACCTTAATGGGGCTTGTAGGAGGCTGGCCTGGTTTGTAGTGGGTACCAAAGGTACTTACATCTTATACCAGGTCCAGTTATCCCTTATTAGTGAAATGTAGTCAGTGTCTAGAAGCCAGGCTGTCTAGAGCTAGCTGTAGGTAGAGCAGCCAAGGCTGAACTTGGAGACATGAAGCTCTTGCAATACCACTGTAGTCACACAGTACTCGCACACATTAAAGACAATACTCAGTTTTACAAAAATAAAAATACTTTATTTTAGTGACACAATGCCAAAAATACTTTGGGGACTACACTCCCTTAGGAGGTAAGTAAATTACACAATATATACATTAGTAACCAAAAACAGCTAAGTACACAGTAGGAAAACAGTGCAAATAGTGAAAATCACAGAAGGTTGCAATAGGCCTAGAGGGAACACAAACCATACACTAAAGTAGTAGAATGCGAAAGTCGGTTTTCCACCTAGGCAAGTGTAGTGTGTAGAGGAGCACTGCGAGTGTAAGAAAACACCAAAGGTAAGTAATGTACCCTACCCCAGAGCCCAGTAAAGCAGAGCAGGAGTAAAACACAGCAAGTTTCCTAAAACACACTAGGAGTTGTGATAGAAGATAATGCAAGAACCAGAAGAGACTGCAAAACACCAACAATGGATTCCTGGACCTGAAGACCTGTTGAAGAAGGGGACCAAGTCCAAGAAGCACTGAAGAGTCCAGGGAGAACAAGAGCCCCTGCTAACCCAGATAAAGGTGCAAAAGAAGAACCACTGGTTTGAACACAAACTCAGTATTGCACCAAAGAAGACAGATGCAGGTTCCTGGTTGGTGTAGAAGATGTCCCATGCTGGATGGATGAATGCAGTCTGGTTTGCGTAGTGGGATTCAGTCAACGAGCCTTGGCATATGCAAACTTGCGGTTAGCAGAAAATGGAGCTGCCTAGGACCAGGAGGGTCCTGGTGGCCACTACCCAGGAGGGGGAGACAGAGGGGGCTCTCAGCAACTCAGAGAGCCCTCAGAAGTCCAGGCAGTGCGCACAAGAGCCCCACAGCTTGGGGACAAACAAGATGCAAATGGAGGCCCATGCAGCACAACACAAAGGATTCTCACACTGCCGGAGAACCACTCAGGAAGCTGTGTGTCGCAGGATGGAGTGCTGGAGGCCTAAGCTGTGCTGTGCATGAAGAACTTCTTGGAAGGTTGCACACAAGCATTGGCAACTGGAAGTCATGCGGTGCACGGGGGTACTGTTTTGTGTGGTGAAGCAAGCGCTTACCTCCACCAAAGTTGGACAGCTGGACATTGGGATTGCTGGAGTCACTTTAGTCTACCACCTATGTTGCTGGATCCACACCTGTCATCTGCAGAGGGGACCCAAGCTACCGGTCATTGCTACAGAGAAGTGCCTGAAGCAGGGAAGTGACTCCATCACTCCACAGAAGATTCCTTCGGTTCTTCTGGTGCAGGCTGAAAACAGGCAGTCCTCGGAGGATGCAAGACCTGGAAACTGTTGCAGTTGATTGCAGGAGCTGAAGATACAATATTGCAAAAGTCATCTTTGCTTCTTTGTTGCAGTTTTGCAGAGTTCCTGGAGCAGTCAGTAGTTGATCTGTCAGTGGAAGTTGAAGTAAAGGATGCAGAGGATTCCTGCTGGAGTCTTGCAATCTGAATCTGAAGAAACACCCAGAGGAGAGACCCTAAATAGCAGTGAGAGGGGGATTGGCAACCTAACCAGGTAAGCACCTATCAGGAGGGGTCTCTGATGTCACCTGCTGGCATTGGCCACCCAGATGTTCCCAGAGTGCCCCACCACCTGGGAATCCAAGATGGGAAAACCCAGGGACACTCTGGTGGAGTTCTAGGCACCACCCCTGGGTGGCCATGGACAGGGGAGTGGCCACTCCTTTTTCCTTTGTCCAGTTTCGTGGCAGGGCAGGGACTGGGGGTATGTGAACCAGTGTAGACTGGATTATGCAAGGAGGGCACCATCTGTGCCCTTCAAAGCATTTCCAGAGGCTCTGGGAGGATACACCTCAAATGCCTGTGACACCTATTTCCAAAGGGAGAGGGTGTAACAACCCTCTCCTAAAGGAAATGCATTGTTCTGCTTTCCTGGGATTGAGCTGCTCAAGCCCCAGGAGGGCAGAAGCCTGTCTGTGAGGTGGCAGCAGCTGGGGCTGCCTTGAAAACCTCAGAAGGCTGGTATGGCAGTACTGGGGGTCCACTGTGGAGCCCACAGAGTGCATGGGATTGTGCAACCAATACTGGAATCAGTATTGGGGTACAATTCCCAGTTGTTAGGCACCTTACATGGACATATTTGGAGTTACCATTGAAAAGGTGTACATAGGTATTGACCTATGTCTAGTGCACACTTAAAATGGCGTCCCCACACTCACAAAGTCTGGGAAAATGGGCCTGGACAAAGTGGGGGCACCTCTGCTAGTGCAGGGGTACCATCCCACACAGGTACTTTGCACCCAGCCTTCAGGGTCTGAAGCCCTGACATATAGGTGACTTGTAAGTGACCTGGTGCAGTGAAAATGGCTGTGAAAAAGTGCATGCACTATTTCACACAGGCTGCCATGGCAGTCCTGTTGAAGCCTTTGCATGGGCTCCCTATGGTGGCAAAAGAAATGCTGCAGCCCGTAGGGATCCCCTGGAACCCCAATGCCCTGGTACCTAGGTACCATATACTAGGCACTTATAATGGGGGCCCAGTATGCCAATTTTGGGTGAAATACTGGGTTACCAGTATGCAAGGACACATTTGGAACCAGAGAGAGCATAAGCACTGGGGCCCTGGCTAGCAGGATCCCAGTGACACAAGGAATCTTTTCCAGGGTGGGTTTTCCTAAAGAGGTGCTATCAGACAGAGATGCAGACTTCGGGGGTCATTCTGACCTCGGCGGTAAAAGGCGCTTACCGCCGGTCAGAAGTCCGCCATTCTACCGCTGCGGGCGCGGTAAACCGTCACGGTCATTCAGACCTCCAACTGTGAAACCGCCAAAAACCCGACATCCACGGAAGGCCGCCTCATCAGCGGGCAGCGATAAACTGGAGATGACCAAACCTCCACCGCCACGCCAACACAAACACGCCCATGCCATTCTGACCCACGAATCCACGCGGCGGTCTTTTAACCGCGGTATTCTATTGGCGGTACACACCGCCGCGGTCAAAATACACACACATATACAAAACACAGCCACATTGGACAATTTGAAATACACACACCTGATACACATACACACAACACTCCCACACACCCAATTAACTATAAAACACACACCCACATCACCCACAAACCCCTACGACCACAAATATCTGAGCGAAGGCGCAATACACTGAGAGAGAGCACAGGGAACGCAAAGCACAACACACACAGGAACCCAACATCATCACCCACACCACATCTACGCACACATCACCACACATCACCAGGCACATAACCACAAACACCACCCCACACCTCATCCACACCACCCCATGGCACCCCAAAGACACCCCAGGTTCTCGGACCAAGAACTCAGGGTCATGGTGGAGGAAATAATTAGGGTACAGCCCCAGCTCTTCGGCACACAGGTGCAACACACCACAATAGCCAGGAAGGCAGAGCTATGGCAAAGGATCGTAGACAGGGTCAACGCTGTGGGACAGCATCCCAGAAATCGGGAAGACATCCAAAAGCGATGGAACGACCTACGGGGGAAGGTGCGCTCGATGGTGTCGCGACACAACATCGCTGTGCAGAAGACTGGCGGCGGACCCCCACCCACTCCACCCCAATTCACATCCTGGGAGGAAGAGGTAGTAAACATTATGCATCCTGATGGCCTCGCTGGAGTACCTGGAGGAATGGACTCTGGTAAGTCGATTCACAACTTCTTCACCCCCCCCCAGCATGCCAACCCACACCCCCACCCTCACCCCCAATCTCAACCCCCAGCACACATCCTCCCTGCCAATGTCTCACCAGCACAACCCACCCTAAACAACACCAACCCCTGAATGCCAACACAAACCATAGACATCCATCACCAATGCATGACCACTGCACATACCCATCCACCCCCCCAACCACCCTCACAACACCTCCCACAAGGGAATGCCAGCACTGGGGGACAAGGGCACTCACAAAATGCACGCCATGGCACACACAAAAGCAATAACCATACTCTTTTACCCCTGCAGGGCCCGAACGCCAACACACCGCCACGGAGGGTCCAGATTTGTCCATCCCACCCCCAGAACAGGCCCCCGGTGAGGACAGCAGCTCTGTCGACCTAGAACCTGACGACCAGCCCGGACCATCGGGGACCTCTGAACAGTCGGTTCCCCACACACAGACACAGGCCACAGCAGACCCAACCCCCTCTGGGAATAGCAGCACAGCTTCCACCCAGCGGGCCCATGCCTCTGTCTCCAGGACGCATCAATCAGCGGTGTGTCCGCCACTACAGGGCACCCAGGCTGACCCAACACCCCAACAACAACAGGGACCTGGGGGCAGTGGTAGTGGGCACACCGTCCAGGGGACAGAGGCCCGGGGAAACAGAGCAACTGGGAGGGCTGCTGTGTGTCAGGGGGGGAGGACAGGCCCAGGGAACCGACTCTCCAAGAGGCCCTCACCACCATCATGGGAGCATACCATCACTCCCAGGAGACGATGGCGACGGTACTGGCCAGGTTCACGGAGATCCAGGCACAGCAGGAGGAACGCTACATGGGGTTCAGCAATGAACTCAGGAACATCGGTACCGCTATGGGGACCATAGTCCAGGCCCTCAACCGGATAGAAACCACATTGCGGGACCATGTGGCACCACAAAGGGCCCCGGTCACTAGCCAGGACCAGGAACAGCCTACCACCTCCGCCGGCGCTAGTGGACAGGAGGCCCCACCACAACGACAGGCCACCAGAACCCCACCTCCTGCTGAAGAACAACCACCCCGCAAGCGGAACCTGAGATCTCACAGGAAGACAGAGTAGGATGCCAAGACCCCCGCCAGCATAAGATACCCCCTGATGTCATCCCACTGTCCCACATTGTCACCCTGTCCAACCTTGAACTGCCCCTGCTCCATCCTTCCACAGGCATATGGACAATGCACCTGTGAAACTGAGAACTTGACTCTGCCATGGACATTACTCCACCATCACCCATCACCGTTTTAATATCATGTACCAATATCTAGCACTAAAAATAAATCACTCATTGCACTGAAATTATTCAGGAGTCAGCCTGCATTTTTTACAAATGTATTACACATTACTGTTCAATAATGTTCAGTCAATTTGTGATGACAACATACCGATGTCAATAAGCTTTAGTCCATGGGCTAACCAAGCAGAAGTCACGCAGTGGGTCATACAGCACTGAAAAGGGAAGGGAAAATCAAAAATCAGTTCAAAGGAACTGGGGGGAAATACACAAAGTAGAGATGCAGGAGGCTTTAAGTAAATGTTAAATGTCGTGGGTGATTCTTACCTGTGTGCTACTGAAAATACTGTTGTATAACTCTGTCCCTGTTGTCTGTGTCGTCCTCTTCGTCTTCCTCCTCTTCACTCTCCGCAGCCTCCACAGCAGCCACAACACCACCATCTGGACCATCCTCCTGCAGGAAAGGCACCTGCCGTCGCAATGCTAGATTGTGCAGCATAAAGCAGGCCACGATGATCTGGCACACCTTCTTTGGTGAGTATATCAGGGATCCACCTGTCATATGCAGGCACCTAAACCTGGCCTTCAGGAGGCCAAAGGTTCTTTCTATGATCCTCCTAGTTCGCCCATGGGCCTCATTGTACCGTTCCTCTGCCCTGGTCCGGGGATTCCTCACTGGGGTCAGTAGCCACGGCAGGTTGGGGTAACCAGAGTCACATATTAGCCACACACGTTGTCTCTGTAGCTGTTCCATCACATAAGGGATGCTGCTATTACGCATAACATACGCGTCATGCACTGACCCAGGGAACTTTGCATTTACATGGGAGGTGTACTGGTCAGCCAAACAGACCACCTGGACATTCATAGAATGATAACTTTTTCTGTTTCTGTACACCTGCTCATCGTCTTTTGGGGGTACTAAAGCCACATGGGTCCCATCAATGGCACCAATGATGATGCATTGGGGTTGGACTTTGTTGCTGGAGTGTAGGCAGTGTGCTCCCTTTCTTTGTAATTTTGTCTTTGGACGGCTCCCTTGAGCCACGGCTGACGAGCCTTGGGAGGCACCTGTGCGCCATGAGAGGTACATAAACCTGAGAAAACATTTGGCGGCATTTCAAGCAAGCCCCTATACCATGCTGCTCCCTGCTGATGATGGGCTAAACCCAGAAACACGTGTACAGGGATAAACAGCACTTGCTGCACCTACAGAGGTGAAAGACTTTATTACTTTCGGAATGGACTACGAATTCGACTGCATTTACCATGATGCATTGGGGTTGGACTTTGTTGCTGGAGTGTAGGCAGTGTGCTCCCTTTCTTTGTAATTTTGTCTTTGGACGGCTCCCTTGAGCCACGGCTGACGAGCCTTGGGAGGCACCTGTGCGCCATGAGAGGTACATAAACCTGAGAAAACATTTGGCGGCATTTCAAGCAAGCCCCTATACCATGCTGCTGATGGGCTAAACCGAGAAACACGTGTACAGGGATAAACAGCACTTGCTGCACCTACAGAGGTGAAAGACTTTATTACTTTCGGAATGGACTACGAATTCGACTGCATTTACCATGATGCATTGGGGTTGGACTTTGTTGCTGGAGTGTAGGCAGTGTGCTCCCTTTCTTTGTAATTTTGTCTTTGGACGGCTCCCTTGAGCCACGGCTGACGAGCCTTGGGAGGCACCTGTGCGCCATGAGAGGTACATAAACCTGAGAAAACATTTGGCGGCATTTCAAGCAAGCCCCTATACCATGCTGCTCCCTGCTGATGATGGGCTAAACCCAGAAACACGTGTACAGGGATAAACAGCACTTGCTGCACCTACAGAGGAGAAAGACTTTATTACTTTCGGAATGGACTACGAATTCGACTGCATTTACCATGATGCATTGGGGTTGGACTTTGTTGCTGGAGTGTAGGCAGTGTGCTCCCTTTCTTTGTAATTTTGTCTTTGGACGGCTCCTTTGAGCCACGGCTGACGAGCCTTGGGAGGCACCTATGCGCCATGAGAGGTACATAAACCTGAGAAAACATTTGGCGGCATTTCAAGCAAGCCCCTATACCATGCTGCTCCCTGCTGATGATGGGCTAAACCCAGAAACACGTGTACAGGGATAAACAGCACTTGCTGTACCTACAGAGGTGAAAGACTTTATTACTTTCGGAATGGACTACGAATTCGACTGCATTTACCATGATGCATTGGGGTTGGACTTTGTTGCTGGAGTGTAGGCAGTGTGCTCCCTTTCTTTGTAATTTTGTCTTTGGACGGCTCCCTTGAGCCACGGCTGACGAGCCTTGGGAGGCACCTGTGCGCCATGAGAGGTACATAAACCTGAGAAAACATTTGGCGGCATTTCAAGCAAGCCCCTATACCATGCTGCTCCCTGCTGATGATGGGCTAAACCCAGAAACACGTGTACAGGGATAAACAGCACTTGCTGCACCTACAGAGGTGAAAGACTTTATTACTTTCGGAATGGACTACGAATTCGACTGCATTTACCATGATGCATTGGGGTTGGACTTTGTTGCTGGAGTGTAGGCAGTGTGCTCCCTTTCTTTGTAATTTTGTCTTTGGACGGCTCCCTTGAGCCACGGCTGACGAGCCTTGGGAGGCACCTATGCGCCATGAGAGGTACATAAACCCGAGAAAACATTTGGCGGCATTTCAAGCAAGCCCCTATACCATGCTGCTCCCTGCTGATGATGGGCTAAACCCAGAAACACGTGTACAGGGATAAACAGCACTTGCTGCACCTACAGAGGTGAAAGACTTTATTACTTTCGGAATGGACTACGAATTGGACTGCATTTACCATGATGCATTGGGGTTGGACTTTGTTGCTGGAGTGTAGGCAGTGTGCTCCCTTTCTTTGTAATTTTGTCTTTGGACGGCTCCCTTGAGCCACGGCTGACGAGCCTTGGGAGGCACCTGTGCGCCATGAGAGGTACATAAACCTGAGAAAACATTTGGCGGCATTTCAAGCACGCCCCTATACCATGCTGCTCCCTGCTGATGATGGGCTAAACCCAGAAACACGTGTACAGGGATAAACAGCACTTGCTGCACCTACAGAGGTGAAAGACTTTATTACTTTCGGAATGGACTACGAATTCAACTGCATTTACCATGATGCATTGGGGTTGGACTTTGTTGCTGGAGTGTAGGCAGTGTGCTCCCTTTCTTTGTAATTTTGTCTTTGGACGGCTCCCTTGAGCCACGGCTGACGAGCCTTGGGAGGCACCTGTGCGCCATGAGAGGTACATAAACCTGAGAAAACATTTGGCGGCATTTCAAGCAAGCCCCTATACCATGCTGCTCCCTGCTGATGATGGGCTAAACCCAGAAACACGTGTACAGGGATAAACAGCACTTGCTGCACCTACAGAGGTGAAAGACTTTATTACTTTCGGAATAGACTACGAATTCGACTGCATTTACCATGATGCATTGGGGTTGGACTTTGTTGCTGGAGTGTAGGCAGTGTGCTCCCTTTCTTTGTAATTTTGTCTTTGGACGGCTCCCTTGAGCCACGGGTGACGAGCCTTGGGAGGCACCTGTGCGCCATGAGAGGTACATAAACCTGAGAAAACATTTGGCGGCATTTCAAGCAAGCCCCTATACCATGCTGCTCCCTGCTGATGATGGGCTAAACCCAGAAACACGTGTACAGGGATAAACAGCACTTGCTGCACCTACAGAGGTGAAAGACTTTATTACTTTCGGAATGGACTACGAATTCGACTGCATTTACCATGATGCATTGGGGTTGGACTTTGTTGCTGTAGTGTAGGCAGTGTGCTCCCTTTCTTTGTAATTTTGTCTTTGGACGGCTCCCTTGAGCCACGGCTGACGAGCCTTGGGAGGCACCTGTGCGCCATGAGAGGTACATAAACCTGAGAAAACATTTGGCGGCATTTCAAGCAAGCCCCTATACCATGCTGCTCCCTGCTGATGATGGGCTAAACCCAGAAACACGTGTACAGGGATAAACAGCACTTGCTGCACCTACAGAGGTGAAAGACTTTATTACTTTCGGAATGGACTACGAATTCGACTGCATTTACCATGATGCATTGGGGTTGGACTTTGTTGCTGGAGTGTAGGCAGTGTGCTCCCTTTCTTTGTAATTTTGTCTTTGGACGGCTCCCTTGAGCCACGGCTGACGAGCCTTGGGAGGCACCTGTGCGCCATGAGAGGTACATAAACCTGAGAAAACATTTGGCGGCATTTCAAGCAAGCCCCTATACCATGCTGCTCCCTGCTGATGATGGGCCTCTTACGGGGGCCCCTGCAGTGCCCATGCCATTGGCATGGGCACTGCAGGGGCCCCCAGGGGCCCCACGACACCCCATACCGCCATCCTGTTCCTGGCGGGCGAACCGCCAGGAACAGGATGGCGGTATGGGGTGTCAGAATCCCTATGGCGGCGCAGCTGGAGGATTCTGCAGGACAGCGGAAAAACGTCGGGAGACCGCCGGTTTTCCTGTTCTGACCGCAGCCATACCACCGCGGTCAGAATGTCCTGCGGAGCACCGCCAGCCTGTTGGCGGTGCTCCCGCCAACCCTGGCCCCGGCGGTCCGTGACTGCCGGGGTCAGAATCACCCCCTTAGTCCTCTGGTAGGCTCATTCAGCCTTTTTTCCTATCCATCAGCTGCATTTGCTGCCTGAAACAATGTGTATTCTGTTGTTTTTGTCCTTTTTAGTCATACCACGTGCTATGTGTAATATTGCTAGGATGTATGTGTTTTGTCTGATAAGCCGACCTTTATGAGGTTTTTACCTCCTTCAACATAGCACTCACGTTTGCACCACGTTATTAGGGTTGGCTACATCAGGGTTGTTACTCAGCTTTTGTCCTTCTTTCATATCATTGGGTGCTGAAGTAATTTGTCTCAAGTGTTACAGGCGTCTGCAAATGTATTTAGGTTTTCATTGACTGAGCGAGTTGCTTTTGATGTTCTTTCAAGTATTTTCATATGCAGCTAAGCTCTGATGTTGTTGGTTTCCATCCCTGCCTCTTGGCATCGTTTGTGTACTGTTCTTTGTTGATTCCTGGTTTGCTGTTTGTTATTGACCTTAATGGGGCTTGTAGGAGGCTGGCCTGGTTTGTAGTGGGTACCAAAGGTACTTACATCTTATACCAGGTCCAGTTATCCCTTATTAGTGAAATGTAGTCAGTGTCTAGAAGCCAGGCTGTCTAGAGCTAGCTGTAGGTAGAGCAGCCAAGGCTGAACTTGGAGACATGAAGCTCTTGCAATACCACTGTAGTCACACAGTACTCACACACATTAAAGACAATACTCAGTTTTACAAAAATAAAAATACTTTATTTTAGTGACACAATGCCAAAAATACTTTGGGGACTACACTCCCTTAGGAGGTAAGTAAATTACACAATATATACATTAGTAACCAAAAACAGCTAAGTACACAGTAGGAAAACAGTGCAAATAGTGAAAATCACAGAAGGTTGCAATAGGCCTAGAGGGAACACAAACCATACACTAAAGTAGTAGAATGCGAAAGTCGGTTTTCCACCTAGGCAAGTGTAGTGTGTAGAGGAGCACTGCGAGTGTAAGAAAACACCAAAGGTAAGTAATGTACCCTACCCCAGAGCCCAGTAAAGCAGAGCAGGAGTAAAACACAGCAAGTTTCCTAAAACACACTAGGAGTTGTGATAGAAGATAATGCAAGAACCAGAAGAGACTGCAAAACACCAACAATGGATTCCTGGACCTGAAGACCTGTTGAAGAAGGGGACCAAGTCCAAGAAGCACTGAAGAGTCCAGGGAGAACAAGAGCCCCTGCTAACCCAGATAAAGGTGCAAAAGAAGAACCACTGGTTTGAACACAAACTCAGTATTGCACCAAAGAAGACAGATGCAGGTTCCTGGTTGGTGTAGAAGATGTCCCATGCTGGATGGATGAATGCAGTCTGGTTTGCGTAGTGGGATTCAGTCAACGAGCCTTGGCATATGCAAACTTGCGGTTAGCAGAAAATGGAGCTGCCTAGGACCAGGAGGGTCCTGGTGGCCACTACCCAGGAGGGGGAGACAGAGGGGGCTCTCAGCAACTCAGAGAGCCCTCAGAAGTCCAGGCAGTGCGCACAAGAGCCCCACAGCTTGGGGACAAACAAGATGCAAATGGAGGCCCATGCAGCACAACACAAAGGATTCTCACACTGCCGGAGAACCACTCAGGAAGCTGTGTGTCGCAGGATGGAGTGCTGGAGGCCTAAGCTGTGCTGTGCATGAAGAACTTCTTGGAAGGTTGCACACAAGCATTGGCAACTGGAAGTCATGCGGTGCACGGGGGTACTGTTTTGTGTGGTGAAGCAAGCGCTTACCTCCACCAAAGTTGGACAGCTGGACATTGGGATTGCTGGAGTCACTTTAGTCTACCACCTATGTTGCTGGATCCACACCTGTCATCTGCAGAGGGGACCCAAGCTACCGGTCATTGCTACAGAGAAGTGCCTGAAGCAGGGAAGTGACTCCATCACTCCACAGAAGATTCCTTCGGTTCTTCTGGTGCAGGCTGAAAACAGGCAGTCCTCGGAGGATGCAAGACCTGGAAACTGTTGCAGTTGATTGCAGGAGCTGAAGATACAATATTGCAAAAGTCATCTTTGCTTCTTTGTTGCAGTTTTGCAGAGTTCCTGGAGCAGTCAGTAGTTGATCTGTCAGTGGAAGTTGAAGTAAAGGATGCAGAGGATTCCTGCTGGAGTCTTGCAATCTGAATCTGAAGAAACACCCAGAGGAGAGACCCTAAATAGCAGTGAGAGGGGGATTGGCAACCTAACCAGGTAAGCACCTATCAGGAGGGGTCTCTGATGTCACCTGCTGGCATTGGCCACCCAGATGTTCCCAGAGTGCCCCACCACCTGGGAATCCAAGATGGGAAAACCCAGGGACACTCTGGTGGAGTTCTAGGCACCACCCCTGGGTGGCCATGGACAGGGGAGTGGCCACTCCTTTTTCCTTTGTCCAGTTTCGTGGCAGGGCAGGGACTGGGGGTATGTGAACCAGTGTAGACTGGATTATGCAAGGAGGGCACCATCTGTGCCCTTCAAAGCATTTCCAGAGGCTCTGGGAGGATACACCTCAAATGCCTGTGACACCTATTTCCAAAGGGAGAGGGTGTAACAACCCTCTCCTAAAGGAAATGCATTGTTCTGCTTTCCTGGGATTGAGCTGCTCAAGCCCCAGGAGGGCAGAAGCCTGTCTGTGAGGTGGCAGCAGCTGGGGCTGCCTTGAAAACCTCAGAAGGCTGGTATGGCAGTACTGGGGGTCCACTGTGGAGCCCACAGAGTGCATGGGATTGTGCAACCAATACTGGAATCAGTATTGGGGTACAATTCCCAGTTGTTAGGCACCTTACATGGACATATTTGGAGTTACCATTGAAAAGGTGTACATAGGTATTGACCTATGTCTAGTGCACACTTAAAATGGCGTCCCCACACTCACAAAGTCTGGGAAAATGGGCCTGGACAAAGTGGGGGCACCTCTGCTAGTGCAGGGGTACCATCCCACACAGGTACTTTGCACCCAGCCTTCAGGGTCTGAAGCCCTGACATATAGGTGACTTGTAAGTGACCTGGTGCAGTGAAAATGGCTGTGAAAAAGTGCATGCACTATTTCACACAGGCTGCCATGGCAGTCCTGTTGAAGCCTTTGCATGGGCTCCCTATGGTGGCAAAAGAAATGCTGCAGCCCGTAGGGATCCCCTGGAACCCCAATGCCCTGGTACCTAGGTACCATATACTAGGCACTTATAATGGGGGCCCAGTATGCCAATTTTGGGTGAAATACTGGGTTACCAGTATGCAAGGACACATTTGGAACCAGAGAGAGCATAAGCACTGGGGCCCTGGCTAGCAGGATCCCAGTGACACAAGGAATCTTTTCCAGGGTGGGTTTTCCTAAAGAGGTGCTATCAGACAGAGATGCAGACTTCGGGGGTCATTCTGACCTCGGCGGTAAAAGGCGCTTACCGCCGGTCAGAAGTCCGCCATTCTACCGCTGCGGGCGCGGTAAACCGTCACGGTCATTCAGACCTCCAACTGTGAAACCGCCAAAAACCCGACATCCACGGAAGGCCGCCTCATCAGCGGGCAGCGATAAACTGGAGATGACCAAACCTCCACCGCCACGCCAACACAAACACGCCCATGCCATTCTGACCCACGAATCCACGCGGCGGTCTTTTAACCGCGGTATTCTATTGGCGGTACACACCGCCGCGGTCAAAATACACACACATATACAAAACACAGCCACATTGGACAATTTGAAATACACACACCTGATACACATACACACAACACTCCCACACACCCAATTAACTATAAAACACACACCCACATCACCCACAAACCCCTACGACCACAAATATCTGAGCGAAGGCGCAATACACTGAGAGAGAGCACAGGGAACGCAAAGCACAACACACACAGGAACCCAACATCATCACCCACACCACATCTACGCACACATCACCACACATCACCAGGCACATAACCACAAACACCACCCCACACCTCATCCACACCACCCCATGGCACCCCAAAGACACCCCAGGTTCTCGGACCAAGAACTCAGGGTCATGGTGGAGGAAATAATTAGGGTACAGCCCCAGCTCTTCGGCACACAGGTGCAACACACCACAATAGCCAGGAAGGCAGAGCTATGGCAAAGGATCGTAGACAGGGTCAACGCTGTGGGACAGCATCCCAGAAATCGGGAAGACATCCAAAAGCGATGGAACGACCTACGGGGGAAGGTGCGCTCGATGGTGTCGCGACACAACATCGCTGTGCAGAAGACTGGCGGCGGACCCCCACCCACTCCACCCCAATTCACATCCTGGGAGGAAGAGGTAGTAAACATTATGCATCCTGATGGCCTCGCTGGAGTACCTGGAGGAATGGACTCTGGTAAGTCGATTCACAACTTCTTCACCCCCCCCCAGCATGCCAACCCACACCCCCACCCTCACCCCCAATCTCAACCCCCAGCACACATCCTCCCTGCCAATGTCTCACCAGCACAACCCACCCTAAACAACACCAACCCCTGAATGCCAACACAAACCATAGACATCCATCACCAATGCATGACCACTGCACATACCCATCCACCCCCCCAACCACCCTCACAACACCTCCCACAAGGGAATGCCAGCACTGGGGGACAAGGGCACTCACAAAATGCACGCCATGGCACACACAAAAGCAATAACCATACTCTTTTACCCCTGCAGGGCCCGAACGCCAACACACCGCCACGGAGGGTCCAGATTTGTCCATCCCACCCCCAGAACAGGCCCCCGGTGAGGACAGCAGCTCTGTCGACCTAGAACCTGACGACCAGCCCGGACCATCGGGGACCTCTGAACAGTCGGTTCCCCACACACAGACACAGGCCACAGCAGACCCAACCCCCTCTGGGAATAGCAGCACAGCTTCCACCCAGCGGGCCCATGCCTCTGTCTCCAGGACGCATCAATCAGCGGTGTGTCCGCCACTACAGGGCACCCAGGCTGACCCAACACCCCAACAACAACAGGGACCTGGGGGCAGTGGTAGTGGGCACACCGTCCAGGGGACAGAGGCCCGGGGAAACAGAGCAACTGGGAGGGCTGCTGTGTGTCAGGGGGGGAGGACAGGCCCAGGGAACCGACTCTCCAAGAGGCCCTCACCACCATCATGGGAGCATACCATCACTCCCAGGAGACGATGGCGACGGTACTGGCCAGGTTCACGGAGATCCAGGCACAGCAGGAGGAACGCTACATGGGGTTCAGCAATGAACTCAGGAACATCGGTACCGCTATGGGGACCATAGTCCAGGCCCTCAACCGGATAGAAACCACATTGCGGGACCATGTGGCACCACAAAGGGCCCCGGTCACTAGCCAGGACCAGGAACAGCCTACCACCTCCGCCGGCGCTAGTGGACAGGAGGCCCCACCACAACGACAGGCCACCAGAACCCCACCTCCTGCTGAAGAACAACCACCCCGCAAGCGGAACCTGAGATCTCACAGGAAGACAGAGTAGGATGCCAAGACCCCCGCCAGCATAAGATACCCCCTGATGTCATCCCACTGTCCCACATTGTCACCCTGTCCAACCTTGAACTGCCCCTGCTCCATCCTTCCACAGGCATATGGACAATGCACCTGTGAAACTGAGAACTTGACTCTGCCATGGACATTACTCCACCATCACCCATCACCGTTTTAATATCATGTACCAATATCTAGCACTAAAAATAAATCACTCATTGCACTGAAATTATTCAGGAGTCAGCCTGCATTTTTTACAAATGTATTACACATTACTGTTCAATAATGTTCAGTCAATTTGTGATGACAACATACCGATGTCAATAAGCTTTAGTCCATGGGCTAACCAAGCAGAAGTCACGCAGTGGGTCATACAGCACTGAAAAGGGAAGGGAAAATCAAAAATCAGTTCAAAGGAACTGGGGGGAAATACACAAAGTAGAGATGCAGGAGGCTTTAAGTAAATGTTAAATGTCGTGGGTGATTCTTACCTGTGTGCTACTGAAAATACTGTTGTATAACTCTGTCCCTGTTGTCTGTGTCGTCCTCTTCGTCTTCCTCCTCTTCACTCTCCGCAGCCTCCACAGCAGCCACAACACCACCATCTGGACCATCCTCCTGCAGGAAAGGCACCTGCCGTCGCAATGCTAGATTGTGCAGCATAAAGCAGGCCACGATGATCTGGCACACCTTCTTTGGTGAGTATATCAGGGATCCACCTGTCATATGCAGGCACCTAAACCTGGCCTTCAGGAGGCCAAAGGTTCTTTCTATGATCCTCCTAGTTCGCCCATGGGCCTCATTGTACCGTTCCTCTGCCCTGGTCCGGGGATTCCTCACTGGGGTCAGTAGCCACGGCAGGTTGGGGTAACCAGAGTCACATATTAGCCACACACGTTGTCTCTGTAGCTGTTCCATCACATAAGGGATGCTGCTATTACGCATAACATACGCGTCATGCACTGACCCAGGGAACTTTGCATTTACATGGGAGGTGTACTGGTCAGCCAAACAGACCACCTGGACATTCATAGAATGATAACTTTTTCTGTTTCTGTACACCTGCTCATCGTCTTTTGGGGGTACTAAAGCCACATGGGTCCCATCAATGGCACCAATGATGATGCATTGGGGTTGGACTTTGTTGCTGGAGTGTAGGCAGTGTGCTCCCTTTCTTTGTAATTTTGTCTTTGGACGGCTCCCTTGAGCCACGGCTGACGAGCCTTGGGAGGCACCTGTGCGCCATGAGAGGTACATAAACCTGAGAAAACATTTGGCGGCATTTCAAGCAAGCCCCTATACCATGCTGCTCCCTGCTGATGATGGGCTAAACCCAGAAACACGTGTACAGGGATAAACAGCACTTGCTGCACCTACAGAGGTGAAAGACTTTATTACTTTCGGAATGGACTACGAATTCGACTGCATTTACCATGATGCATTGGGGTTGGACTTTGTTGCTGGAGTGTAGGCAGTGTGCTCCCTTTCTTTGTAATTTTGTCTTTGGACGGCTCCCTTGAGCCACGGCTGACGAGCCTTGGGAGGCACCTGTGCGCCATGAGAGGTACATAAACCTGAGAAAACATTTGGCGGCATTTCAAGCAAGCCCCTATACCATGCTGCTGATGGGCTAAACCGAGAAACACGTGTACAGGGATAAACAGCACTTGCTGCACCTACAGAGGTGAAAGACTTTATTACTTTCGGAATGGACTACGAATTCGACTGCATTTACCATGATGCATTGGGGTTGGACTTTGTTGCTGGAGTGTAGGCAGTGTGCTCCCTTTCTTTGTAATTTTGTCTTTGGACGGCTCCCTTGAGCCACGGCTGACGAGCCTTGGGAGGCACCTGTGCGCCATGAGAGGTACATAAACCTGAGAAAACATTTGGCGGCATTTCAAGCAAGCCCCTATACCATGCTGCTCCCTGCTGATGATGGGCTAAACCCAGAAACACGTGTACAGGGATAAACAGCACTTGCTGCACCTACAGAGGAGAAAGACTTTATTACTTTCGGAATGGACTACGAATTCGACTGCATTTACCATGATGCATTGGGGTTGGACTTTGTTGCTGGAGTGTAGGCAGTGTGCTCCCTTTCTTTGTAATTTTGTCTTTGGACGGCTCCTTTGAGCCACGGCTGACGAGCCTTGGGAGGCACCTATGCGCCATGAGAGGTACATAAACCTGAGAAAACATTTGGCGGCATTTCAAGCAAGCCCCTATACCATGCTGCTCCCTGCTGATGATGGGCTAAACCCAGAAACACGTGTACAGGGATAAACAGCACTTGCTGTACCTACAGAGGTGAAAGACTTTATTACTTTCGGAATGGACTACGAATTCGACTGCATTTACCATGATGCATTGGGGTTGGACTTTGTTGCTGGAGTGTAGGCAGTGTGCTCCCTTTCTTTGTAATTTTGTCTTTGGACGGCTCCCTTGAGCCACGGCTGACGAGCCTTGGGAGGCACCTGTGCGCCATGAGAGGTACATAAACCTGAGAAAACATTTGGCGGCATTTCAAGCAAGCCCCTATACCATGCTGCTCCCTGCTGATGATGGGCTAAACCCAGAAACACGTGTACAGGGATAAACAGCACTTGCTGCACCTACAGAGGTGAAAGACTTTATTACTTTCGGAATGGACTACGAATTCGACTGCATTTACCATGATGCATTGGGGTTGGACTTTGTTGCTGGAGTGTAGGCAGTGTGCTCCCTTTCTTTGTAATTTTGTCTTTGGACGGCTCCCTTGAGCCACGGCTGACGAGCCTTGGGAGGCACCTATGCGCCATGAGAGGTACATAAACCCGAGAAAACATTTGGCGGCATTTCAAGCAAGCCCCTATACCATGCTGCTCCCTGCTGATGATGGGCTAAACCCAGAAACACGTGTACAGGGATAAACAGCACTTGCTGCACCTACAGAGGTGAAAGACTTTATTACTTTCGGAATGGACTACGAATTGGACTGCATTTACCATGATGCATTGGGGTTGGACTTTGTTGCTGGAGTGTAGGCAGTGTGCTCCCTTTCTTTGTAATTTTGTCTTTGGACGGCTCCCTTGAGCCACGGCTGACGAGCCTTGGGAGGCACCTGTGCGCCATGAGAGGTACATAAACCTGAGAAAACATTTGGCGGCATTTCAAGCACGCCCCTATACCATGCTGCTCCCTGCTGATGATGGGCTAAACCCAGAAACACGTGTACAGGGATAAACAGCACTTGCTGCACCTACAGAGGTGAAAGACTTTATTACTTTCGGAATGGACTACGAATTCAACTGCATTTACCATGATGCATTGGGGTTGGACTTTGTTGCTGGAGTGTAGGCAGTGTGCTCCCTTTCTTTGTAATTTTGTCTTTGGACGGCTCCCTTGAGCCACGGCTGACGAGCCTTGGGAGGCACCTGTGCGCCATGAGAGGTACATAAACCTGAGAAAACATTTGGCGGCATTTCAAGCAAGCCCCTATACCATGCTGCTCCCTGCTGATGATGGGCTAAACCCAGAAACACGTGTACAGGGATAAACAGCACTTGCTGCACCTACAGAGGTGAAAGACTTTATTACTTTCGGAATAGACTACGAATTCGACTGCATTTACCATGATGCATTGGGGTTGGACTTTGTTGCTGGAGTGTAGGCAGTGTGCTCCCTTTCTTTGTAATTTTGTCTTTGGACGGCTCCCTTGAGCCACGGGTGACGAGCCTTGGGAGGCACCTGTGCGCCATGAGAGGTACATAAACCTGAGAAAACATTTGGCGGCATTTCAAGCAAGCCCCTATACCATGCTGCTCCCTGCTGATGATGGGCTAAACCCAGAAACACGTGTACAGGGATAAACAGCACTTGCTGCACCTACAGAGGTGAAAGACTTTATTACTTTCGGAATGGACTACGAATTCGACTGCATTTACCATGATGCATTGGGGTTGGACTTTGTTGCTGTAGTGTAGGCAGTGTGCTCCCTTTCTTTGTAATTTTGTCTTTGGACGGCTCCCTTGAGCCACGGCTGACGAGCCTTGGGAGGCACCTGTGCGCCATGAGAGGTACATAAACCTGAGAAAACATTTGGCGGCATTTCAAGCAAGCCCCTATACCATGCTGCTCCCTGCTGATGATGGGCTAAACCCAGAAACACGTGTACAGGGATAAACAGCACTTGCTGCACCTACAGAGGTGAAAGACTTTATTACTTTCGGAATGGACTACGAATTCGACTGCATTTACCATGATGCATTGGGGTTGGACTTTGTTGCTGGAGTGTAGGCAGTGTGCTCCCTTTCTTTGTAATTTTGTCTTTGGACGGCTCCCTTGAGCCACGGCTGACGAGCCTTGGGAGGCACCTGTGCGCCATGAGAGGTACATAAACCTGAGAAAACATTTGGCGGCATTTCAAGCAAGCCCCTATACCATGCTGCTCCCTGCTGATGATGGGCCTCTTACGGGGGCCCCTGCAGTGCCCATGCCATTGGCATGGGCACTGCAGGGGCCCCCAGGGGCCCCACGACACCCCATACCGCCATCCTGTTCCTGGCGGGCGAACCGCCAGGAACAGGATGGCGGTATGGGGTGTCAGAATCCCTATGGCGGCGCAGCTGGAGGATTCTGCAGGACAGCGGAAAAACGTCGGGAGACCGCCGGTTTTCCTGTTCTGACCGCAGCCATACCACCGCGGTCAGAATGTCCTGCGGAGCACCGCCAGCCTGTTGGCGGTGCTCCCGCCAACCCTGGCCCCGGCGGTCCGTGACTGCCGGGGTCAGAATCACCCCCTTAGTCCTCTGGTAGGCTCATTCAGCCTTTTTTCCTATCCATCAGCTGCATTTGCTGCCTGAAACAATGTGTATTCTGTTGTTTTTGTCCTTTTTAGTCATACCACGTGCTATGTGTAATATTGCTAGGATGTATGTGTTTTGTCTGATAAGCCGACCTTTATGAGGTTTTTACCTCCTTCAACATAGCACTCACGTTTGCACCACGTTATTAGGGTTGGCTACATCAGGGTTGTTACTCAGCTTTTGTCCTTCTTTCATATCATTGGGTGCTGAAGTAATTTGTCTCAAGTGTTACAGGCGTCTGCAAATGTATTTAGGTTTTCATTGACTGAGCGAGTTGCTTTTGATGTTCTTTCAAGTATTTTCATATGCAGCTAAGCTCTGATGTTGTTGGTTTCCATCCCTGCCTCTTGGCATCGTTTGTGTACTGTTCTTTGTTGATTCCTGGTTTGCTGTTTGTTATTGACCTTAATGGGGCTTGTAGGAGGCTGGCCTGGTTTGTAGTGGGTACCAAAGGTACTTACATCTTATACCAGGTCCAGTTATCCCTTATTAGTGAAATGTAGTCAGTGTCTAGAAGCCAGGCTGTCTAGAGCTAGCTGTAGGTAGAGCAGCCAAGGCTGAACTTGGAGACATGAAGCTCTTGCAATACCACTGTAGTCACACAGTACTCACACACATTAAAGACAATACTCAGTTTTACAAAAATAAAAATACTTTATTTTAGTGACACAATGCCAAAAATACTTTGGGGACTACACTCCCTTAGGAGGTAAGTAAATTACACAATATATACATTAGTAACCAAAAACAGCTAAGTACACAGTAGGAAAACAGTGCAAATAGTGAAAATCACAGAAGGTTGCAATAGGCCTAGAGGGAACACAAACCATACACTAAAGTAGTAGAATGCGAAAGTCGGTTTTCCACCTAGGCAAGTGTAGTGTGTAGAGGAGCACTGCGAGTGTAAGAAAACACCAAAGGTAAGTAATGTACCCTACCCCAGAGCCCAGTAAAGCAGAGCAGGAGTAAAACACAGCAAGTTTCCTAAAACACACTAGGAGTTGTGATAGAAGATAATGCAAGAACCAGAAGAGACTGCAAAACACCAACAATGGATTCCTGGACCTGAAGACCTGTTGAAGAAGGGGACCAAGTCCAAGAAGCACTGAAGAGTCCAGGGAGAACAAGAGCCCCTGCTAACCCAGATAAAGGTGCAAAAGAAGAACCACTGGTTTGAACACAAACTCAGTATTGCACCAAAGAAGACAGATGCAGGTTCCTGGTTGGTGTAGAAGATGTCCCATGCTGGATGGATGAATGCAGTCTGGTTTGCGTAGTGGGATTCAGTCAACGAGCCTTGGCATATGCAAACTTGCGGTTAGCAGAAAATGGAGCTGCCTAGGACCAGGAGGGTCCTGGTGGCCACTACCCAGGAGGGGGAGACAGAGGGGGCTCTCAGCAACTCAGAGAGCCCTCAGAAGTCCAGGCAGTGCGCACAAGAGCCCCACAGCTTGGGGACAAACAAGATGCAAATGGAGGCCCATGCAGCACAACACAAAGGATTCTCACACTGCCGGAGAACCACTCAGGAAGCTGTGTGTCGCAGGATGGAGTGCTGGAGGCCTAAGCTGTGCTGTGCATGAAGAACTTCTTGGAAGGTTGCACACAAGCCTTGGCAACTGGAAGTCATGCGGTGCACGGGGGTACTGTTTTGTGTGGTGAAGCAAGCGCTTACCTCCACCAAAGTTGGACAGCTGGACATTGGGATTGCTGGAGTCACTTTAGTCTACCACCTATGTTGCTGGATCCACACCTGTCATCTGCAGAGGGGACCCAAGCTACCGGTCATTGCTACAGAGAAGTGCCTGAAGCAGGGAAGTGACTCCATCACTCCACAGAAGATTCCTTCGGTTCTTCTGGTGCAGGCTGAAAACAGGCAGTCCTCGGAGGATGCAAGACCTGGAAACTGTTGCAGTTGATTGCAGGAGCTGAAGATACAATATTGCAAAAGTCATCTTTGCTTCTTTGTTGCAGTTTTGCAGAGTTCCTGGAGCAGTCAGTAGTTGATCTGTCAGTGGAAGTTGAAGTAAAGGATGCAGAGGATTCCTGCTGGAGTCTTGCAATCTGAATCTGAAGAAACACCCAGAGGAGAGACCCTAAATAGCAGTGAGAGGGGGATTGGCAACCTAACCAGGTAAGCACCTATCAGGAGGGGTCTCTGATGTCACCTGCTGGCATTGGCCACCCAGATGTTCCCAGAGTGCCCCACCACCTGGGAATCCAAGATGGGAAAACCCAGGGACACTCTGGTGGAGTTCTAGGCACCACCCCTGGGTGGCCATGGACAGGGGAGTGGCCACTCCTTTTTCCTTTGTCCAGTTTCGTGGCAGGGCAGGGACTGGGGGTATGTGAACCAGTGTAGACTGGATTATGCAAGGAGGGCACCATCTGTGCCCTTCAAAGCATTTCCAGAGGCTCTGGGAGGATACACCTCAAATGCCTGTGACACCTATTTCCAAAGGGAGAGGGTGTAACAACCCTCTCCTAAAGGAAATGCATTGTTCTGCTTTCCTGGGATTGAGCTGCTCAAGCCCCAGGAGGGCAGAAGCCTGTCTGTGAGGTGGCAGCAGCTGGGGCTGCCTTGAAAACCTCAGAAGGCTGGTATGGCAGTACTGGGGGTCCACTGTGGAGCCCACAGAGTGCATGGGATTGTGCAACCAATACTGGAATCAGTATTGGGGTACAATTCCCAGTTGTTAGGCACCTTACATGGACATATTTGGAGTTACCATTGAAAAGGTGTACATAGGTATTGACCTATGTCTAGTGCACACTTAAAATGGCGTCCCCACACTCACAAAGTCTGGGAAAATGGGCCTGGACAAAGTGGGGGCACCTCTGCTAGTGCAGGGGTACCATCCCACAGAGGTACTTTGCACCCAGCCTTCAGGGTCTGAAGCCCTGACATATAGGTGACTTGTAAGTGACCTGGTGCAGTGAAAATGGCTGTGAAAAAGTGCATGCACTATTTCACACAGGCTGCCATGGCAGTCCTGTTGAAGCCTTTGCATGGGCTCCCTATGGTGGCAAAAGAAATGCTGCAGCCCGTAGGGATCCCCTGGAACCCCAATGCCCTGGTACCTAGGTACCATATACTAGGGACTTATAATGGGGGCCCAGTATGCCAATTTTGGGTGAAATACTGGGTTACCTTGGGTATGCAAGGACACATTTGGAACCAGAAAGAGCATAAGCACTGGGGCCCTGGCTAGCAGGATCCCAGTGACACAAGGAATCTTTTCCAGGGTGGGTTTTCCTAAAGAGGTGCTATCAGACAGAGATGCAGACTTCGGGGGTCATTCTGACCTCGGCGGTAAAAGGCGCTTACCGCCGGTCAGAAGTCCGCCATTCTACCGCTGCGGGCGCGGTAAACCGTCACGGTCATTCAGACCTCCAACTGTGAAACCGCCAAAAACCCGACATCCACGGAAGGCCGCCTCATCAGCGGGCAGCGATAAACTGGAGATGACCAAACCTCCACCGCCACGCCAACACAAACACGCCCATGCCATTCTGACCCACGAATCCACGCGGCGGTCTTTTAACCGCGGTATTCTATTGGCGGTACACACCGCCGCGGTCAAAATACACACACATATACAAAACACAGCCACATTGGACAATTTGAAATACACACACCTGATACACATACACACAACACTCCCACACACCCAATTAACTATAAAACACACACCCACATCACCCACAAACCCCTACGACCACAAATATCTGAGCGAAGGCGCAATACACTGAGAGAGAGCACAGGGAACGCAAAGCACAACACACACAGGAACCCAACATCATCACCCACACCACATCTACGCACACATCACCACACATCACCAGGCACATAACCACAAACACCACCCCACACCTCATCCACACCACCCCATGGCACCCCAAAGACACCCCAGGTTCTCGGACCAAGAACTCAGGGTCATGGTGGAGGAAATAATTAGGGTACAGCCCCAGCTCTTCGGCACACAGGTGCAACACACCACAATAGCCAGGAAGGCAGAGCTATGGCAAAGGATCGTAGACAGGGTCAACGCTGTGGGACAGCATCCCAGAAATCGGGAAGACATCCGAAAGCGATGGAACGACCTACGGGGAAGGTGCGCTCGATGGTGTCGCGACACAACATCGCTGTGCAGAGAACTGGCGGCGGACCCCCACCCACTCCACCCCAATTCACATCCTGGGAGCAAGAGGTAGTAAACATCATGCATCCTGATGGCCTCGCTGGAGTACCTGGAGGAATGGACTCTGGTAAGTCGATTCACAACTACTTCACCCCCCCCCAGCATGCCAACCCACACCCCCACCCTCACCCCCAATCTCAACCCCCAGCACACATCCTCCCTGCCAATGTCTCACCAGCACAACCCACCCTAAACAACACCAACCCCTGAATGCCAACACAAACCATAGACATCCATCACCAATGCATGACCACTGCACATACCCATCCACCCCCCCAACCACCCTCACAACACCTCCCACAAGGGAATGCCAGCACTGGGGGACAAGGGCACTCACAAAATGCACGCCAAGGCACACACAAAAGCAATAACCATACTCTTTTACCCCTGCAGGGCCCGAACGCCAACACACCGCCACGGAGGGTCCAGATTTGTCCATCCCACCCCCAGAACAGGCCCCCGGTGAGGACAGCAGCTCTGTCGACCTAGAACCTGACGACCAGCCCGGACCATCGGGGACCTCTGGACAGTCGGTTCCCCACACACAGACACAGGCCACAGCAGACCCAACCCCCTCTGGGAATAGCAGCACAGCTTCCACCCAGCGGGCCCATGCCTCTGTCTCCAGGACGCGTCAATCAGCGGTGTGTCCGCCACTACAGGGCACCCAGGCTGACCCAACACCCCAACAACAACAGGGACCTGGGGGCAGTGGTAGTGGGCACACCGTCCAGGGGACAGAGGCCCGGGGAAACAGAGCAACTGGGAGGGCTGCTGTGCGACAGGGGGGGAGGACAGGCCCAGGGAACCGACTCTCCAAGAGGCCCTCACCACCATCATGGGAGCATACCATCACTCCCAGGAGACGATGGCGACGGTACTGGCCAGGTTCACGGAGATCCAGGCACAGCAGGAGGAACGCTACATGGGGTTCAGCAATGAACTCAGGAACATCGGTACCGCTATGGGGACCATAGTCCAGGCCCTCAACCGGATAGAAACCACATTGCGGGACCATGTGGCACCACAAAGGGCCCCTGTCACTAGCCAGGACCAGTAACAGCCTACCACCTCCGCCGGCGCTAGTGGACAGGAGGCCCCACCACAACGACAGGCCACCAGAACCCCACCTCCTGCTGAAGAACAACCACCCCGCAAGCGGAACCTGAGATCTCACAGGAAGACAGAGTAGGATGCCAAGACCCCCGCCAGCATAAGATACCCCCTGATGTCATCCCACTGTCCCACATTGTCACCCTGTCCAACCTTGAACTGCCCCTGCTCCATCCTTCCACAGGCATATGGACAATGCACCTGTGAAACTGAGAACTTGACTCTGCCATGGACATTACTCCACCATCACCCATCACCGTTTTAATATCATGTACCAATATCTAGCACTAAAAATAAATCACTCATTGCACTGAAATTATTCAGGAGTCAGCCTGCATTTTTTACAAATGTATTACACATTACTGTTCAATAATGTTCAGTCAATTTGTGATGACAACATACCGATGTCAATAAGCTTTAGTCCATGGGCTAACCAAGCAGAAGTCACGCAGTGGGTCATACAGCACTGAAAAGGGAAGGGAAAATCAAAAATCAGTTCAAAGGAACTGGGGGGAAATACACAAAGTAGAGATGCAGGAGGATTTAAGTAAATGTTAAATGTCGTGGGTGATTCTTACCTGTGTGCTACTGAAAATACTGTTGTATAACTCTGTCCCTGTTGTCTGTGTCGTCCTCTTCGTCTTCCTCCTCTTCACTCTCCGCAGCCTCCACAGCAGCCACAACACCACCATCTGGACCATCCTCCTGCAGGAAAGGCACCTGCCGTCGCAATGCTAGATTGTGCAGCATAAAGCAGGCCACGATGATCTGGCACACCTTCTTTGGTGAGTATATCAGGGATCCACCTGTCATATGCAGGCACCTAAACCTGGCCTTCAGGAGGCCAAAGGTTCTTTCTATGATCCTCCTAGTTCGCCCATGGGCCTCATTGTACCGTTCCTCTGCCCTGGTCCGGGGATTCCTCACTGGGGTCAGTAGCCACGGCAGGTTGGGGTAACCAGAGTCACATATTAGCCACACACGTTGTCTCTGTAGCTGTTCCATCACATAAGGGATGCTGCTATTACGCATAACATACGCGTCATGCACTGACCCAGGGAACTTTGCATTTACATGGGAGATGTACTGGTCAGCCAAACAGACCACCTGGACATTCATAGAATGATAACTTTTTCTGTTTCTGTACACCTGCTCATCGTCTTTTGGGGGTACTAAAGCCACATGGGTCCCATCAATGGCACCAATGATGATGCATTGGGGTTGGACTTTGTTGCTGGAGTGTAGGCAGTGTGCTCCCTTTCTTTGTAATTTTGTCTTTGGACGGCTCCCTTGAGCCACGGCTGACGAGCCTTGGGAGGCACCTGTGCGCCATGAGAGGTACATAAACCTGAGAAAACATTTGGCGGCATTTCAAGCAAGCCCCTATACCATGCTGCTCCCTGCTGATGATGGGCTAAACCCAGAAACACGTGTACAGGGATAAACAGCACTTGCTGCACCTACAGAGGTGAAAGACTTTATTACTTTTGGAATGGACTACGAATTCGACTGCATTTACCATGATGCATTGGGGTTGGACTTTGTTGCTGGAGTGTAGGCAGTGTGCTCCCTTTCTTTGTAATTTTGTCTTTGGACGGCTCCCTTGAGCCACGGCTGACGAGCCTTGGGAGGCACCTGTGCGCCATGAGAGGTACATAAACCTGAGAAAACATTTGGCGGCATTTCAAGCAAGCCCCTATACCATGCTGCTCCCTGCTGATGATGGGCTAAACCCAGAAACACGTGTACAGGGATAAACAGCACTTGCTGCACCTAGAGAGGTGAAAGAATTTATTACTTTCGGAATGGACTACGAATTCGACTGCATTTACCATGATGCATTGGGGTTGGACTTTGTTGCTGGAGTGTAGGCAGTGTGCTCCCTTTCTTTGTAATTTTGTCTTTGGACGGCTCCCTTGAGCCACGGCTGACGAGCCTTGGGAGGCACCTGTGCGCCATGAGAGGTACATAAACCTGAGAAAACATTTGGTGGCATTTCAAGCAAGCCCCTATACCATGCTGCTCCCTGCTGATGATGGGCTAAACCCAGAAACACGTATACAGCGATAAACAGCACTTGCTGCACCTACAGAGGTGAAAGACTTTATTACTTTCGGAATGGACTACGAATTCAACTGCATTTACCATGATGCATTGGGGTTGGACTTTGTTGCTGGAGTGTAGGCAGTGTGCTCCCTTTCTTTGTAATTTTGTCTTTGGACGGCTCCCTTGAGCCACGGCTGACGAGCCTTGGGAGGCACCTGTGCGCCATGAGAGGTACATAAACCTGAGAAAACATTTGGCAGCATTTCAAGCAAGCCCCTATACCATGCTGCTCCCTGCTGATGATGGGCTAAACCCAGAAACACGTGTACAGGGATAAACAGCACTTGCTGCACCTACAGAGGTGAAAGACTTTATTACTTTCGGAATGGACTACGAATTCGACTGCATTTACCATGATGCATTGGGGTTGGACTTTGTTGCTGGAGTGTAGGCAGTGTGCTCCCTTTCTTTGTAATTTTGTCTTTGGACGGCTCCCTTGAGCCACGGCTGACGAGCCTTGGGAGGCACCTGTGCGCCATGAGAGGTACATAAACCTGAGAAAACATTTGGCGGCATTTCAAGCAAGCCCCTATACCATGCTGCTCCCTGCTGATGATGGGCTAAACCCAGAAACACGTGTACAGGGATAAACAGCACTTGCTGCACCTACAGAGGTGAAAGACTTTATTACTTTCGGAATGGACTACGAATTCGACTGCATTTACCATGATGCATTGGGGTTGGACTTTGTTGCTGGAGTGTAGGCAGTGTGCTCACTTTCTTTGCAATTTTGTCTTTGGACGGCTCCTTTGAGCCACGGCTGACGAGCCTTGGGAGGCACCTATGCGCCATGAGAGGTACATAAACCTGAGAAAACATTTGGCGGCATTTCAAGCAAGCCCCTATACCATGCTGCTCCCTGCTGATGATGGGCTAAACCCAGAAACACGTGTACAGGGATAAACAGCACTTGCTGCACCTACAGAGGTGAAAGACTTTATTACTTTCGGAATGGACTACGAATTCGACTGCATTTACCATGATGCATTGGGGTTGGACTTTGTTGCTGGAGTGTAGGCAGTGTGCTCCCTTTCTTTGTAATTTTGTCTTTGGACGGCTCCCTTGAGCCACGGCTGACGAGCCTTGGGAGGCACCTGTGCGCCATGAGAGGTACATAAACCTGAGAAAACATTTGGCGGCATTTCAAGCAAGCCCCTATACCATGCTGCTCCCTGCTGATGATGGGCTAAACCCAGAAACACGTGTACAGGGATAAACAGCACTTGCTGCACCTACAGAGGTGAAAGACTTTATTACTTTCGGAATGGACTACGAATTCGACTGCATTTACCATGATGCATTGGGGTTGGACTTTGTTGCTGGAGTGTAGGCAGTGTGCTCCCTTTCTTTGTAATTTTGTCTTTGGACGGCTCCCTTGAGCCACGGCTGACGAGCCTTGGGAGGCACCTGTGCGCCATGAGAGGTACATAAACCTGAGAAAACATTTGGTGGCATTTCAAGCAAGCCCCTATACCATGCTGCTCCCTGCTGATGATGGGCTAAACCCAGAAACACGTATACAGGGATAAACAGCACTTGCTGCACCTACAGAGGTGAAAGACTTTATTACTTTCGGAATGGACTGCGAATTCGACTGCATTTACCATGATGCATTGGGGTTGGACTTTGTTGCTGGAGTGTAGGCAGTGTGCTCCCTTTCTTTGTAATTTTGTCTTTGGACGGCTCCCTTGAGCCACGGGTGACGAGCCTTGGGAGGCACCTGTGCGCCATGAGAGGTACACAAACCTGAGAAAACATTTGGCAGCATTTCAAGCAAGCCCCTATACCATGCTGCTCCCTGCTGATGATGGGCTAAACCCAGAAACACGTGTACAGGGATAAACAGCACTTGCTGCACCTACAGAGGTGAAAGACTTTATTACTTTCTGAATGGACTACGAATTCGACTGCATTTACCATGATGCATTGGGGTTGGACTTTGTTGCTGGAGTGTAGGCAGTGTGCTCCCTTTCTTTGTAATTTTGTCTTTGGACGGCTCCCTTGAGCCACGGCTGACGAGCCTTGGGAGGCACCTGTGCGCCATGAGAGGTACATAAACCTGAGAAAACATTTGGCGGCATTTCAAGCACGCCCCTATACCATGCTGCTCCCTGCTGATGATGGGCTAAACCCAGAAACACGTGTACAGGGATAAACAGCACTTGCTGCACCTACAGAGGTGAAAGACTTTATTACTTTCGGAATGGACTACGAATTCGACTGCATTTACCATGATGCATTGGGGTTGGACTTTGTTGCTGGAGTGTAGGCAGTGTGCTCCCTTTCTTTGTAATTTTGTCTTTGGACGGCTCCCTTGAGCCACGGCTGACGAGCCTTGGGAGGCACCTGTGCGCCATGAGAGGTACATAAACCTGAGAAAACATTTGGCGGCATTTCAAGCAAGCCCCTATACCATGCTGCTCCCTGCTGATGATG
Source organism: Pleurodeles waltl (assembly GCF_031143425.1). NCBI lineage: Eukaryota > Metazoa > Chordata > Amphibia > Caudata > Salamandridae > Pleurodeles > Pleurodeles waltl. The sequence goes on from NC_090445.1 coordinate 1,229,186,651, forward strand.
GGCTAAACCGAGAAACACATGTACAGGGATAAACAGCACTTGCTGCACCTACAGAGGTGAAAGACTTTATTACTTTCGGAATGGACTACGAATTCGACTGCATTTACCATGATGCATTGGGGTTGGACTTTGTTGCTGGAGTGTAGGCAGTGTGCTCCCTTTCTTTGTAATTTTGTCTTTGGACGGCTCCCTTGAGCCACGGCTGACGAGCCTTGGGAGGCACCTGTGCGCCATGAGAGGTACATAAACCTGAGAAAACATTTGGCGGCATTTCAAGCAAGCCCCTATACCATGCTGCTCCCTGCTGATGATGGGCTAAACCCAGAAACACGTGTACAGGGATAAACAGCACTTGCTGTACCTACAGAGGTGAAAGACTTTATTACTTTCGGAATGGACTACGAATTCGACTGCATTTACCATGATGCATTGGGGTTGGACTTTGTTGCTGGAGTGTAGGCAGTGTGCTCCCTTTCTTTGTAATTTTGTCTTTGGACGGCTCCCTTGAGCCACGGCTGATGAGCCTTGGGAGGCACCTGTGCCCCATGAGAGGTACATAAACCTGAGAAAACATTTGGCGGCATTTCAAGCAAGCCCCTATACCATGCTGCTCCCTGCTGATGATGGGCTAAACCGAGAAACACATGTACAGGGATAAACAGCACTTGCTGCACCTACAGAGGTGAAAGACTTTATTACTTTCGGAATGGACTACGAATTCGACTGCATTTACCATGATGCATTGGGGTTGGACTTTGTTGCTGGAGTGTAGGCAGTGTGCTCCCTTTCTTTGTAATTTTGTCTTTGGAAGGCTCCCTTGAGCCACGGGTGACGAGCCTTGGGAGGCACCTGTGCGCCATGAGAGGTACATAAACCTGAGAAAACATTTGGCGGCATTTCAAGCAAGCCCCTATACCATGCTGCTCCCTGCTGATGATGGGCTAAACCCAGAAACACGTGTACAGGGATAAACAGCACTTGCTGCACCTACAGAGGTGAAAGACTTTATTGCTTTCGGAATGGACTACGAATTCGACTGCATTTACCATGATGCATTGGGGTTGGACTTTGTTGCTGGAGTGTAGGCAGTGTGCTCCCTTTCTTTGTAATTTTGTCTTTGGACGGCTCCCTTGAGCCACAGCTGACGAGCCTTGGGAGGCACCTGTGCGCCATGAGAGGTACATAAACCTGAGAAAACATTTGGCGGCATTTCAAGCAAGCCCCTATACCATGCTGCTCCCTGCTGCTGATGGGCTAAACCGAGAAACACGTGTACAGGGATAAACAGCACTTTCTGCACCTACAGAGGTGAAAGACTTTATTACTTTCGGAATGGACTACGAATTCGACTGCATTTACCATGATGCATTGGGGTTGGACTTTGTTGCTGGAGTGTAGGCAGTGTGCTCCCTTTCTTTGTAATTTTGTCTTTGGACGGCTCCCTTGAGCCACGGCTGACGAGCCTTGGGAGGCACCTGTGCGCCATGAGAGGTACATAAACCTGAGAAAACATTTGGCGGCATTTCAAGCAAGCCCCTATACCATGCTGCTCCCTGCTGATGATGGGCTAAACCCAGAAACACGTGTACAGGGATAAACAGCACTTGCTGCACCTACAGAGGTGAAAGACTTTATTACTTTCGGAATGGACTACGAATTCGACTGCATTTACCATGATGCATTGGGGTTGGACTTTGTTGCTGGAGTGTAGGCAGTGTGCTCCCTTTCTTTGTAATTTTGTCTTTGGACGGCTCCCTTGAGCCACGGCTGACGAGCCTTGGGAGGCACCTGTGCGCCATGAGAGGTACATAAACCTGAGAAAACATTTGGCGGCATTTCAAGCAAGCCCCTATACCATGCTGCTCCCTGCTGATGATGGGCTAAACCCAGAAACACGTGTACAGGGATAAACAGCACTTGCTGCACCTACAGAGGTGAAAGACTTTATTACTTTCGGAATGGACTACGAATTCGACTGCATTTACCATGATGCATTGGGGTTGGACTTTGTTGCTGGAGTGTAGGCAGTGTGCTCCCTTTCTTTGTAATTTTGTCTTTGGACGGCTCCCTTGAGCCACGGCTGACGAGCCTTGGGAGGCACCTGTGCGCCATGAGAGGTACATAAACCTGAGAAAACATTTGGCGGCATTTCAAGCAAGCCCCTATACCATGCTGCTCCCTGCTGATGATGGGCTAAACCGAGAAACACGTGTACAGGGATAAACAGCACTTGCTGCACCTACAGAGGAGACTTTATTACTTTCGGAATGGACTACGAATTCGACTGCATTTACCATGATGCATTGGGGTTGGACTTTGTTGCTGGAGTGTAGGCAGTGTGCTCCCTTTCTTTGTAATTTTGTCTTTGGACGGCTCCCTTGAGCCACGGCTGACGAGCCTTGGGAGGCACCTGTGCGCCATGAGAGGTACATAAACCTGAGAAAACATTTGGCGGCATTTCAAGCAAGCCCCTATACCATGCTGCTCCCTGCTGAAGATGGGCTAAACCCAGAAACACGTGTACAGGGATAAACAGCACTTGCTGCACCTACAGAGGTGAAAGACTTTATTACTTTCGGAATGGACTACAAATTCGACTGCATTTACCATGATGCATTGGGGTTGGACTTTGTTGCTGGAGTGTAGGCAGTGTGCTCCCTTTCTTTGTAATTTTGTCTTTGGACGGCTCCCTTGAGCCACGGCTGACGAGCCTTGGGAGGCACCTGTGCGCCATGAGAGGTACATAAACCTGAGAAAACATTTGGCGGCATTTCAAGCAAGCCCCTATACCATGCTGCTCCCTGCTGATGATGGGCTAAACCCAGAAACACGTGTACAGGGATAAACAGCACTTGCTGCACCTACAGAGGTGAAAGACTTTATTACTTTCGGAATGGACTACGAATTCGACTGCATTTACCATGATGCATTGGGGTTGGACTTTGTTGCTGGAGTGTAGGCAGTGTGCTCCCTTTCTTTGTAATTTTGTCTTTGGACGGCTCCCTTGAGCCACGGCTGACGAGCCTTGGGAGGCACCTGTGCGCCATGAGAGGTACATAAACCTGAGAAAACATTTGGCGGCATTTCAAGCAAGCCCCTATACCATGCTGCTCCCTGCTGATGATGGGCTAAACCCAGAAACACGTGTACAGGGATAAACAGCACTTGCTGCACCTACAGAGGTGAAAGACTTTATTACTTTCGGAATGGACTACGAATTCGACTGCATTTACCATGATGCATTGGGGTTGGACTTTGTTGCTGGAGTGTAGGCAGTGTGCTCCCTTTCTTTGTAATTTTGTCTTTGGACGGCTCCCTTGAGCCACGGCTGACGAGCCTTGGGAGGCACCTGTGCGCCATGAGAGGTACATAAACCTGAGAAAACATTTGGCGGCATTTCAAGCAAGCCCCTATACCATGCTGCTCCCTGCTGATCATGGGCTAAACCCAGAAACACGTGTACAGGGACAAACAGCACTTGCTGCACCTACAGAGGTGAAAGACTTTATTACTTTCGGAATGGACTACGAATTCGACTGCATTTACCATGATGCATTGGGGTTGGACTTTGTTGCTGGAGTGTAGGCAGTGTGCTCCCTTTCTTTGTAATTTTGTCTTTGGACGGCTCCCTTGAGCCACGGCTGACGAGCCTTGGGAGGCACCTGTGCGCCATGAGAGGTACATAAACCTGAGAAAACATTTGGCGGCATTTCAAGCAAGCCCCTATACCATGCTGCTCCCTGCTGATGATGGGCTAAACCCAGAAACACGTGTACAGGGATAAACAGCACTTGCTGCACCTACAGAGGTGAAAGACTTTATTACTTTCGGAATGGACTACGAATTCGACTGCATTTACCATGATGCATTGGGGTTGGACTTTGTTGCTGGAGTGTAGGCAGTGTGCTCCCTTTCTTTGTAATTTTGTCTTTGGACGGCTCCCTTGAGCCACGGCTGACGAGCCTTGGGAGGCACCTGTGCGCCATGAGAGGTACATAAACCTGAGAAAACATTTGGCGGCATTTCAAGCAAGCCCCTATACCATGCTGCTCCCTGCTGATGATGGGCTAAACCCAGAAACACGTGTACAGGGATAAACAGCACTTGCTGCACCTACAGAGGTGAAAGACTTTATTACTTTCGGAATGGACTACGAATTCGACTGCGTTTACCATGATGCATTGGGGTTGGACTTTGTTGCTGGAGTGTAGGCAGTGTGCTCCCTTTCTTTGTAATTTTGTCTTTGGACGGCTCCCTTGAGCCACGGCTGACGAGCCTTGGGAGGCACCTGTGCGCCATGAGAGGTACATAAACCTGAGAAAACATTTGGCGGCATTTCAAGCAAGCCCCTATACCATGCTGCTCCCTGCTGATGATGGGCTAAACCCAGAAACACGTGTACAGGGATAAACAGCACTTGCTGCACCTACAGAGGTGAAAGACTTTATTACTTTCGGAATGGACTACGAATTCGACTGCATTTACCATGATGCATTGGGGTTGGACTTTGTTGCTGGAGTGTAGGCAGTGTGCTCCCTTTCTTTGTAATTTTGTCTTTGGACGGCTCCCTTGAGCCACGGCTGACGAGCCTTGGGAGGCACCTGTGCGCCATGAGAGGTACATAAACCTGAGAAAACATTTGGCGGCATTTCAAGCAAGCCCCTATACCATGCTGCTCCCTGCTGATGATGGGCTAAACCCAGAAACACGTGTACAGGGATAAACAGCACTTGCTGCACCTACAGAGGTGAAAGACTTTATTACTTTCGGAATGGACTACGAATTCGACTGCATTTACCATGATGCATTGGGGTTGGACTTTGTTGCTGGAGTGTAGGCAGTGTGCTCCCTTTCTTTGTAATTTTGTCTTTGGACGGCTCCCTTGAGCCATGGCTGACGAGCCTTGGGAGGCACCTGTGCGCCATGAGAGGTACATAAACCTGAGAAAACATTTGGCGGCATTTCAAGCAAGCCCCTATACCATGCTGCTCCCTGCTGATGATGGGCTAAACCCAGAAACACGTGTACAGGGATAAACAGCACTTGCTGCACCTACAGAGGTGAAAGACTTTATTACTTTCGGAATGGACTACGAATTCGACTGCATTTACCATGATGCATTGGGGTTGGACTTTGTTGCTGGAGTGTAGGCAGTGTGCTCCCTTTCTTTGTAATTTTGTCTTTGGACGGCTCCCTTGAGCCACGGCTGACAAGCCTTGGGAGGCACCTGTGTGCCATGAGAGGTACATAAACCTGAGAAAACATTTGGCGGCATTTCAAGCAAGCCCCTATACCATGCTGCTCCCTGTTGATGATGGGCTAAACCCAGAAACACGTGTACAGGGATAAACAGCACTTGCTGCCCCTACAGAGGTGAAAGACTTTATTACTTTCGGAATGGACTACGAATTCGACTGCATTTACCATGATGCATTGGGGTTGGACTTTGTTGCTGGAGTGTAGGCAGTGTGCTCCCTTTCTTTGTAATGATGTTGGGGATATGTCCAAGGGCATAGAAATCACCCTTCACAGTGGCCAAATCATCCTCCTCAGGGAAAACAATGTAGCTCCGCATATGTTTCATCAGGGCAGACAACACTCTGGACAAAATCTTTGAAAACATAGGCTGAGACAATCCAGATGACATGGCCACTGTTGTCTGGAATGAGCCACTTGCCAAAAAATGGAGGACTGACAGAACCTGCACTAGAGGGGGAATTCCTGTCGGTTGGCGGATGGGGGACATCAGGGCTGGCTCCAGCTGGGCACACAGTTCATGTATAGTGGCTCAGTCAAGTCGGTATCGTAGTATGATATGGCGTTCTTCCATTGTCAATAGGTCCACCAGCGGTAGGTACACGCGAGGATTCATCCTTCTCCTCGCAAGTCCCAGCGGACGGTGCCTAGGAAGGACAACATGGAGCACAGAGTCAAGCAAATCACAGGTACGTTCACCACAGCTTGCATAGCACACGATTATCTATGTATTGAAAGGCGTGAATGTGTGGCAATGCAAGGCCTAGGCCTGTGTGACGCAGTACAAATTATGCCATGTGGGCCCTTGAAATGGCGGCTGCCTGACCTGTGAAGTGGGACAATGGGATGTGAGGTCAATGCGCTGGCGTGGCACACCGTGGCGGTAGGCGGTCGAAGACCGCTATACGAAGCCGCATTGGTTAACATTGAAGCCTATGGGTTTCAGGAGCCAATGACGAGGTGCGCCGGTGGTCGCGGTACGCACCGCCGCGGTACGCACCGCCGCGGGCGTGACCGCCATTTTCTATCTGCTTAATCACTCGAGACCTGATCATCCACAGGAGAGGACCTATACTGCAAGTGCTGCTGTGACCTCGGTCTGGAAGATACAATGGCTGCTGCGACTGGGGAAAGGGCCCCTGCCTTCACGTCTGAAGAGTTGGAGAAACTTGTGGATGGGGTCCTCCCCCAGTATGCGTTACTCTACGGTCCTCCAGACCAACAGGTAAGTACACTGGGTGCACATTGAATGGGCTATGCCTGTGTTGAGTGGGGTGGATGTAAGATGGTGGGGTGGGGAGCGAATGAGGAGTGCAACGCACGACAGATGAGAGCATGTGCCACATGGCAAAGTTGGGGAGGGGAGGGGGCAATCACATCTAACATGCAGATAAATGATGAATTTTTCTTTCCCACCCTGTACATGTCAAATAGGTCAGCGCCCATCAGAAAGTCGACATTTGGCGTGCCATCGCCAAGGAAGTCCGGGCCCTGGGGGTCCACATCAGACGGGGCACCCACTGCCGCAAGAAGTGGGAGGACATCCGCCGCGGGACCAGGAAGACGGCCGAGTCACTGCTGGGGATGGCCTCCCAACCTAGGAGGGGTGCCAGTCGTACCCTGACCCCCCTGATGTCCCGGATCCTGGTGGTGGCCTACCCTGATTTTGATGGGCGCTTGAGGACATCACAGCAGACACAAGGGGGTGAGTATCAGCACATTCTGCTATCTTTATGCGCAGTGGAGGCGTCTGGGTGGGGGAGGAGGGTTGTGGGTGACATTAGGCCAGGGCGTTTTCTGTAGTGTAGTCCTCTCCTTTAGGCATGGCCCTGTGCCCCCGCCCCCCACCTCTGGAGGGTGCCAAGTACAGCTATCCATGGTCCTGCATCATCCATGTGTGTATTTGTTGTGCATAGACCTGTAGACCTGGTCACAAGTACTGAGTAGTATACCCTGATTGCGCAGCATAGTGCATGAGGCTCCTGTGTCTGTCCTCTCCGCCAACGGTGTTGACATTGCATGCACTCAACCTGTTTTATTATTTCTCCCCCCACCCTTTTTCTTAATCTTCTTGTGCATGTGTGCATTAGCATCATCAGGCGGAGGAGAATTGGCATCGGAGCACGAGGGAGCTGCAAGTCTCAAGGCCCCGGTGGGCCGTGGTACAGACACCGAGGGCACCAGTGATACGGAGGGCGAGGGGAGCACCACAACGGGGACCGGTGGTGACACCAGCGACACCGACACGTCCTCGGATGGGAGCTCCCTAGCGGTGGCGGCAACATCCGGGCCCCCCGCCTCTACAGGTACATTGACCTCCTTCAGTCCATCATTGTTGGGCAGACTACCCTTTTGAATGCCATCCAGGGGGTAGAAAGGGAGGTGCATCGGAGCAATGCCTACCTGGAGGGCATTCATTCGGGTCAGGCTGCCCATCAACGATCGTTCAATTCTCTGGCCTCAGCACTGACGGCAGCCATTGTCCCTGTTTCCAGCCTCCCTCTTCTAACTGCCTCCACCCTGTCTCTGTCTCCTGTTCCTCAGCCTATCCCATCCACACCATCAGACCAGCCTGCACACACCTCAACACCCAAGGGCAGCTCATCCAGACACAAGCACCACAGATCCCACAAACACTCACCCAAGCAACACCCAGATGCAGACATGCCAACAGTCACTACCACCTCTGTGTCCCCCTCCTCCTCGTCTCCCTCCTCCCTCCCTGTGACGTCTACACTCACACCTGCATGCACACCACCATCAGCCAGTGCTTCCATCACCACCACACCCTCCAGTACAGTCCGCACACGTGCAGTCACCACCCCCGCTGCCATTTACACGTCCCCTGTGTCCTCTCCCACTATGTCTGTCACCCCCTCTTTCAAGACACACAAACGCAGGCAGCCACCCACCCAACAGCCATCCACCTCACGACAGCCTCCAGCACAAGCACCTGCACCCAAAGACAGCACACCTGACTCTCCTACAACCACATCCTCTTCCTCCACTCCCATCACCACTACTCCCACCATTTACCTTGGTCCTAAAAAAGTTTACCTCTCCAATCTTAACCTCTTTCCCTCCCCTGACCCACCCCCTCCATCTGCTAAGAGTCCCAAGAGCACCTCAGCCACCACCAGCCCAGCTTCAAGTGTCACTGTAGTGCATGTGTTCTGGAGTCCACCCTTTGGCAGCAGTGACACATCTGTCAGCAGCAAGGGGACAGCCAGCCCCCCCCCCCTGGAAAGAGGACCAGGAAACTCAAGGGCCGCCGTGAGAAGCCTGACACGGCTGCCCCCAAGGACCAAAGTTTGGCCACTTCACCTGCCACAACATCCAGGGGAGGCAAGGGCCAGAGAGCCTCATCTAAGGAGCGAAAGGGCAGCAGGGCGGAGAAGTCAGCCAGCAGGAGCACGGAGCAGGAGGGCCCCACAAGCCCTATCCCGTGTGTAAGGGAGGACACCCAAGGGCCCAGGACTCTGTCACCGAAGGGTCCAGCAACTGCACGGTCGGAGGGCGACTGAGCAGGGAGTCCAGGCCAGGTCTGGCTCCCTTGAATTACTGGACAAGCACCGCTGAACAGGGCCCCGCCGTGCAGAAGAGCACCGCTGAACAGGGGCCCGCCGTGCAGAAGAGCACCGCTGAACAGGGGCCCGCCGTGCAGAAGAGCACCGCTGAACAGGGGCCCGCCGTGCAGAAGAGCACCGCTGAACAGGGCCCCGCCATGCAGAAGAGCACCGCTGAACAGGGCCCCGCCGTCTCAAGCACCGCTGAACAGGGCACCGCCGTCTCAAGCACCGCTGAACAGGGCCCCGCCATCTCAAGCACCGCTGAACAGGGCCCCGCCGTCTCAAGCACCGCTGAACAGGGCACCGCCGTCTCAAGCACCGCTGAACAGGGCACCGCCGTCTCAAGCACCGCTAAACAGGGCCCCGCCATCTCAAGCACCGCTCCGCTGGGCCCTTCCTGTCAAGCACCGCTCCGCTGGGCCCCGCCGTCTCAAGCACCGCTCCGCTGGGCCCTTCCTGTCAAGCACCGCTCCGCTGGGCCCCGCCGTCTCAAGCACCGCTCCGCTGGGCCCCACCGTCTCAAGCACCGCTCCGCTGGGCCCCGCCGTCTCAAGCAGCGCTCCGCTGGGCACCGCCGTCTCAAGCACCGCTGGCACAATGACAGTGCTGGTTCTGTGTCGAGCTACTGTTCACGGTTCACTGTGCCCACCATGCCTCCTCCATGACCAGTGGTCTCTGTAATCCACCTGATGGACTGTGACTTTGCACTCCCCAGGATGGCACAGTGGGCAAGCCACCCACTGTAGAGACATTGAGAGACTGTGGCTTTGCACTCCCCAGGATGTAACAGTGGGCAAGCCACCCACTGTAGAGACATTGAGAGACTGTGGCTTTGCACTCCCCAGGATGGCACAGTGGGCAAGCCACCCACTGTAGAGACATTGAGAGACTGTGGCTTTGCACTCCCCAGGATGTAACAGTGGGCAAGCCACCCACTGTAGAGACATTGAGAGACTGTGGCTTTGCACTCCCCAGGATGGCACAGTGGGCAAGCCACCCACTGTAGAGACATTGAGAGACTGTGGCTTTGCACTCCCCAGGATGTAACAGTGGGCAAGCCACCCACTGTAGAGACATTGAGAGACTGTGGCTTTGCACTCCCCAGGATGTAACAGTGGGCAAGCCACCCACTGTAGAGACATTGAGAGACTGTGGCTTTGCACTCCCCAGGATGTAACAGTGGGCAAGCCACCCACTGTAGAGACATTGAGAGACTGTGGCTTTGCACTCCCCAGGATGGCACAGTGGGCATGGTGGCCCCTTCGTGGATCTGGCGTCGTGGACTCATGTGGCTGTGGTGCCCCCCCCTTCCCTTCCCCCTGAGGTGCCTGTAGTTTTATCATCAGATGCCCCAGCAGTGTTCTCTCCAACGGACTCAGGTCTCCTGTGTGGGCTTTGCCCTTGTGTTGATACACTTTGGCCCACGGACACTTGGAATTTAGTTAAATGTGCAGGACTAATTGCCTCGGTTTATCGATTGCACAAAATATTTATTTTCTTTTTTATTATTTTTATTGCTATTTGACCATGACTTATCAGAGGCTATTTTTTACATAAATTTTGTTTCTCTATTTAATTATGTCTTTGCATTTTTCCGGGGGGTTTGGGTGGTGTCACTGTGACTTGTTGCTCTGCATTGGTGTGTACATAGTTTGGGGGGGGGGGGGTGGGGGTCGCATATGTGTGTGGCCGTAACCCTTCCTCCTCCCCCCTCCCCTGTGTCGTAGGTGCGGTACTCACCGTTGTCGTCTGCGCCGTCGTTCGTACTCGTGGTAGATGAGCAGATAGACGAGAGCAGGTAGGATGTTTAATTCGGGTTCCATGCTGTCCTCCTTCCTCGTGGAGTGCGTAGAGGTTAGCGTTTTCCCGTTCATAGTCTGTTTCTGCCGTGTTTTTATCGGCGGGGCTCCCGCCCCGGAAAAGGTGGCGGATTGGTGAGTTGTGATAGGTTGGGCGGTACATTGTCTCCCGCCTGTCTGTTGGCGGTGACCGCCAACCTGTTTGTGTGTCCCGCCGTGGCGGTCGGAGTGTTAAGGTGGCGGGCTGTGTTGGCGGTTCCCGCCAGGGTCAGAATTCAATTTTTTGGACCGCCGGCCTGTTGGCGGGTTGGCCGCCGCTTTATCACCGACCGCCAGGGTTAGAATCACCCCCTTCATGTCTGCATGCCTGAAAGCCATGTGGAAGAAGTTAGGGGTTATCATCCACAAACAAATAGATTAGTTGAGAGATTCAACAAAACCCTCAAAGGCATGATCATGGGACTCAGGAGGTGGAATGTCCTATTGCCTTGCCTCCTCTATGCCTACAGGGAGGTTCCTCGAAAGGGAGTGGGCTGCAGCCCTTTTGAACTTTTATTTGGACATCCTGGCAGGGGTACACATGTGAAGGAAGGCTAGGAGCAACCTCTCAAGCTTCTCAAACAAGACATAGTAGATTTTGTATTAGGCCCAAGATCCAGAATGGCTGCATACATGAAGAGGGCATATAAAAATCTTCAGGCCAGCATTGGCATGACCAGAAGTCTGTACTGACTTTTTACCAGTCAGGACAGACAGTGTGGGTCCTGGAGCCTGTAGCTCCCAGGGCACTCCAAGATAAGTTGCCTCCACACTATTTTGAAGAGAAAAGGTGAGGTCACCTACCTGTTTGACCTACATGGTGCTTCATGTGAATCGCCTAAAGCTTTACTATGAGAGAGCTAACATGACTCTACATGTGGCCACCGATGAAAGTCAGGAAGAAGAGTGACCCTCTCCCTGACCTCCTTTCCCACAACACAGTAGATGGTTTAGTAGAGGTAGTTATTCTTGTTGACCACCTCTCTGACCACCAGAAAGATGACTGCAGAAATCTCCTGGGTCAGTTCTCTGGACTTTCCTCCTTGACCCCTAGTTAAACCACATGGCGTGAACACACCATTGACACAGGTGACAGCCTGCCTGTCAAAAGCAAAATATACAGGCAGCCTGATCATGTCAGGGAATGCATCAAAGTTGATGTGCAAAAGATACTCGACCTAAGAGTTACTGAGCCTTCCGACAGTCTAGTCCTGTAGTCTTTGTACCAGAACACCACTCTTTCAGAATGGACAAAAAGAGATGAGGTTTTGTGTGGACTACAGAGGCCTCAATACTGTCACAAAGACTGATGCTCATCCAATCCATAGGGCAAATGAGCTGATACTCTGGCTGCTGCCAAGTATCTTGGCATCTTTCATTTAACTGCTAGATTCTGGCAGATCAGGTTATCAGAGGATGCTAAGAACTTTCAGAAGTACCCTTGTGTTCCACATCTTCACGTTCAACTTCAGAGGCCAGTCTCATGCTTTCGATCTATTCTATTCTCTGGGATGTGTGCTCATTATTGACTGCCTAATAGTTGTGTCCAGAAATATCCTTTGGGTGTGGTGGGAGCATGTTTAGTGGTGATGGTCGACTCCCAAAGTGTGTAAAAGCAAAAATAGCTGTGATAAGCAAAGTCAGTAAGAATTGTGATGGTGATTGTAAGTCCTTGGTGTCCCAGTACTTGACCACAAATTCCAGATTATTTTTTTGATGTCTGATTCAGAAGTACGAAGATGCAGGTCTTCTAAAGTTACAGTCAGAGACAAGATGATTAACAATGCTGGTTGAGCAAGATTTGAGGCTTAGCATTTGAAACACATCACTAAAGTTGTGCAAAGCAAGCTTTGGAGCAGCTCTTGCCTTGAGAATCCAGTTCTCAAATTGAAAGGGCCGAAAAACCTATTGAAAAGCCCAGCAAAATTACTTAATAACTGTGCCAAACTTCAAGTAGAACTTTCGGCTTTGAAACAATAACTGAACATCTAGACACCAATTTGAAAACTCAGATGTCATACCTGAAATCAAAAGACATGAGGAATAAAGTGAAACTAGCATTAGGAAAGCTAATAGGCTCCTCCTTTGGGACCTATTGACTTTGCTAATGGTTGTTAACAATGCTGTACAGTATCAGCAATGGTCTGCAGAATAGATAAAGAGATGAGAGTTGTGACTCCGTCATTTTGTAGGTGTGTCCTAGCATGCATAGGACTACAAACTTGCGTAGGTCTTTAAAACATTTTTTTTTAAATTTATTGCTCAGAATATAAAAAAGCAGCGTGGGAGATTTATTTATTTATTTTATTGTTTTTAGTTGGTGTGGGATGCAACATGGACGAGAGCACATCATGAATAATGGGGGAGACTCATGGGTGAGAGAACACGAGCAGGGATGGGGGAAGAGAAGTACTTGAGGGAGCCATGCTACGAAAAAGAAAATGGTGCCTGAAAATTGAAATGTGTAAGAACAAAAGTATTGAGCCCCTGATCCAGGCAAGGAACAAATACAAGAAGCAGAAAGAAAGGCCATAGAAGTTAACGAATAAAAAGCAAGCAAATGAGTAACCAAGACAGTCATTTGTAAGGGCAGACTCTAAGCCCACTCACTAAGGCATCATTTTTTCTCGGTGTATGTGTGTGTGTGTGTGTGTATACATGGAGATGATATATATATATATATATATTTTCACCTAAAAAACAAAGGTTGCAGGGACATTACAGTTGAGCTTACATTTTACACCTAACCAAAACAATTCACCTGTTCTAGTTAGTTATCCCAAGAAACTAAAGTTGGGAACCGCTGCCATGCAGTTTTTTTTTTTGTCAAAGTTTGCTGCAAACATTTCATTACAAACGATCACTCCCCCTCCTTTTTTCTTCAAAACCACATTTAAGAGGACCTCAAAATACATGATTTCAGGGTGTGCATTATAGAAAACCTGCTCCTGTGTTTGCTTTAATAAACTATAATTCTGTTCATGTATAATAGGAATCCAGGCAACCCAAAAAGTACACATAACTGACTGCCTCTTTGCTTCACTATTGACGTTGTTGTCAGGTTAGGGGAAAGAATCTATATTTCTAAATTCAAGTTTGAAAACTATTACTTTTAAATTAAACAGTTTCAATGCACTGATATAATTAATTTTACTGAAAAGGTCTGCATGTTAACTGAAAACACTTTTTGAATTTTGAAGTCACTGTGATATTTTTACACTTTTGCAGCAAGATGTTTTTAAAAAATGAACTTGTTTGTAAAGTGAAGCACGGATCTCCCTAGTTACTTCCTTTCTTTATGACCCCTTCAGCTTGAAATAAGTGATTGCCTGTTTACTTAACATATTGCAGCCCAGTGTTCCTGTGACCCAGGGGGGCCGCATGCGCCCCGGGCCATACTTTGAGTATCCATGACTTAGACCATTCTACTGAGAGAGTGAGGATGACAAAGCGCTATAGAAAAACACGCGTTAAGATTTAAGTGTTAGAGATCATTGAAAGCCTTGCTTTATTTCCTAACTTTTCATAGTTTTCTGAGTATTGGTGGCACTTAGATGCTGGGTTAAAAACTCTGTTCAACTCTGGGCATGAGCTGGCACACAACTGGCCTAGATGTAAAACTCCTCTAACAGCAGCAGCTTTTGATAGGACATTCGGCATCGTGCTGTTGTAGGATGAAATAGCCTTTCGCTGCTTATGTTGAGCGTTCCAGAGTGCGTCAATCAAATTGGCTGTTAAATAATAAAAAGTCTGCATAGTCTCACGACCATCCAGTTGAAACCGACCTGTATTCTTCTTAGTTTGGTAGGAATAATTCTAGAATACATTGCAAAATAGAGTAGCACTGATAGGGATGTCTAAGCAGTCCCTTTTATCACACACTCGAACGAGGACTTGTAGTTGGTAAATATTTCATGCACCCTGGGGATCCAATTGGGAACTTCCTAGCTGGAAAACACTTGTAGGACTGAGGAGAGCACAGATTGTTTGCCCAGGAACCTTCCAAATGCAGAATAAATGCTTTGGCGGCACCATATAGAACTGCTCTCTCGTGTCATCCAGAGCCTTAAAGAAGACATTTGTAGAGCCTTGTTTACGTCAGCAGCCTCTCAAGGTAATAGCGGCTAATAGCAAACCAAGGCTAAGTGGCAAAAAGCAAACCACCTTCACCCTAACCCTAAGATTGTAACATTTGATTTTAGGATGCAAAAGCAACTCTTTATGCAGAGTAAAAAGATAATAGCACTCTCTGACACACAGTCACGAGATAAACTGAACACTCGTGTCATTAAAAATTGTCCCACTTTGTGACAAAAGAAAGCCCAATTACAAAATGTTACTTTTGTCAATGGAACCAAAGATAATTTTTTTGATGTCGGCCTATGTAGGAAAGGACCATCTTGCCTGGCATGTTACCCCCATTTTTTACTTGTGTGTCAGTTTGTTTTTGCCTGTCTCACTGGGATCCTGCTAGCCAGGACCCCAGTGCTCATAATTGTGGCCTGGATGTGTTCTCTGTGTGGTGCCTAACTGTGTCACTGAGGCTCTGCTAATCAGAATCTCAGTGCTCATGCTCTCTCTGCCTTTAAAATTGTCACTGCAGGCGAGTGACCATTGTTACCAATTCTAATTGGCACACTGGAACACCCTTATAATTCCCTAGTATATGGTCCTAGGTACCCAGGGTATTAGGGTTCCAGGAGAAACCTATCGGCTGCAGCATTTCTTTTGCCACCCATAGGGAGCTCAGACAATACTTACACAGGACTGCCACTGCAGACTGAGTGAAATAACGTCCATGTTATGTCACAGCCATTTTACACTGCACTTAAGTAACTTATAAGTCACCTACATGTCTAACCCTCACTTGGTGAAGGTTGGGTGCAAAGTTACTAAGTGTGAGGGCACCCTGACACTAGCCAAGGTGCCCCCACATAGTTCAGGGCGTCTTCCCCGGACTTTGTAAGTGCGGGGACACCATTACACGTGTGCACTACATATAGGTCAATACCTATATGTAGCTTCACAGTGGTAACTCCGAATATGGCCATGTAACATGTTTAACATTATGGAATTGTCCCCCCCATGCCAAATCTGGTATTGGGGTGCCAATCCCGTGCATCCCCGGGGCTTCAGCATGGACCCCGGGTGCAGCCAAACCAGCTCTCTGGGGTTTTCAGTGCAGCTACGGCTGCTGCCAACCCACAGACAGGCTTCTGCACTCCTGGGGTCTGGGCAGCCCAGTCCCAGAAAGGCAGAACAAAGGATTTCCTCTGAGAGAGGGTGTTACACCCTCTCCCTTTGGAAATAGATGTTAAGGGCTGGGGAGGAGTAGCCTACCCCAGCCTCTGGAAATGCTTTGAAGGGCACAGATGGTGCCCTCCTTGCATAAGCCAGTCTACACCGGTTCAGGGATCCCCCAGCCCCTGGTCTGGCGCGAAACTGGACAAAGGAAAGGGGTGTGACCACTCCCCTGTCCATCATCACCCAAGGGGTGGTGCCCGGAGCTCCTCCAGTGTGTCCCAGACCTCTGTCATCTTGAATGCAGAGGTGTGAGGGTACAATGGAGGCCTCTGAGTGGCCAGTGTCAGCAGGTGACGTCAGAGACCCCTCCTGACAGGTGCTTACCTGACTAGGTGGCCAATCTTCCTCTGAGGACTATTTAGGGTCTCTCCTGTGGGCTTCTCTTCAGATAACGAATGCAAGAGCTCACCAGAGTTCCTCTGCATCTCCCTCTTCGATTTCTGCCAAGGATCAACCGCTGACTGCTCTTGACCCCTGCAAAACTTCAACAAAGTGGCAAGAAGACTACCAGCAACATTGTAGCGCCTAATCCTGCCGACTTTCTTGACTGTTTCCTGGTGGTGCATGCTCTGGGGGCTGTCTGCCTTCACCCTGCACGGGAAGCCAAGAAGAAATTTCCCATGGGTCGACGGAATCTTCCCCCCGCTAACTCAGGCACCAATTTTTGCTTCACTGGTCCTCTGGGTTTCCCCCTCTCATTGTGACGGGCGTGGTCCCTGGAACACAGGAGCTAGATCCAAGTGACCCCGACAGTCCAGTGGTCCATCTGTCCAAATTTGGTGGAGGTAAGTCCTTGCCTCCCCGAACCAGACAGTAATCCTGTGTACTGCGTGAACTGCAGCTGCTCTGGCTTCTGTGCAGTTTTGCAAGAAATCCTTCATGCACAGCACAGCCCAGGTCCCCAGCATTCCATCCTGCATTGCTCGACTCGCTGAGTTGACCACCCACTTAGTGGGACCCTCTTTTGTAGTGTTGAGATGACCACTGTGCTCAGTTTTCTTGAACCCGTGTTCAAGTACTTCTGCGGGTGCTGCCTGCTTCTGCATGGGCTGTCTGTGTTGCTGAGGGCCCCCTCTGTCTCCTCCTCCAAGGGGCGACCTCCTGGTCCTTCCTGTGCCCGGGCAGCACCCATCATTTTCTTCAACCGTGACCTCTGTAGCTAGCAAGGCTTGTTTGCGGTCTTTCTGCGTGGAAACAACTCTGCATCCTCCAGCACGCCGTGGGACATCTTCTGTGCAAAGGAGTAGTTCCTGGCATCTTCCGTTGTTGCAGAATCTTCAGCTTTTTCCACCCGGAGGGAGCCATTTTGCACCTTTATCCGGTGTTCAGTGGGCTCCTGCCCCCCAGGACACTTTTGTGACTCTTGGACTTGGTCCCCTCCCTTTGCAGGTCCTCAGGTCCAGGAATCCATCTTCAGTGCTTTGCAGTCAGTTGTGGTCTTTGCAGAATCTCCTATCACGACTTTAGTGTGTTTCTGGGGACGTAGGGTCACTTTACTCCTACTTTTCAGGGTCTTGGGGTGGGGTATCTTTGACACCCTTAGTGTTTTCTTACACTCCCGGTGACCCTCTACACACTACACTAGGCCTGGGGTCACTAAGTGGTTTGTATTCCACTTTCTTAGTATATGATTTGTGTTGCCCCTAGGGCTATTGCATCCTATTGTATTCCACAGTGTTTTGTTTGCACTACTTTTCTAACTGTTTACTTACCTAATTTTGGTTTGTGTGTATATTTTGTGTATTTTACTTACCTCCTAAGGGAGTGTATCCTCTAAGATATTTTTGGCACATTGTCACTAAAATAAAGTACCTTTATTTTTAGTAACTCTGAGTATTGTGATTCTTATGATATAGTGCTATCTGATATAAGTGGTATAGTAGGAGCATTTCATGTCTCCTAGTTTAGCGTAAGCTGCTCTGCTATAGCTACTCCTATCAGATGCCTAAGCTGCTAGAACACTACTAATCTACTAGTAAGGGATAACTGGACCTGGCACAAGGTGTAAGTACCATCTGGTACCCAATATAAGCCAGGCCAGCCTCCTACAGCCTATATCTTCTCCACATTGCAGGCTGTATTGCACAACAATAGTACTCATGTATATCGCCTCAAACTTTCACCTTTAGACTGGCTACCTAGAAATAGAGGACAACCAACAAAGCCCTTACTATGCATTGAGTGTTTCAATCAACAGGCCCTGCTTACAAAATTATTTCTTATCCTACACACTGAGCAAAGCAGTTGAATTGATTGAAATAATGACACATACTGATAGAAGCCAGTGGCATTTTAGAGACTGAAGTTTAGTCTTGATTTCAGCACTGATTGGATGCACCAAATAGTTTGTGTCATATCAATCAATTAGTAGATGTGCAGATCACTTCTTGTCACCCGGGAGGGTATCCAGACGCTGGCTGTGTCTAATTGATTAGCCGGATAGCTAGTTCTTCAAGAACTTTTGGAACTCTGAGAGAGATGGGGAGGTCCAGAGATGAAAGGGTAGTTCATTCCACGCCTTCGCTGCTAGGTTGTAAAAAAAGTGACCTCTGCTACTTTTACATCAGATGCGGGAGGTGAGGGTTAGAGAAAGGGAAGTGGAGCGGAGGTGTCTGGTAGGCTGATGAAAGTTCAGGCACTGGTTCAAGTAGGCATCTTTTCTGTACAGGAATCCAGTGGAGTTCCCTGAGGTAGGGGGTAATGTAGCTTCATCTAGGGAGATCCAGGACGAGTCTGGCTGTGGGTTACTGTATGGTCTGTAGTCATCAAAGGAGGTTAGCTGTAATCTCTCCGTGGAGAGCGTTGCCGTAGACCGGTTGGCTGAAGGTGAGGTCCTGGGTGATGGTGTATCTTGAGCTTTCGAGTAGCCATATGAATATCTTAAGAAGCAGGCAGAGGAGGAGGAGACCGAGTTGACCTTAGTCAACATGGTTAGCTTGTTGTCCAGAATGATGCCTAGGTTCTTAGCATGATCATTGAACATATCAAAGCCTTTAGCATGGTCACCAGGCAGTTTATATGTCAAAGGAAGGGGCAACTGTATACATATGCTCTTAGTGGTAGAACAGTTTAGCTTTATGAAGTTAATGCCCATCCAGGGATCAGTCTTCAGCTTTCAGAGGCTGGGTGGGCCTTCTCATCCCCCATTCTTCCCTGCCTCTTACGGGTGTGCTCCACGTTCAGAGATTATTATATACTAGGAGTGCAGAGCGACACCAGTAACATAAAAGACATTCTTTGTCTAATCAGGGGTTAGAAGAGGGATGTTTGTCACTTATGTTATGGAGATGTATATAACTGTATATCATTATGTTCTCCCAGTGCTGATAGCATGTGGGTACTTATACTTTCTGGTCACGAGTATTCTGTTGCATACATTTTTCTTTTTGTTTTGATTTGAACATCATTTATCTCACCCTGCTACTATGATCTCTCTAACCCCTCCCACAGACTCTTCCCTCCTCCATCCGCCCTTTACTCATCCCAAGCCTAAATCCTATTACCATAAACTCCAAATTAACACTTCTGGATTCTTCCCTCCTGCACCCCTCCATTACTCCAGTCAATCTAACTAACAAACTCTCAAATCCGTGGCTCAAATTAACTCTTAATAATACTAAAACTGTACTCATATTTCCCTGTACTAATCCACCACTAATTCTTTTTGGGTTCCGGAGTAGCGTTCTACTCGCCGAAAAGCACTTCAATGCCTCGTCAGGGGTAGTAAGTGCTATATAAATACTATTACAATACAATACTGACAAGTAGGCCACAAACCATAAGCACTGGGGTCCTGACCAATGGGATCCCAGATACACAGGGGGTGATTCTAAGTCTGGCGGGCGGCGGAGGCCGCCCGCCAGACTTCCCCCCTCCAGAATACCGTACCGCGGTCGGAAGACCGCTGCGGCTATTCTGTGTTTTACACTGGGCTGGAGGGCGACCACCAAAAGGCCGCCCGCCAGCCCAGTGTAAAACTACCTTCCCACGAGGACGCCGGCTCAGAATTGAGCCGGCGGAGTGGGAAGGTGCGACGGGTGCAGTTGCACCCGTCGCAAATTTCAGTGTCTGCAAAGCAGACACTGAAATTATTTTTGGGGCCCTCTTACGGGGGCCCCTGCAGTGCCCATGCCATTGGCATGGGCACTGCAGGGGCCCCCAGGGGCCCCGCGACACCCCATACCTCCATCCTCCCGCCAGGAACAGGATGGCGGTATGGGGTGTCAGAATCCTCCATGGTGGCGCAGCTTGCTGCGCCGCCATGGAGGATTCATTTGGGCAGCGGAAAACCGGCGGGAGACCGCCGGATTTCCACTTCTGACCGCGGCCGAACCGCCGCGGTCAGAATGCCCAGCGGGGCACCGCCAGCCTGTTGGCGGTGCCCCCGTCATTTTAGCCCTGGCGGTCTTGGACCGCCAGGGTTAGAATGACCCCCACAGTCAAGACACACTGTAAAACAGGCCAAAAAGGGGGGTAACCATGCTAAAAAGAGACTACTTTCTCACACAACCCCCCCACCCCCAAACGAAGGACAATAAGGCTAACCTTGACCAGCTGAGACTTTATTGTCTAAGTCGTGATAAGTGGAGAGTAGATCTGCAATAAAGGGTTTACTCCCTCAATCATCCACTATATGGTTGCTTCCCCTGTGGGGAGGTGAGCTGCCCTGTTTGGAGATTTTTACCTAGAAAACAGTGCAAGTGCGTACTCTGAGATCCCTATTTTGTAAGGGTATTAAAAAGTTTTAAAGTGGGGCAGTGTGACTGTCTCTGTGATCCTATGTCAAGACAGGGCTGCTGTCCTAAGGATTACAATGTTAGACAGGGATGCTATCTGAGCAAGGCCAGGGCAGGGTAAAAGGTTTGACCCCATGGTTTTAAGAGACTGCAGGGTTGCTGTTCCTCTTGGGTTGGAGCAGGACATGGTGACTGTCCTAAAGGCTCCACATAAGGACAGGGCTGCTGTCTTATGTCTTTAGAGGTAGTGCAGGGCTGCTGCACTAAAGTTTCTCTGGGAGGGCTGGAGGGTTGCTCCAAATTTTCTAGAACAGTGCAGTTCTGCTTATCTGTTTTAGTGGTTTTACAGAGAGGGACTTTTACCTCTGGGAGTTCAGCTGTGGCAGCTGTGGGCTCCCTTGGTACAGGTTCCACCCCAGGAGAGGTATCCCCCACCACAGGAATGGTATACTTAGTGGTAGAGTGGGAAGGGATACTTTGATACCCTTTTTACCTGTGTGACAAGGAGGATCCTGAGGCTTCAGGGCTCCTTCTCTTCTTTGCTTTTTCATTTCACTTGAAATGAGAGGAAGCAATTTCTCAGGGATACCCTGCATAGATTCATGAGTCCTAAACTCTACCTCAGCCCAACCTGAGGCCTCTAGGTCATTACCTAAGAGACAGTCTACAGGTCACCTAGGTGATACCACCACCTGCTTTCGGCTAGTAACTCCACCCCAACTAAGTTGCACTACAGCTAAGGGGAGAGACTGAGTGGAGTTGTTGATATCAGTAACCTGGTACTTCTGTCCAAGGAGGTTTTGTGCAGGTGACACCAGGCTTTCAAACACCAAAGTGATACTGGCACCTGTGTCCCTGTAGGCCTGGGCCTCAACACCATTTATTTGAATTGGTTCCTTGTACTTATCCATGTTAAGGGGACAAGCAGCCAAGATGGCAAGGCCAATGCCACCAGGTGAGACAGAAACTGTCTTGGGGGTTTCTGCACCTACCCCAGTTTCTATAATGGACCCAAAAGTGAACCCAACTACACCTTTTGTGTAACATTTGCCAGTAGTCCCACCACTATTACTACTACTCCTACTAGGGTTACTAGAAGTTGAAGTGGATGTATTAGTGGTGGCAGGCTCAGGGGCTTTACCTGGGCAGGACTTATCCCCTGGCCTATGGCCTTTACCTCTGCACACATAGCACCAAGACTTTGTATTGTGTGTAGAAGAGGAAGAAGAAGAGGTTTTATCCCCACCCCCAGAAGAGTGTTGTGGACCTGAAGAGGAATCTTTGGCCCTCATTACAACCGTGGCGTTCGATTGATAAAGAGGCGGTAATGTTGCCAAAGGGAAACAACTCACCTTTAGAGAAACAGGGAAGAACCACGCCGCCATGGAGCCCGAGCTGCAGATCTTCCCAATGATCTTCTAAGTCCTGCTCCACCACGACCTCTAACAACGGCAAAGACGACCACAGTGAGTACAGCTGCCTAGCACACAGGGGAAGGGGGAGGAAAAAGCGAGTGACACACACACACGCACAACACACCCCCCCACCCCAACACAATAAGATGCACAAGAAAACATATTTAACCCGTACTCCTCAGGAATAATGCAAGGTCAAAACGAATAGATGAAAGTGAGTGTGATAATATAAATACATCAAAAATACATAAGTATATACATATGTACAATTCGAGGGACACAGCCCAGTCCTCAACGTGAGTGGGCCACATCACAAAGTCCAAGGCTTCACTTGTCTCCTGCAACAACACGGAGAGAACACTGCAGGGGCATCAGTTTGAAAATAGGTAGGCACCTCAGGGGGACTGGGAACGGGAGGGGCACCTCAGCCGGCACATGGAACAACACCACTGGTCCTGGAGGGGGCCAACATGCCCATTGCTCTTTGTCCTTGAGGGTGCAAGGCTACAGTCTCTCAAGTGGGTGACTTGCCCACATTCTCTGTAGGGGGCAACATGCCCATTGCTCTTTGTCCTGGGGAGTGCAAGGCCACAGTCTCTCAAGTGGGTGACTTGCCCATTGGTTCTGGAGGGGGCATTGTGCCCTGTGATCTTCATCCTGGGCAGGATGGGGTGAGTGGGTGCCATACCCACTGGTTCTGGAGGGGTCATGGTGCCCTGTGCTTCTGACCCTTGGGAGTGCAAGGTCACATTCTCTCAATTGGGTGTCATACCCACAGGATTTGCAGGGGGCAGGCTGCACAACAGTCCATGGATGCAGGCCTAATGAATGTCTGTGGGCGGTGATGACTGCTGAATGGTGGCAGTGGTGCTGCTGCTGGTGTTGGTTGTGGGGGGAAGCTCCAGCCCATCCCCTGCAGCCTCGGAGGGCTGACCACTGCTGGTTCACTAGGGAGTGCTGAAATAAATCTGACTGGATATTTTGCAGGGATCCAGATGAGGTGGGAATAAAATTAACATACACGTCGCCTATTATGATTAGTTAGATATTTTAATAGAGGTGCATGTAGGTAAGGTTAAAAATATATTTAGGACTCAGTTGAGTTTTAATGGCTCACCGAGTCTAAAAACAAGGACCAACATGTTTCTGCCCTCTCTACATGGTGGAAGGTCAGGGGCATTCGTCAGAGTCAAGGAGCCCTTGGGGGTGGATGCTGTATAGCATGCTCAGTAGGTGCAAAAAGAGTAATAACCCTACCTGAACTGATTATATGTGTGAGGGTAGTTCCCGAGGGAAAGGGATGATTGCCTCTGGTCTGGGAGTTACCGAAGGGAGGGTATCCCTTGTAGTCACACTCATTCCAAAGGGATTACCATATAGAGTACCTAGTGTCCGGAGCCCAGCCGCTCGAGAACCACACACAGCAATCCATACATTCATGGCCCACGCATCATGCTCACAGTGTACTAACCTGTTTGTCTGGAGGACCGTAGAGTAACGTGTACTGGGGTAGGACCCCATCCACCAGTTTCTTCAACTCCTCCGTAGTGAAGGCAGGGGCCCTTTCCCCAGTCACACGAGCCATGGTAGGTTCCGAACACAGGTCACAACAGCCCATGCAGTCTAGATCCTCTCCTGTTGAAGGTCAGGTAGCAAGTGAGTGAACAGATAGAAAATGGCAGTGACGTCCACGGCGGTGTACGTCACCATTGGCAACTGTACCCCATAGGGGCCATTATTATCCAATGAGGCGTTGCACGGCGGTTCACGACCACCTCCCACAACAGCGCACAACATCAAAGGAATTACGTCACTTCCACCTGTCCCTCCACATAGGACAGGCAGACTCCATTTCAGGTGGGGGGGCAAGTCCTGGATTACAACTGCGTAACAGGTCACAATTGTACAATCTGGACAAATGCCACATATACATTTCAAAATAACATCATGCATTGTACTGTAGTGGCTACAATGTAGAGTTTATGACCGCCTCTCCACTCTTTGGCCCTCTAGATTGCAACTCCTGTGGATGAATAGGAGATAGAGATAGACCCCCATGTACAGACCTGTGGTAGATTTGGCAAAAATGGAGGACAGGCACATTATCCTCACCTACAGACTTGACAGGGCCACAGTCACGGAGCTCTGTGCCCAACTGGAGCCAGACCTGATATCTGCTATCAGTCCCCCCAATGGGATCCGCCCTCTTGTGCAAGTCCTATCTGTGCGCCATTTCCTAGCAACTGGTTCTTTCCAAGTGACAGTGGACTTGGCAGCAGGAATGTCACAGCCAGTGTTCTCAATAGTGCTGACCAGAGTGTTGTCTGCCCTGATTAAACACATGTGCAGCTACATTGTTTTCCCCCAAGTGGATGATTTGACCACAGTGAAGGCTGACTTCTATGCAATGAGACATATCCCTAAACTAACTGGGGCAATTGATGAAACACATATTGCATTTGTCCCCCCACCCCGGCAAAATGAACAGGTCTACAGAAATCCAAAGACTTTTCATTCAATGAATGTCCAGGTGGTGTGCCTGGTGGACCAGTACATCTCCCAAGTCACTGTGAAGTATCCTGGGTCTGTGCATGATGCCTTTATCCTGAGGAATAGGAGCATCCCGAATATGATGGGCCAACTACAGAGGCACTGTGTGTGGCTAATAGGTGAGCCCTGGTTCCCACCCAGTGGATGTTGGTGTATGGGTATGTTGTGGGCATTTAGGGATAGTGTGTGGCTAAATGTTGTCCCTCAATATTTGCAGGTGACTCTGGTTACCCCCAAGCTATCATGGCTCCTGACCCCTGTGAGGAGTCGCAAGACAAGGGCAGTGGAACGTTACAATGAGGCTCATGGGCTAACCAGAAGGATCATAGAACGTACTTTTGGTCTCCTGAAGGCCAGGTTCTGGTGCCTCCATCTAACAGGTGGATCCATGTACTACTCGCCCAAGAAGGTCTGCCAGATAATCGTGGCATGCTGTATGTTGTATAACCTTGCCTTGAGACACCATGTGCCTTTTCTGCAGGAGGAGGAGGCTGGAGATGCTGTGTAGCAGCAGTGGACCCTGTGGACAGTGAAGATGAGGAGGCAGATGATGAGGATGAGGACAACAGAACTGCAGTGATATGCCAATATTTCTAATGACACACAGGTAAGACAGTGGTACTTCACATTTCATTGTCATTTTCTTGTTGGAGATTGTCACTGGCAGGCTGTGATTTCCCACTTCTGTGCCCACTCACTGCACCATTTGGTAACTGTTTTTGCAAATGTTGGTGCCCAACTATCGCTCTTGGTGTGTTCACTGCAGCCAACTACAGGTCTATTCTATGTGCACACTACTGTACAGTTGAATTGCAATGTTTGAACCTTGTTAAATGAATACATCCTTAAATCATTTGACATACTCCATACTAGTATTTTCTCAAATGGTGTTTATTGCAGTGCTCAAAAGAAAAGGGGGAAGTGCAAAAGGATGGGGTGCTGATGGAGGAAATTCAGGGTATAGTTCCAGCCTATTTGTAGCACAGGTGCATTGTCCAAGGGGACATAGGATGGGGAGCAATGGCAGGTCAAGGTGGACAGGGTGACAGAGTGGGACACAAGAGTGACAATCAGGAGAGTCTTATTTTGTGGTGGCGGTCTTGGCAATAGTCTCTGGCTTCTGCCTGGATCACAGGGAATGTTTGCGGGGTGGATCTCCTTCTGCAGGGGGAGGGGTGCTGGTGGCCTGTTGGTCCTGTGGCAGGGCCTCCTGTCCACTAGCAGCAGCGGAGGTGGAAAGTTGTTCAACTGTCTGGGGAGTGGCAGGGGCCCACTGTTGTAAGGCTGCCTACCTCATAATATTGGCCATGTCTGCCACTACCCCTGCAATGGAGACCATGGTAGTGTTAAGGGCCTGCAAGCCCTCCCTGATCCCCTAGTACTGTCCCTCCTGCAGCGCCTGTTCTCCTGCATGTTGGCCAGAATCATGCCGAGCGTATCATGGGAATGTTGGTACGCTCCCAGGATCTCAGTGAGTGCCACCTGGAGAGTCAGTTCCTTGGTATGTGGTGGGCTAGCTGATTCTGTCCAGTGTGCATGCTTTGGTGATTGGTGTCCATGCAGGTCTGTGAGTGGTGTCCATGCTTTGGTGGTGCATGCAGGGCTTGGCATTGGGATGGGTGAGATATGATGGTGGGGTATGTGGGTAATGGTGGAGTGATGGGAGTGATGGTGGGGCTATGTGATGGCATGCAGGTAGGGGGGTGATAGAAAGAGGGAGTTGACTTAACAAAGTCCAGTCCTCCTGATACTCCTGCCAGGCCCTCAGAATGCATGATTGCCAAGACTTGCTCCTCCCATGTTGTTAGTTGTGGGGGAGGAGGTGGGGGTCCACTGCCAGTCCTCTGTACAGCTAGTTGGTGTCTTGCTGCAATGGAACGCACCTTCCCCGTAGGTCGTTCCACCACTTCCTGAAGTCGTCCCTTGTTCTGGGGTGCTGTCCCACGACATTGATCCTGTCCACGATCCTCCGCCATAGCTCCATCTTCCTATCAATGGATATTTGCTGCACCTGTGCTCCAAATAGCTGTGGCTCTACCTGGATGATTTCCTCCACCGTGTCGTTGTGGTGCCATGGGTGTTGTGTGAGTAGTGTGGGTGAGGGTGTGTAGGGTGTTGTGTTGGGGTGTGTGTTGTGAGGTGCGTGGGTGGTGTATAGGTGATGGTGGTATGTGGCTCTGGTTGTGTGAGTGGTCTTGCTGTCTCACTCTGGTGGCAATTATTTGTAGTCGTAAAGGGTTGTGGGTAGTATGGTTGTGTTTTATAGTGGTGTGGGTGTGTGGGTGTGGTGTGTGTATGGGTGTCAGGTGTGTGGTTTGAATTGTCCAATGTGGTGCTGTTCTGTTTGTGGGTTTACCGCCGTTGAATGTCCGCCGTGGTGATTCGTGGGTCATAATGTGATGGGTGTAGTTCTGTTGGCGTAACACAGTGGGTTTTAATACCGCCAGTTTATCGCTGAGCTTTGATGTGGCTGTCTTGTGTCTGTGGCTGAAATGTGATAGATTGGTGTGTGTGTGTCATAATATGGTGAATGGAAATCAGCCTCGGCCGCGGTATGTTGGCGGCAGTCAGTAAGTGGGATTTACCGCCAATGTCATAATGAGGGACCTTATGTTTCTATTTGTCCCCATGCTTGTCCTGAGACGTTTCACCATCTTTCTTCTTTTCTTTGTCACCCACTGTATGAGCTTTTCTGCTCACCCTTGTTCTGACCTATTTGTCTGCCTCCTTTCCCAATTTTTGGGGAGAGGTCAGTCTGAGTCTACCAAGTACTGGTGCAACAAATCAGACACACAACTATTCAATATATGGTCTCTCAAATCAGAGTATATAGACCATCATAGTCAGACACTTTGCTGCCATGTAACGAACCTTCTAAAGCTTTGAAAGCACAGTCCACAAAGTCACCTCAACCTTGTGAAGATTCTTTCTTGGTTTCCATGAACTTGATTCTATATTGCTCTGTGGTGACCATCAATTATTGCATTTTTTCAGAATGTCATAGTTGTTTAAGTGCTCCTCCCTAACAGTGAGGAGTCTGTCCCTCCCTTTGTCAGAGAAGAACAACCAGAGAATAGCAGCCCACTGCCTATGAGGGACCCTTTGAACTTTACAGGCCCTCTCAAGTGCAGCAAACCACTTTTGGATATAACCCCCCTCCTTTTATGGGGAACAATTTTGTGTAGGTTTCTTGAGTCAATGGTGTCCTCCTTGACCCCATGACTTCTGAAACTACTATGGCTGCTGCCACCATGGGGATCTAACCCAAACCCCTGTCTTTCCCTTTACACAGCTAAGGCTCCCCTATCTAGGGCCAACTGTTGCTGTTTCAGCCTCAGTCTAGCCTCTTCCAATCTCAGCTTTCTGAGATCCCTATCTAGGGAGTTATCCTCAGAATTGGATATGTGGGACACCGCAGACACTGAAGTGACATGGGAATGAGCAGAGGTAGATCTTTCCCTAGCTTAACTCTAGTAACCTGGCCTCTAGGTGTGAAGGGAGCTCTACTTGTGTGTGAAGCCCTCCCACTGCCAGCTACATTAGATGGTTTGCTAGGGGGAAGATTATGTGAATGACCCTCCCCTGCATCCTTAGGACCCTCTCCTGAGTCTAATGGGTTAGAATCCCCCTCTCTCTCCTCTACCTAGTTACCAGATTGCTCCTGGTCATCATGGCGAAGGAGATTTAAAAGGAAATCCTTGTTAGGGTTCTTCCCTACCCCTAGGCTTCTCTCTAAGCAGAGCCCCTCAAACTTTTAAAGTTTAGATTCTCATAAGTAGTTTTGATAACCCTAGGGGTGGCCTCAGGGGAAGACATAGTGATAGGAAGTTAATGTAAAGTGAAAGGAAAGAAAAGACCTCCTTTATCTAACCTTTAGACTTTTAGAATGCAAGTGAAAAGACTAGGTATACTTTTATATAGCCTCAAGTATAGAGTACACTTTGCTGTGGAAAGCACCGGTGACAGAGTGATTAGGCAATTGCAAGTACTTATCTCACCACTGCACCACCAATGTAGGAGGCTGGCCTGGTCTGTAGTGGGTATCAAAGGTCCTTACACCTTATACCAAGCCCAGTTATCCCTTATTAGTGAAATTTAGTCAGTGTCTAGAAGTCATGCTGTCTAGAGGTAGTTGTAGGCAGGGCAGCCAAGGCTGAACTAGGAGACATGCAAAGCTCTTGCAATACCAATGTAGTCACACAGTACTCACACACATGAAAGACAATACTCAGTGTTACAAAAATAAAGGTACTTTATTTTAGTGACACAAGGTCAAAAATACATTTGAGACTATACTCCCTTAGGAGGTAAGTAAATTACACAATATATACACTAGTAACCAAAAACAGGTAAGTACACAGTAGGAAAACAGTGCAAATAGTGAAAATCACACTAGGTTGCAATGGGCCTAGGAGTAACACAAATCATATACTAAAATTGTGGAATGCGTAAGACAGTTTCCCACTTAGGCAAGTGTGGTGTTGAGGGGCAGTGGGCAAGTAATGTACCACAACCCCAGAGCCCAGGAAAGCAGGAGTAAAACACAGCAAGTTTCCTAAAACACACTAGAAGTCATGATAAAAGATAATGCAAGAACCAGAAGAGACTGCAAGACACCAACGATGAATTTCTTGACCTGAAGACCTGTGGAAGAAGGGGACCGAGTCCAAGAAGCCCTGAAGAGTCCAGGGAGAACAGGAGCCCCTGCTAACCCGGACGAAGGTGCAAAAGAAGAACCACCGGTGAGAAGGCAAAGTCAGTATTGCACCAAAGAAGACAGATGCAGGTTCCTGGTTGGTGTAGAAGATGTTCCACGCTTGGTACACACAAAGCTCACGGTTAGCAGAAAATGGTGCTACTCTGGACCAAGAGGGACCTGGTGGCCTCAACCCAGGAAGGAAAGACAAAGGGGGCTCTCAGAGAGCCCTCAAAAGACCAGGCAGCAGATACAGGAGTCCCACAGCATAGGGACAAAGAAGGTGCACATGGAGGCCCATGCAGCTATGACACAAAGGATTCCCACGTTGCCGGAGAACCACTCAGGAAGCTGTGCGTTATAGGATGGAGTGCTGGGGGCCTAAGCTGTGCTGTGCATGAAGAACTTCTTGGAAGGTTGCACACAAGCCTTGGTAACTGGAAGTCACGCGGTGCACGGGTGTACTGTCTTGCATGGGTAGGCAAGCTCTTTCCTCCAACAGCTGGATGTTGGGACTGCTGGATACACTTTAGTCCACCACCCATGCTGCTGGATCCACCCCTGTCGTCTGGAGAGGGGACCCAAGCCACTGGTCGTCGTTGCAGAGAATTGCCTGCTGAAGCAGGGAAGTGACTCCATCACTCCACTGGAGATTCCTTCTGTTCTTCTGGTGCAGGCTGAAGACAGGCAGTCCTCGGAGGATGCACGACCTGGAAACTGTTGCAGTTGCTTGCAGGAGCTGAAGATACAATGTTGCAGAAGTCATCTTAGTTTCTTTGTTGCAGTTCTGTAGAGTTCCTGGAGCAGTCAGCAGTTGATCCTTCAGAAGAAGATATGTAAAGAAAGCAGAGGATTCCTGCTGGAGTATTACAATCCGAATCTGAAGAAGCACTCAGAGGAGTGACCCTATCAGGAGGGGTCTCTGACGTCACCTGCTGGCATTGGCCACCCAGATGCTCCCAGAGTGCCCCACCACTTTGGAATCCAAGATGGCAAAACCCAGGGACACTCTGGAGGAGCTCTGGGCACCACCCCTGGGGTGGTGGTGGACAGGGGCGTGGTCATTCCCCTTTCCTTTGTCCAGTTTCACGCCAGAGCAGGGACTGGGGGTCCATGAACCACTGTAAACTGGATTATGCAACGAGGGCACCATCTGTGCCCTTCAAAGCATTTCCAAAGGCTCTGGGAGGGTACCCTTCCCATGCCTGTGACACCTATTTCCAAATGGAGAGGGTGTAACACCCTCTCCTAAAGTAAATGCATTGTTCTGCCTTCCTGGGATTGAGCGGCACAAGCCCCAAGAGGGCAGAACCCTGTCTGTGAGGTTGCAGCATCTGTAGCTGCATTGCAAGCCTCAGAGAGCTAGTTTGGCAGTACTAGGGGGTCAATAGTGGAGCCTACAGGATACATGGAAGTGGCTCCCCAATACCAGATTTGGAATGAGAGGACAATTCCATGATCTTAGACACCTTACATGGCCATATTTGGAGTTACCATTGTGAAGCTACATATAGGTATTGACCTATATGTGGTGTACGCGTGTAATGGTGTCCCCGCAGTCACAAAGTCCTGGGAAATGGCCCTGAACTATGTGGGGGTACCTTTGCTAGTGCAAGGGTGCCCTCACACTTAGTAACTTTGCACCTAACCTTCAGTAAGTGAAGGTTAGATATATAAGTGACTTATAAAGTACTTAAGTGCAGTGAAAATGGCTGTGAAATAACATGTGCGCTATTTCACGCAGGCTGTAGTGGCAGTCCTATGAAAGGGTTTGTCTGAGCTCCTTATAGGTGCAAAAGAAATGCTGCAGCCCATAAGGATCTCCTGGAACCCCATTGCCCTGTGTACCTAGGTACCATTTACTAGGGACTTATAAGGGGGGGTCCAGTGTGCCAACTGAAATTTGTAAATGAAGTCACTAGCCTATAGTGACAAATTTAAAAGAAGAGAGAGCATAAGCACTGAGATTCTGATTAGCAGAGCCTCAGTGACACAGTAAACACTATACAGACCCACACATTAGGCCATAAACTATGAGCACTGGTTTCCTGACCAGCAGGATCCTAGTGAGACAGGCAAAAACATAGGGTAACATGCAAGGAAGATGGTACTTTTCTACACTGACTAGGAGGATCCCAGTGACACAGTCAAAACACACTGACAAACAGGCCAAAAATGGGGATAACCATGCCAGAACGAGGATACTTTCACACAGGGCTCACCATTGAGAATCAAAATTTCTTATATTTTTGAGTCCTTTGAGGACTGGGAGCCATCACTTTATATAACTTTCACGTTTATATAAGCACCTTTAGCATTTATGCGTTCTTTTCAAGAATTAACTTGTACGCTACTTAGGTGTTTTATGTTTATTCCTCATTTATAGACATGAAAGCTTTTTTACCACGAGGGGAAGATTTTTATTATGCTTTAGGCAGTTTGTTATGATCTTCGTTTTGATCTATTGCTTGGCAGTTTTCAGGATTAAATAGATGCTTTTTTCTCTGTCCACTTCGTTATGTCAGACTAGCGCGTATGACTCGTATTACCAATATCACATTAGAATCTTCTTAATTTGAAGTTCTGTAAAAAGACCACGTCTGAATCTTCTGTGCTTTTAGCTGCAGTTCTAATTGTCGTTTATGGATCCTTTCCACTGCAGCAATACCTTATCTTCATGCCCACATGCAACTCGGGCTTCTGGGCAGTAGGCACCATGTTTGTCTACTAGTTGACCCATTGGGATCTGTGTTATTTTTTTCATATGGAACCTGTTGGACTTTCTTCTTTATTGGTGTTTGAGGGTAGGTGACATTGGGTTGTTCACTCTTTTTTATTGTTTTAATGTTCTTGTCTTTATAAGAGCTGTTTTGATTTTGATTTCTTTTGTTAGTTTTTCTATTTGTAGATTTATGACATCAGAGCTAATAATAGACTGGGTCCTTCAGATTAATTGTGAGTCTTGATAGTCCTTGATATTAGGTAAGTATCATAAATGTATCTCAACATTATTACTATTTTGGTACCTTTACACAAATTTGGTGATGTGTGATATATGATGACTTTTTTAGGTGTTCCTAGGGTGGCATGTTGATATGTGGACACAAGTAAGCAAATCTAGCTTTTAGAACTACCAAGAAAAATGTCTGGCCACTCACCTCGAGGACTTGGCCGCAGAGACAATATTTGACTCTACTCTCTCCCAACACATTGCCTGACCAAGGAATAAAAATCTCAAATACGGCTCTGTCCTAGGAGTGAAGGGCGTTAGAACAAAATAATAAAAGAAAGAAAGACTCACGCCCTCTGAGTGGTGTCCAGCTTGCTATCCTGCTCAAGAATGCCCCAAGTGTCTTCCTATTTTGGGGTCAACTGAAGGGAAGGAACACACACACACTATATTAGCATTGGCATGCATTAACAAAGTTAGCTCAAATGACATTTGAGCAATGGAAGTACATACACTCAGAGATGTTTATAACAACACAGAAAATATGCCCTCCTTTCATTCTTGTGGGATTGAAATTCTCACTCCTTTCATGAGATTCAGGGAGCAGTTCAACATATTTTCCCTGGCCTCATACTATGTCATATGCTCTTGTTATGTGACTGTTCTTCCTGTTTTTAGTTTTTAATTTTTAAAAGTTTGCAAATAGTCTCCTGAACTTCTAGCAGATAGTGTGGGATTCTCATGTCGGAATTATTCAGAAGCTGTGAAGTTTTTCATTTTTTGTAGAATTTTTGTGGATGAAAAACAAAGAATAGTACACTAACCTTGTTTTCTCTTCTTTTGCTCGTCCTTCCTTTCATTACTGTTTATGCCCCCACGTGTCAGAATGACCAATGGGTCGATCCTGAACGGCTGCCGCTGCGAAAAGGATTCCCCACCGTGGCTCAAAGGTAGTTTTTTTCTGGAGTGCAGGTATCGAAGAAATCCGATAAACTGCTCAGAGATTACTGCAGGGGCGCAGATGTCACTGGGTCAGGCTAGGAAACATGGACCTGGGAGAAGAGGGTGCATTGATCCATGAGAGTTGGAAGGAGGATGAGGTTTATTGTTTGGGAAATAAAGCCAAGTGCCTGATTGGGGTTTGACCGAGTATTTATAGGTACTCTAGAAGGGCACTGAATCACTCTGGAAAGTTCCTGACTACAAAGCTCCTGTCTGCAGACACATGGATATTTATCAAGCAGGTGAATAAAAGTCCCTATATTTGTGGTAGAGGAATCACTTTGGAAAGTACCTGACTGGAATGTTCCTGTCTGCAGGTGCATGGATAAACATCAAGCACATGAATAATTACAATTACAAAAAAAAGTTAATAATTGAAGCAAGACAAACATGAACAAACATGTGGAAGAAAAAATTAAGCCTTTTAGTCAAACCTAAGGATAATTACAAGCAGATTGAACATTGCACACACAAAGATAATTTAAAGGTTTGGTATAGGCAACAGTGATACCAAACTTAGCACAAATACTTAACCTAAGGTGTGTGAGGTTGAGGAGCGTCTACCGGATTAATAAAGCGATGAGTTGCAGAACATAAGGTACATGCTTGGGTGCTGGTATTAGTGATTGTAACAGTGCACTTTTAAGTCTGCATTGTCTCATTTTTTTAGTAGTTTCCTTGTTTGGAGATTCTTTTTTTTTTTAAGGGTAGTTTCTCTTGAAATAAGTTTTCTTATCATTTTTCCATTCTTTAGATTGAATAGAGATTGCCTGCCCCCCCTTTTCTTGAGATTTAATTCACAAAATTGATTGTATCCTGAAGAAGAGGCTTGTACTCCCGCGGTTTCCACTTAAACACGTCAGAGCTAGATATGTGGGCTTGAAAGGTCACCAAAAAATCATTCAGTTGTGTTAGAAATGGGGTTTTTGGTTGGCAGTCAGGTTACCCTCTGTCCAAGCAAGAACCCTCACTCTAGTCAGGGTAAGTCACACACAATCCAAAATTAGCCTATGCCCACCCTCTCGTAGCTTGGCACGAGCAGTCAGGCTTAACTTAGAAGGCAATGTGTAAAGCATTTATGCAATAAATCATACAATACCATAATATAGCACCACAAAAATACACCACACAGTGTTTAGAAAAATATATAATATTTACCTGGGTATTTGCAGGTCAAAACGATCAAAGATGCAATATGAATTTGTAAAGATATCACTAAAATGTGATATAAAGTGTCTTAAGTCTTTAAAAAGCAAACAAAGTCTCTTTCAAGCACAAAGTACCTGGTTTGGAGTGGAAAATCTCCGCAAAGGGCCACAGAAGAAGAGATACGTGGAAAAATGGTGTGTGCGTCGATTTCTCCCCAGCACACACGGACTTGCGTTGTTATTTTTCACGCGGGGAAGTCGTGCGTCGTTTTCCGGCGCGCGGACAGTCTCTTTCTGTGGGTCGCGGGGATTACCAGTTGCTTGTTTTCCGGCTGCGTGTTGTTCCGCGGGGCTGTGCGTCGAAGTTTCGCTCTCACGGCAGGCGTCGCGTCGATTTCTCCTCTGGAAGTCGGGCGGCGTTGTCCTTGCGAGGCCGTGCGTCGAAGTTCTGGTCGTCCCGAAGGCGTCGCGTCGATCAGCGTTGGTGTGCTGTGTTTTTCTCGCTGCGGAACAAGCTGTGCGTCGAAAATTTCGGTGCACGAAGCGTCCAAATGAAAAAGAGAAGTCTTTTTGGTTCTGAGACTTCAGGGAACAGGAGGCAAGCTCTATCCAAGCCCTTGGAGAGCACTTTTACAGCCAGACAAGAGTTCAGCAAGGCAGCAGTCCTTTGGAGAAAGCAGACAGGTGAGTCCTTTGAGCAGCCAGGCAGTTCTTCTTGGCAGGATGTAGTTACTGGTTCAGGTTTCTTCTCCAGCAAGTGTCTGATGAGGTAGGGCAGAGGCCCTGTTTTATACTAAGTTGTGCCTTTGAAGTGGGGGTGACTTCAAAGAGTGTCTAAGAAATGCACCAGGTTCCCTTTCAGTTCAATCCTGTCTGCCAGGGTCCCAGTAGGGGGTGTGGCAGTCCCTCAACCCTCCCAGCCCAGGAAGACCCATTCAAAATGCAGATGTATGCAAGTGAGGCTGAGTATCCTGTGTTTGGGGTGTGTCTGAGTGAATGCACAAGGAGCTGTCAACTAAACCTAGCCAGACGTGGATTGAAGGGCACAGAAAGATTTAAGTGCAAAGAAATGCTCACTTTCTAAAAGTGGCATTTCTAGAATAGTAATATTAGATCCGACTTTATCAGTCAGCAGGATTTTGTATTACCATTCTGGCCATACTAAATATGACCTTCCTGCTCCTTTCAGATCAGCAGCTGCCACTTCAACAATGTATGAGGGCAGCCCCAATGTTAGCCTATGAAGGGAGCAGGCCTCACAGTAGTGTAAAAACGAATTTAGGAGTTTTACACTACCAGGACATATAACTACACAGGTACGTGTCCTGCCTTTTACCCACATAGCACCCTGCTCTAGGGGTTACCTCGGGCACACATTAGGGGTGACTTATATGTAGAAAAAGGGGAGTTTTAGGCTTGGCAGGTACTTTTAAATGCCAAGTCGAAGTGGCAGTGAAACTGCACACACAGGCCTTGCAATGGCAGGCCTGAGACAAGGTTAAGGGGCTACTGAAGTGAGACCAGTGCTGCAGGCCCACTAGTAGCATTTAATCTACAGGCCCTACGCACATATAGTGCACTCTACTAGGGACTTATAAGTAAATTAAATAGCCAATCATGGATAAACCAATCAATAGTACAATTTACACAGAGAGCATATGCACTTTAGCACTGGTTAGCAGTGGTAAAGTGCCCAGAGGTCAAAAGCCAACAACAACAGGTCAGAAAAATAGGAGAAAGGAGGCAAAAAGTTTGGGGATGACCCTGTCAAAAAGCCAGGTCCAACAAGTTGTGAATTCAACATTTTGATTTCCATCAGCTTATGTTCAGCTTATGTTCTAAAATAATTTCAGTAGTAACATTCTCAATTTTATGGCTATGAATATTGGAACTCCTGTATTGTGATATACAGCTTATCTTTGTATAGAAGAAATTATACAATATGAGTTATAAGCACGGGGAGAGGGGTGCTGTGTTTAGAAATAACATATGGGTTTAAGAGCACCCGCTCCAGTGTTCCTTGTGTGTCCAGCAGCTTTTAGGCAATACTAAAAATATCAAGATGACTCTGGTGATTACTGTTCCTACTGGAGTAGGAGTTTTGTCATATATCAGTTTTGACTCATCTTAAGGTGGCACAGAGGGTTATTATGCATGCAGCAAAGAACGTGTAA
Organism: Pleurodeles waltl; assembly: GCF_031143425.1. NCBI lineage: Eukaryota > Metazoa > Chordata > Amphibia > Caudata > Salamandridae > Pleurodeles > Pleurodeles waltl. Next base: position 1,229,223,289 of record NC_090445.1, read on the forward strand.
CATGCAGATCCCAGATCTGTATTTTACGTGGACATCTTAGTGGATTATTCGTTTTGTCACAGAGATCCTTTTGTTACTTGCAATGCATAAAGTACAATGTTAATGTGGCACAGTGACCTATGAACTGTCATCAAAGAGCTACATGCAAACTGCAAAGTACAGGTCAGAACGTTATGTTTTTCCCCAGTCTTTTATTATACCAATAGTGCTAAAAGGGTGTGTTGGGTAGAGAAACATTCTCATTTTTAAAGCCAACACTAACCACTGTGGTGCATTTTACTTATGGAGTTTGTGCTTCTTCAGACCAAACACTCTTGAAATACACTACCTACCAGTATGGATGGCATGTGGCTCCTACACGTTGTATTCCTGATTGCCTTACCTAACATTTCCTATAAACCAATTTACACAAGTATGCTTTATTGTCTCCGTGTAAAGTAAGTGTGATGTAAAGCGCTTTGACACCCTACTCTGGTTTCAGTAGCACTATAAAACAAATGAAACACCTGAAAGATAGGCTAGGGAGGCATGAGGGCACTGCTGGAGGTTGGTAGTGGGGAAATCTGTGGAGAAGGAGGTCATGAGGGAGTGCCAAAAAGGTTTGTGGCAACAGGCACCACCCACAATAAAGCTGACCTTGAAGAGCTCCCTTAATCTATTCCAGGCATAATTCAAATGCTCACGATTTAAGGAGAGGCCTCTCGTCTCTGGGTAAACTGGGCAAAATTATCTTACTTTAATTGTGAAGGGCTGATTAAAACCAGGAGTATTACCTCAGATTATCAGTTCAGATAGCTCAGTAACATGGATATAACTCCTATATCGATATATATTATCCTGTATTGGTGCATCCGAAATACATAAAACAATATACTCCAGAATAGCATACAAAAATAAAGGTATTTGTTTTTCAATATTTCAGCTAAATCGTCAGATACATTCAAAACATATATCATCTTCCATGAACAACCTCCTTTACTTCTAAACATACATGAATAATCAAAAATACCATAATAAATATAGACTCTTTAGGTTATCTCACCACCGCTGACTAAAAAATCGTTCAACATGAAATCACATCACAAACACACTACATCCACACATATCATTCATGCTTAACAAACCCACACAATACAACTCAGCAGTCAATACAGGTTCCACTGCTGATGTTTTCATAGCATATTATTTATATTATAACTCATATTGTATAATTTCTTCTAAACAAAGATAAGCTGTATATCACAATACAGGAGTTCCAATATTCATAGCCATCAAATCGAGAATGTTAATACTGAAATTATTTTAGAACATAAGCTGAACAAAAGCTGATGGAAATCAAAGTGTTGAATTCACAACTGAATGATTTCTTGAGATCTTTCAAGCCAGTGGCTAACGTTTCCAGCGGATCTATTTATGTCATCATTTTGGAAAATGGCAATGTCTTCTGAGGAAGGATAGCAACCCCTCTGGAGCCCTGTGCGAAACCTGAGTGGAACACTCTTGTGTACCCATATCAGGATAGAATGTCTCTTTGGGTACCCAGTAAGTCTGTCTCTCAAAGCAGGTGGGCATCAGAAGTGTGTTGTTTTGACAAAGAGCATAATGGCTCCTCTTCTTATTTCATTATTTAACCCATTTAATTTCCAGGAGATTATTTGAAATTGGCCTACTGGCATAGTGTTTTCAGGCTAGGCAACTGGGGAAGGCTCCAGTATTATCAGGGACATGCACATCATGGGGTTGGTGCTTGTCCTGGAACCCCTACAGCTTGGGTACAAAGGAAAGATTCTTTGTGTGCCTCTCCACATACACACATAATGTAAAGCCATTAGATACTGAGAGCGCAAAAATGTCCACCTGCCAGCCCTGCAGCACTTCGAAACTGTAGTAGAACAAACTAAAAATAAGAATAAGCAATCTGTATAGCCATATTAGAATCCCAAATGTCCCATTCTTCCCAACCCTCCCCTCCTTATACTTCGTCCTGTCACCCCAATCTAAGCACTGACCAATTTAATGTTTTAACTTAACTAATGGAGTGTACATAGCTATTTATACACCACCATCTCACAGCCACCAACTGAAAATGGCATGCTACAGATTTTGTTTTTGCACCCAGATTACACGTATCTGCATTTGGTTGTCTCATCCGTCTGCGTTACATCATGTCCCCACTGAGGCAGTGATGCCCGAGCTGAGAAGCTCCATTCCTTTTTTCAGCAGTGAATGGTGAACCTGCAAGCAAAATGTAGACCCAGATTTAAGAAGGCCTAGCACCTCCGTGCGCCACAATAGCGGCATCTGTTTTACTGTAATGTGGCCAAACGAGGCTGGCATAATGTATGCAATGGGGGTGTTCCCCCGTTAGGGCGACTGCAAAAATAGCACAGTGAAATCTAAGAGATTCCACTGTGCTAATGTTTGCGGCTACTTTGAATGTCTGCACAGAGCAGGCGTTAAAAGGGGGCACACCATTGCTTTCAATGTGCCCCTATGTACTGTGGAGGATTAGCACCAAAATGTTGGTGCTAATCCTACAAAGTACACCAATGGCATAAACAATTCCGAAGCTATTGCCCCTGCTCTGTGCCATGGTGCGGCGTATATTAAATACTGGTAGGGGGGTACTAAAGGGCTCAAGAAAAGTGGTGCTGCATTGGATGCGCGCCACTTTTCTTAAATCAGGCCCATAGTCTCATGGCCTTGGTCCTCTGAAAGTGAAATACTAGTCTCTGTCAGCCTGTCTGTTGTCTTGCGGAGATCATGTCATAGCAGATATACGTCTGCTCAAATCATCTCCAATTTCTATCTACCAATAGCCTAGTGTCACTGATGGTGTGCAGGATCACTTCGCCAAGGGATGTCAGTATATCGGTGTGTGTTGGCTGGGCCCGATCCAGAGTTTCAACCACTTCACTTTGGGGCACCCTTGTATAACGCTCCATCTTTTGCTTGTGGCTGGTGATTCCTTTTGTCTTTAACCATAGTTGTCATCACACGGGAACCTGTAGATGTGTCATGCCCACATCAGTTTACCAGGTCTGTAGTTCTTCCATGTGTCACTGGGGTACTCAGGTGGGGAGTCTGGCTGTCTGCGTACTTGTGTGGGATACACTTCTCTCTGGTCAGTGGGCCCCCCCCACCGCAAGTCCTCAGTCCCCAAAGTACCACCTCTGTGCCAGTTTAGCTGACCCACAGGGCAGAGGCAGAGAGGGTGGGGCAGAAACAATCTGCTGTCAATAGCACTGGCACATGAAAATATAGTTACATCTTCCCTTTCCCTGGCTCTCATTAGCCTCCGGAGGAGGGCACTCCGGACTCCATGTTCAAAAGTGTAATTCCCAATACCCCAAGCGTAGGTCTTGCCATGTGACACCTGAGACCAGATGCAGGCAATATAGCTCTCCCCACAGGCCACACACAAGAAGGGACAGCCCAAAGTTTGCAGAGAACCAGGGGCCATTCATTGGACTGCTGCAGCTTGTCCCAATCAGGACCCGAGCTCAGGCCACAAGAGCTGATGATAGGCCCCAGTAATCGTCAGGTTGTGGCCACGGGTTGAAGGCCTGAGAGTGGGCAACCCGTGCATGGCTCCCCACGCGTGTTGCACTTATGTTGTAACAGTCCACTCAGTGCCCATGGGGAGTGCTAAGCCCTCTGATGCACTCCTCTGAGTCACTGGAAGTTTAGATCAAATGCTGACAGCACGAGCAGTGGGCAGGGACTGTCAAGCAGTGTCCTGCATCCAATGGTCATTAACAGGCACCACAGGGCACATGGGGCTAAAGGAGGTCCTCCAGTGAACGCCTGGTGTCCTTTAAGGCCACACCCCTATTCTAGCATTCCAGGTGGTGCCTGAGGGAAGTTGTTGGGCCTTTAGTCAGAAATACAGCTATAAGGTTGCCAAAGACATGATCAGAACTTAACCTGATATATTTAACAAGGTAGTCCATTGAAGAGTGTTAGTTTCAGGCTAGGAAAGACAGTCGGTACTCACAAAATGACAAGCAGGGTTTACAAAAAACAGAACATGAATCAACAAGTATTATGAACGTATTCACACGGAACTCAGCAGTGATTAATATCAAATTAAATCTAATCCGATCTACTCAGAACAGGATATTTTCCCAGTAGATTTGCATCCTCAGAAAACAGAGGGCAATTAGCTTTTTTGGACTTCTTCAGGGCAATTATTACACAAACATATCTCCTGATTGATGAACCAGTAAGGGTATTGCGAAATTATCTCAAACGGAAGATTAGACACTAATAAAAAAATAAATAAAAACCTAATTGGAAACACAATCACCTGCATTCAAAGGTGTTCCAGACACTTATGGCTTGTGCTACAGTTATATATCCTAAAGAGACAGTAGAAAAGGGAGACTTAAAGATATATCTAGCTGACATTGTAGTTCCTTAAATAAACCTAGACATGCACAAAGTTCTGAAAAAACATACACATGAACAAAAAATAATTAGCACTGTTAGACTTTTCATCCTCGGCGTGGTCTCCCTTAACTTTGTGCCTCTGTTCCCTAGGTTGTTGATGTGTGCTGGACTCTGATTTTGCTGTTTTTGTTACTCTGGACACTTTACCGCTGCTAACCAGTGCTAAAGTGCAAGTGCTCCTTTAGAAAATGTGTATGTAATTGGTTTATTCATGATTGGCATATTTGGTTTACTAGTAAGTCCCTAGTAAAGTGCACTAGAGGTGCCACGGCCTGTAAATCAAATGCTACTAGTGGGCCTCCAGCACTGGTTGTGCCACCCACATAAGTAGCTCTGTAATCATGTCTCAGTCCTGCCATTGCAGTGTCTGTGTGTGTAGTTTTAACTGTAAATTCGACTTGGCAAGTGTACCCACTTGCCAGGCCTAAACCTTCCCCTTTCTGACATGTAAGGCACCCCTGAGGTAGGCCATAGGTAGCCCCAAGGGCAGGGTGCAGTGTATGGTTAATGTGGGACATATAGTAATGTGTTTTATATGTCCTGACAGTGAAATATTGCTAAATTTGTTTTTCACTGTTGCAAGGCCTGTCCCTCTTATAGGTTAACATGGGGGATACCTTTAAATCTGATTAAAGTGTAGATTCCCTTTGGGAGCGGATGGACATGTGGAGTTTGGGGTCTCTGAGCTCACAATTTAAAAATACATCTTTTAGTAAAGTTGATTTTAAGGTTGTGTGTTTGAAATGCCACTTTTAGAAAGTGAGCATTTTCTTGCTTATACCATTTCTGTGACTCTGCCTGTTTGTGGATTCCCTGTCTGGGTCAGTTTGACAGTTGGGCTGGTTGCACCTCACACTAGACAGTGACACAAAAGGAGCTGGGGTGTAGTCTGCATTTCCTGATGAGCCATCTGTGGTAGGAGGGAGGGGAGGAGTGGTTACTTACACCTGGAAGGGCTGTGCCCGTCCTCACACAATGCAGTCTCCGACCCCCTGGTAAGTGTCTGGGGCCTGGCCTGGGCAAGGCAGGATTTCACATTCAAAAGAGACTTTACTTTGAAGTAGGCCTACTTCAAAGGAGAAACTGGGTATGAGAAGGGCACCCAAAACCACAGACTTTAGAACACTTCTGGAAACAAGAGGAACCTCTGCCTGACGAAGAGCTGAAGAGAAGTGCTGCCCCGCCTGTGACTGTGCTTTGTGGAGCTACCCTGCTGTTTCTGCTTCTACCAGAGTAAGAGGGCAAAGACTGGACTTTGTGTGCCTTCCATCTTGTGAAGATATCTCCAAGGGCTTGATTTAGAGCTTGCCTCCTGTTGTTTGAAGTCTCGGGTACAGCAAAGTCTTCTCTATGCCAGCACCTGGAGTCTCTGGAGAGACTCCTGCTCTGACAAGTGGTGCCCTATCCAGTTCCTGGGCAACTGGAAGGAAAGCTGGTGGAAATCCCAAATAATCGACTTCGGACGACTTCGTACCGACGCCGCTGCCGAATCCGGTGACGCCGCCTGCAACCGACTCCGTGATCTTTGCTGGAACATGACGATCTTCGTAGGCCCAACGCCGCTGCAGCTCCGCTGAAGTTCGTGACTCCGTGGAAGTTGCCGCCCCACGTCGTGACTGATGCAGTTCGAAGTGTGCGGAATCAACGTTCTGCACCGCCGCCGCGATCCCCGACTTCGTGCATCGACTCGTTTTCACCCTTCACCAAAGGTACTGTACTTGGGGGTCTTTGCGACATTGTGTCCGGCGCCGCTGGCGTCGGCTTGTTGGGAACGACTCCGTCACGACACCGTGTTAACATCTCATCGAAGCATTTTGTGTGTCTAAGTGCTATTTTTGAGTTTAATCTTTAAAAATTCATAACTTGACTTGTGTATGTTGGATATTTGTTGTTTTGGTCTTGTTTTGTTTAAATAAATATTTCCTATTCTTCTAAACCTGTGTCGTGTAATTTTGTAGTGTTTTCATTAAGTTACTGTGTGTGTTGGTACAAATACTTTACACCTAGCACTCTGAAGTTAAGCCTACTGCTCTGCCAAGCTACCTGGGGGGTAAGCAGGGGTTAGCTGAGGGTGATTCTTTTTTACCCCGACTAAAGTGGCACTGCACCCAGATAGCGCCACTTTCCTTGCACCCTTTAGAGCCCTCCTAACGCTACCATGTGTGTGCCGTATCTAAGATATGGCAACCATGGCGGAAGTTAGGGGAACTAGCGTCAACATTTTTTACGCTAGTTCAGAGCTTTGGAGGACTAGAGTCAAACATTTTAACACTAATCCTGCAAAGCCCATTGGGGCCCATTGAAAACAAAGGTGTACCTCCTTATAACGCCTGCTCTGAGCAGGTGTTAAAAGTGCTGAAAAAAATGATGCAAGGAAATCTCTTAGATATCTTTGCGCCATTTATTCGCCACCCCCCAACAGGGTACGTCCCCTTTGTATATATTATTCCGAGCGCAGGCATATTGTAGCACAAAGGGTTATAAAGCAGCGCAATGCATGCATTGCGCCACTTCGTAAATTTGACGCAGCGATTTTGGCCTTGTTTGAAAACATTAGCGTAAAACAAAGTCGCTAATGTGGCACAAGGAGGCACTAGGGGATCTCAAATCAGCCCCTTCATATTGAACACAGAAGAAGATCCGGTGTGCCTTGACTGAGAGATATGCCACAGCTTTTCAGAACAGTAAAAAGGACATCATGCTTGACACCTCCATGTATCGTTTTGATTTAAAAAAAAAAAACTCCATGGTCACTTGCTGTGGTTGCCTAGCACCTGCTCATCTTAGTCACACGGGAAGAATGAATAATTAGTGCCCATGTTAATGCAACAAACACTTGTGCAGGATTGCACATAAGCAGGATGAGTAATTACTGGCCATATTAAAGCAACACACGCTTGTGCAGCACTGTGGTGGAAGCTACAGTGAATGATTCATTCATGGCAACATTTGGTAATGCATGTAAACTTTGTCACAAACTTCACCGACACAGGAATGCCCCTGTTCAGACCACAGTGTGCTCTGACAGACAAAGCTTCTCTCTGAAGAGGGAATCATTAACTCAATGGTACTGATTCCTCATGCTACGCAGTTGGCTCAACAAGGGTACCATGATTGGCAACGACGAAAGCCAGGGCCTGAATTTCTGATCTGAGCTGTTTCCTCTATTAAGCAGCTGATTGCAGTAATCACTGGGTTACTTTAACTGTAGATCAAAGTGAGCACAAACTTCTGTACCACACCAGATGGTAAGTACCTGCTGGTAATCATTGCCACCAGATGCCCATTGGTGGAGATTGCAAATTCCGCCTCTAATCAAAAGGTATCCTCATATTTGGAGAAGACATGAACCAAAAAGCAAAAAATAATGGTTGCTGGCCAGAAATAAATAGTGGACCTGAAAGAGTTAACTACAACATTAAGAAAATAATGTTTATTTGAGTCGAAAAAATGACAGAGCTACAGTTGCCCATTTATCATCTACTTAACACTCATCACAATCCTCGCCATGGTGTGACACACTGTGTGCCTGTCTCCCTGTCATGTGGATGTACTGTGAATAACGTGATTCCCCCTCGGCTGAGAGATGATCTCCAACATCTCAGTTACTGTCGCCAAGACAGTGAGCACTTATGAGCCGGGAAAGCTGCTTAATCTTCTGCTGACGATGCGTGGAACATGTCCAGGTAGAGGATCACCATTGGCAGGAAGAAAGTGATGGGTGCTGGTAAAATGAATGAGGAATGTGTGACAAGAAATGTCTCAATGTACAAACAAATAGAAAGGGGTATCACTATCTTTGCAGAGCCCGATACACCCCTCCTGTCAGCTCAAAATAGAACAAGAACGGGATCAGCTCAGAGATTTTCAACTCTCCACAACACACTCAGGAAGACACTACAGTTGAATAACTGCTATGTTAATCCCAGAAAGAGTGGAATTACAGGTTGTGGATTTGCCAGACATACCCATTGCATAAATCACGCCCATCTAAAAGATTATGAGCTCGATCATACTTTTCAAATTTAGTTTTTCATATTTTACTTTTTCATGCAGAGAGGAATTTCATGTACTACCGTAAGGTGGCAATAATGTCAGGATTCAGGCCCTCACTCTGTGACCATCTCACCCCACAACTTGTTTTGATGCTTTACCCCATTGGGGGCAGCAGGGTCTGACAGATGTCAATCTCCTAGGAGAGCCAGAGACACAGTGTGAGAATTATTTATCAACAATACTTGTTACAGACGACCCAATTGATACTGGGGTATCTGTTGAATCTCTTTGGTCCAGTCCTTTAAAAATATGCTAAAAGATAAAGAAACTAACTAAATCACACAAATGATCCCCTTTAGCATCAGAACAACTGGTCCTCAAGACTTGGTACTTGAACTTTCTGATCTCACGCCATTAGCCGCCAAATGTCAGATTCTGCTCCGGAAAGAAAGAGGGGGCACAGGGGAAACATGGGCTACTGGACCACAACTGGCGCATGCTGAAAAAAACTTTCAAATGGATTCCCACAGAGACCAGAAAAACCGTCACTCACGCACTAATCAGTAGCAGGCTAGACCACGGCAACTCCCTATACGCCGGCACCACACTCAAACTCAAGCGCAAACTCCAGAGAATCCAGAACACAGCTGCACGCCTCATCATGAACCTCCCCCGCCACGAACACATCTCACCACAACTCAAATCCCTTCACTGCCTCCCCACAGACAAAAGGATCACCTTCAAATTCCTCGTCCACGCACACAAATCCCTCCACAACACCGACCCATCCTACCTCAACGATAGAATAAACTTCCACACCCCCACCCGCCACCTCCGATCCACCAACCTTGGACTCGCCCCAATCCCAGGCATCCAACACACCACCAAAAGGGTCAGATCCTTCTCATATCTCGCCTCAAAGGCCTGGAACTCCCTCCCCATCAACCTCCGCAAGACCCAAGACCTCCTGCTCTTCAGAAAAAACCTCAAGACATGGCTCTTCGAACAGTGATCGCCCCCCCAGCGCCTTGAGACCCTCACAGGTGAGTAGCGTGCTATAAAAATTTCTTTGATTGATTGATTGAACTGTGGTGGTTGAGGTCATTTGCCACTGGAACACGAAGGCTTGTCCTACTATGCTGTCTGCACTAGGCAAAATACACCCCACTCTTCTGCACCTGACTCTCAAGGTAGTGTGGGGGAGCAGTCAAAGGCTTCTCAAGGGATGCAGTGTGCAGGTAAAGGACAAGGAATCAACAGCCAAACATCAGACAAAATAAGGCACTGCCCTGCCCACTGCTTCCCCTAGTGAAAGAAAGTACTTTAAAATCACAGCAAAATTAAGCAGTACACATTTTAATAAAGGCACTCTAAAGGGAATCTTTACTTGAGTGAGGTTAGGTGACCAAACGCCTTTCTGAAAAGGAAAAAGATCTGGCCAAGGCTAATATTTCACAGGACTTGGTGTGTGGCCACCAACTATTTATGTGATTGACCAAGTATATGGACAGTAGCCCCATCTTGTTTATGAGGGTACGAGTGGTGAGTCCCTCCAGGTCACAGAACAGGTTCTGGAACTTGGTATTGTCATGGACAGGCCAAGACCACAGTGCACATGCAAAACTAGTGTATTGGCAGGGTCAAAAAATCATAATGCCAGTTTTACATGCAGTAGTGTCAATCTAGGAAAGGATACCCATCTATATAGCATGCAGGGGGTATTCTCATTCTAACATGTAGTCAAATAAGAGTGTCATTTAGAAAAGAGAGCAGGAAAACCATCACAAGTTAACTGTGCTCTTGCCCTGCCTAACTTGTGGTCCCCCTACTTTGTTTAGAGCCAGGGAAGTGTTAGCTTTACAATGGGGGCAACTGAGCAGGCTCTGACCGAGGCAACCCTTGATTTAGTCACTAGTGCACCACTGTTCACCAGGTCATAGTAATATTTTCCCCACTCTTTTTTGAACCGAGCAGCTATCACTTGTCTTTCTGACCAGGATTCACAATGCGAAGCAGAAGTGCCCAATCAATGACCCCACATTCAGGAAAAAACTCCCTGTCAGGCTATAGAAAACGACCATCTTTTGCATTGTTTCCCTGCATATTTTTACCCTATGTTGGCTCTCTGTGCACTTTACACATGCTATCCTGTAGTAAAGTGTCTGTACTCCCCCCTTCAAACTTGGGTGATTTGGCATACCCCAAAATGGCATATTTTACTCTAATGTAAATCCCTAGTGTATGGTACAAGGTGTATCCAAGACCTGTAAGTTACATGTCACTAACAGAGTGCAGCATCTTCTGTCCATCCACTACAGTTGTAGTGCAAACCTGGCTTCAGGCCTACCATTTTAGCTTAAATGGAACAGTGTAAAACTGCAATTCAACATGTAGGTAGGAATCTGACAATCTGATCAATCACGACTGATGAATCATGACTTCATCATGGAAAAGAAAAGCTTTCAACATTTTTTTAAGTTACCTTTGATGGGCATTTTTCTTAGTGAGATGGGGAATCTGTTCCAGAGTTTAGATGCAAAATATGCGAAGAAACCTCCCCCTGTTTTGGAGCTCCATACCGTGGGAAATTGTAAGTCATGGAAATTGGATGAGTGAAGTGCCCTGCTCAGTTGATTTTGAGAAAGCCTATCTCTAGGATACAAGGAGTCCTTATTATAAAGACCCTGTAAGACTCCATTGCTGAAATCCTCACGTTCTTCGTGTCCCCCTACACACATCAACATAAATCAAGCCATAACAGCGGACAACAATTCTTTGACTCAGGCTTTTGATAAAACCGCTCCACTTAAACGTCCATCTCTGATTTCATGTATAGGTCATGGTCCTTGGTACTCTCATGAACTGCGCCTGGAAAAATCTGAATGCAAACATCTAGAACGCTGGTGGGGTCTGAATACATGTCTTTCGGACAAAGAAATGTACAGGGTGCCACTTAAAAGCTACCACAAACATATTAAAGTCACCTGTAAACACTACATCTTAGAAAAAATAGATCTAGCAGGAATATCTACTAAAGAGCTTTACAAAACACTGAGCAAATTTGTGAACCCGCATACTTGCAATCATTCTATCCGGCTTCTCAATCGTTGTGTGACTCTCTGGCAAACCTCTTTGAAAACAAGATTAATGCATCTATGACAATTTCCCTGCTGCTCAGAGTCAACCGTGCACTGCTACACATTTCAACTTGCCTTCCTCTAATAGTATTTTTACATTAGAGAAATGTAAGCCATGCGCTCTGGAGCAGGTTCAGGCGATGCTGGCTGGAGCCAAATCTGGCTCCCCGCAGGACAGATGCCCCACTACGGTTGCTTCCTCCCTACCCCACTGTATTGCATCCACCATTACTGACCATTTTAATATTTCTCTAGACTCTGCCTCTCTTTGGGATGAGTGGAAGTCTACCCAAGTAATTCCAATACTAAATAAATCTAATGCCAACCCCAAAATTCTCTCTAAATATTGACCTATTGTTTCAGTTCCTCTGTTATGGAAGCGCCTAGAATCCCACATATACAAACAACTGGCCACCTATCAGCACAGAAACCACACTAGTGGCAGTCACAAATACCATTAGACTCTCACTGGATGCAGGTATTCCAGCAAAGCTAGTATTGCTGGATCTGTCTGCAGCATTCAGCACAGTTTCACATACAATTCTAATCCACAGATTGCATATCGCAGTATACACCGTAGAGCACTGCACTGGCTCAGGGATTTTCTCAGCAACTGTACCCAAACCATCTCCATAAACTCCTTTAGATCCCGCACTATGCGGGCCAATAAAGGAGTCCTGCAGGATTCCTCCCTGAGCCCGACATTATTCAATGCCTAAATGACCCCACTGATGCAAATTGTTCGATATTGTGGGTTTGAGATCATGTCCTATGCTGATGACACCCAAGTGGTTATCTCTTTTGGGCTGACACTCGAAATGGCTAAAACACGGTATGAGGACTGCATGAGGTAAATTGCTGATTGGATGACTGAAAACTGTATCACTGTTTGTGACTGCAAAAAGGCCAAGTACGATGTATTATCCCTATTTTGCAAGTGGGTACACAGTTACAGATTCGCAAAATAGGGACTGCGAATCACAATTACAAAAGGGGCATCCGGAGGACGACCCTTCCTAATTGTGAGTTTCAGTGGTATGTGTGATTGTTTTGTGATCATGAATGTGGTTGCAAAACAATCACAGTTAACACATGATAACTCATTTGCATACAGTAAGGGGTTCCCACGGAACCCCTTCCCGTTTGTGAATGCTTGTGAAAATATTTTTTCAGAGCAGGCAGTGGGCCAACGGACCACTGCCTACTCTGAAAAAATGAAAAGAAAACTTTTTAGTTTCCTTTTTGAAATGCATCCTGCTTCCCTTTAAGGAAAACAGGCTGTATTTTTTTTTAAAAAACTGCTTTATTGAAAAGCAGCCACAGATATGGTGGTGTGCTGAGCCCAGCAGGCCACCATTCCTGTGAGTGTGGCCATTCCCAAAGGGGGTTGCAAATTGCGAACTACCTCATGAATAATAATGAGGTAGGTCATTTGTGACCCCATTGGGAATAGCTAAATGTGCCTGAGACACATTTGTACATATCATTTTGCGAGTCTCTAATTGCAATTCAAAATGAATCACAATTAGAGATTCGCAAAATGAAATGGTCGTACATCAAGCCCTATATGTGGTACCTGTTTTTCCACTCTGCATCTACTTACGAACATTTTCCCATGGCTCCCAACTTCATCAAGAAAAACACTAGTCCAGGCACTGATTACGAGCCATCTGGACTATGAGAATGCACTACTTTTAGCAGTAAATGAGTAATTGCTGGCCAAGCTCCATCTTGTGCAGAATACTGCAGCCTGACCAATTTGCAACTCCTCCTCTCGCTCATCCCCCTAAGCTCTCCATTGGCTCCCCACCAGGAAATGGGACATCTTTAAATTGTGCTGCCTAACTCACAAGGAACTAAACACATGAATTGCAAAACAGACTCAGTCTATAGTGGCCTACAAGATTGCTTACATCTTCGAATCAAGCTTTACTAAAAATCCATTGTATCTGCAGCACCAGATTTGGTGGCAGATCTTTTTCATATCTTGCCCCACTCTACTGGAATAAGCTTCTTTTGGAAATTCGAATGTGCCACGATCTTCCAACATTTCAAAAACTTCTAAAAATGGGGATGCTTTACTTGGGCTACCGGCACTTGCTGTTTGCAGGTTGCTGAATTAGAGATACACCTTCTGGTCTGAGTCGTTTGTGCTATATCAAATGCCCTTAATGTAACATAACATAACAGTTAGAACTAGTGTCTTGAATTAAACGCGTTTTTTCACTAGCAGCCAATGAAGTTTTTTCCAAATATGGAGAGGTGGATTGCTGGCATGTAATGTTAAGGATTAACCTAGCTGCAATATTATGTACCTGCTATAGTTTACGCAGCATACCCACTGGAAAAGCTAAATTCAAAGCATTAGTGTAATCCAATCTCATAGTCACCAGTGAGTGCTCAGTACTTTTCCAGGTGGCATCTGGGGTCAAATTAAAACTTTTCTTGCGGGACCTCAACAATGGAAAACAGGTTGGTGTTACTGTTTGGATCTAGGGTTCAAAGAAAAGATCTTTATGAAATTTAGACCTCAAGTTTTTAGCAACAGAAGTGGGGATAGGTGAACCACTTAGTTTGTATGTGGCCACCAATTGTGTCACCAGTGAGAGGTCTTACCTCCAAAGAATAGTATCACTGATTTATCAGAGATCCGTTTTAGGTAACTAATTTTCATCCATTCTGCTACTGCTACTAAGCAACCTTTCAAGGTATCAGGAATCTCTGCCTCTGTCTTGTGGAAGGAGAGCACCACTTGGGTGTTTTTTATGTAGGAAATTACCTTTAAACCCCAGGACTCTGCAATCTGGGCAAGGGGAGCATGCAGATAATAAATAATGTAGCACTCAAAGCCGAGCCCTGAAGAACAACATGTTTCAAATGTTTCAAAGCTGATGTTAAGGGAGGCAGCTAGACAACCTTGGTTTTATCTGATAGAACAGATTGGAGGCATTGATGGGCATGGCCATGCAACCTTATATTTAATAACCGTTCCAGCAAGATAGAATGAGAAACAGTATCAAAGACTGTGGACAGATCAAGTAGGGCCATCAACGCATAATGTGCCTAGTCAAGGTTAATCTGATAACTCAGCAACTTCTAACAAGGCAGATTCTGTGCTGAATCCTGGGTGGAAACCAGATTGAGTCCCAATAAGTAGGGAGTTTGATTCTGGGAATTTATGAAAGTTGTTTGTTATTAAACTTCTCCAAGACCTTCGTGGCAGCCAGGACTAAAGCGATAGATCTGAAATTACTTAGTTGTGTCAGCTCTAGGTTTTTATAGGGCTTATTTCTAACTAAAGGGGACAACCCAAGACTTGGGATTTTGATTAAAAAGATGGGGATACCTTACTATGGGGCTTAATGTCACAGGATTCCCCTGCACAGTGGACACCCTTCACAGATGTGATGGGGGTTTGGCGGCACTAAGTCCTTCTCTCTTGGCTGCAAGCCCTCTTGAATGCAGATTATCTCCAGTGGCCCGTGGCCTTACTGGGGAACATTGAGCCTAATTTAGAGCTTGGAGGATGGGTTACCCTATCACAAACATGATGGATATCCCATCTGCCATTTTGTGATCTCCATACGCAATAATGTGATTGTAATATGGTGGACAGGATATCATCCATTTGTGATGGAGTAACCCCCTCACCAAACTCTAAATCAGACAATTTGTGTCCAAGGATTCTCTTGTACACCAGTCACTACTCTTCACAGGTGTGGGGAGGGAGGCATTGAGCTCTTCTGTCTTGGGTGCAAGCGTTCTTAAGCGTATTTCCTCCTCATGGGATGCACGAGGAAAGCACCTGTGTGCTGCCTGGGCAAAGACAGGGCCAAAAGCAGGCCTATCTGCACAAGGCGAGCCTGGAGGACACTGGGCTGGCCCCGCCCCCCTCGGCTTTAACACAGGACTGACAGGTATTTTGTCTGTGCTACTACCAACATAGGGAAGAGGAGGACCCAGTGGCAAAAAGAGAGGGGGTCAAACAAAAAGCCCCAGAGGCCTCAATAGTCTCATATCTAACTACTGCAACGGGTTTTTTTACTACTGAGATCAGAAGGATTGAAAAACGCCTTTCTTCAGTACCTTGAGGGCTAAGTAAAGGTCTAGCAGGGAACTAACTCTCTAAATAGATACTCTAGAAACAATTCACCCTCCTCTTACCAATTCCAAGTGATGCAGGTAAGAACAAGAGAAAAGACCAGTTTCAGCTAGACCGAAGTCCCTGAGAGTCACAAATATGTATTAAAGAGATAGCGACCTCAATGGTCATAACTCTAAAATGCCCTCCACTTAAGAGGAAAAGGAAAGAGGGAGCAA
Organism: Pleurodeles waltl; assembly: GCF_031143425.1. Classification (NCBI taxonomy): domain Eukaryota; kingdom Metazoa; phylum Chordata; class Amphibia; order Caudata; family Salamandridae; genus Pleurodeles; species Pleurodeles waltl. The sequence goes on from NC_090445.1 coordinate 1,229,239,194, forward strand.
CTGGGGTAGTCAGGAGAAATATGACAATAGACCCTGGAGTCATTGGGAAATCCATAGATCTGCAGGATCTTCCTATTGCTATAGCTCAAACAAACTATATTAAGGGGGTCATTACAACCCTGGCGGTCCAAGACCCACCACAATGGCTCCGGCGATAGTAATCTGCAGCAGCGCTGCCCAGGGGATTATGAGTCCCCCTACCGCCAGCCTTTTCCTGGAGGTTTGAACTGCCAGGAAAAGGCTGGCGGTACGAGGAGTCGCAGGGCCCCTGGGGGCCCCTGCACTGCCCATGCCACTGGCATGGGCAGTGCAGGGGCCCCCTGACAGGGCCTGTGCAGCTTTTCACTGTCTGCTATGCAGACAGTGAAAAGCGCAACAGGTGCAACTGCACCCGTCGCATGGCCGCAACACCGGCAGCTCCATTTGGAGCCGGCTCCTGTGTTGCGGCCGAGATCCCCGCCGGCCCAGCGGGGATCTCCAAATGGCCGCGGCAGTGTGCGTCCGCATTGGCGGGTGCCCGGTGGTCCGTCGCCCGCCAATGTCATAATGAGGGCCTAAGTCTTGCAAGCATTTGAGAAGCTTGAGTCCTTACTAAGGGATGTTTTGGCTCAAGTAGTCATTAAACCATCATCTCTGAAATCAGATCAGAAGAATCGAGGGTGAGCCTCAAGCTGTGGAAATACAGTAGATGAACTCAATAAGGACCTACCCCCTATGGTTAGCACTCCTAATGTTATGATTAGTTCAAGTGTGAGATCATTGCCATCTGGCAATGGAACACATTCTACACTTATTATAACACAAGTAGGAATCCTTTAGGCGCCTTTTGGTCATAGTCCCATAATCCAACAAGGCAAGCATGCACTATTTCCGATTCCTTGCCCAGAAAGGGGATCAATACTTGTTCATTACAACTTCAACCTGAATGTACACCTTACGTGATTATTTTCGAGAATGCATGGTTATCCCAAGGTATCAGCATGAAGGCAGGGAGGAGTTGAGGAACAAGGCAGCACACTGGCCCAAACAAAATTCAGGGTGGCATAATGATCTTTGTTATGGCATTATCAAGGCAAGAAGGGTGGGTCTCAGCCCAACAGCTTCCCTAGGTGACTGTGTAGTCATTAATTTAAAAAAATCAGTTGGCGGTAAAAAGGCTATTGTGTAGATTACACTTGTGTGATATTACAAAAGGAGAGATTTGAGCAATGCCATTTGTCTATTTTTACAAACCTCCACTAAGGGGGTCATTCCAACCCTGGCGGTCGGTGTTAAAGCGGCGGCCAACCCGCCAACAGGCAGGCGGTAAAAAAAATGGAATTCTGACCCTGGCGGGAACCGCCAACACAGCCGCCACTTTAACACTCCGACCGCCACAGCGGGAGAAACAAACAGCGCGGCGGTCACCGCCAACAGGCAGGCGGCAGACAATGTAACGCCCACACTATCACGACCCACCAATCCGCCACCTTTTCCGGGGCGGGAGCCCCGCCGATAAAAACACGGCGGAAACAGACTACGAACGGGAAAACGCTCACCTATACACACTCCACGAGGAATCTGGACAGCATGGAACCCGAATTAAACATCCTACCAGCCATTGTCTTCCTGCTCCTCTACCAGGAGCACGAACGCCGGCGCAGAAGACACCGGTGAGTACTGCACCTACGACACAGGGGAGGGGGGAGGAGAAAATGTTACGGGCACACACATACGCGACAAACACCCCCACCCCCCCCAATCCCTACACACCAATGCAGAGCAACAAGTCAAAGTGACACCCCCCAAACCCCTCGGAATAATGCAAAGACAAAATAAAATGTTCATTAAAATTGAATTATATTAAAGCATATTTGAACTGAAGTGAAAAATGAGATTTATCAAATAAATATATTACAACATTAACGATATATCCATAGTCCAAAAGTCCGGCACATATTCCCTACATTCCATTGTTCGTGGTCCAATGTGCATAAACACATGGGCAAAACCCACACACGAGACCCGTTTCCATTGGAGAGAACACTGCTGGGGCATCAGATGATAAAACCACAGGCACCTCAGGGGGAAGGGAAGGGGGGGCACCTCAGCCACAGGAGTCCACGACGCCATATCCACGAGGGGCCTCCATGCCCACTGTACCATCCTGGGGAGTGCAAAGCCACAGTCTCTCAAGTCTCTACAGTGGGTGGATTGCCCACTGGACCATCCGGGGGAGTGCAAAGCCACAGTCTCTCAAGTGGATGACAGTGGGTGGATTGCCCACTGTACCATCCGGGGGAGTGCAAAGCCAGAGTCCATCAGGTGGATTACAGACTCCACTGGTTATGGAGGAGGCATGTTGGCCAGAGTGCTTCGTGAAGCCCTGCCCGACACAGATCCGTCCCTGCCAATGGTCCAGCGGTGCAGAGACGGCGGTGCCCAGCGGAGCGGTGCTTGACAGGAAGGGCCCAGTGGAGCGGTGCAGAGACGGCAGTGCCCAGCGGAGCGGTGCTTGACAGGAAGGGCCCAGCGGAGCGGTGCAGAGACGGCGGTGCCCAGCGGAGCGGTGCTTGACAGGAAGGGTCCAGCGGAGCGGTGCAGAGACGGCGGTGCCCAGCGGAGCGGTGCTTGACAGGAAGGGCCCAGCGGAGCGGTGCTTGACAGGAAGGGCCCAGCGGAGCGGTGCAGAGACGGCGGTGCCCAGCGGAGCAGTGCTTGACAGGAAGGGCCCAGCGGAGCGGTTCTTGAGATGAAGGGCCCAGCGGAGCGGTGCAGAGAGGGCGGTGCCCAGCGGAGTGGTGCTTGAGATGAAGGGCCCAGCGGAGCGGTGCTTGACAGGAAGGGCCCAGCGGAGCGGTGCTTGACAGGAAGGGCCGAGCGGTGCAGAGACGGCGGTGCCCAGCGGAGCGGTGCTTGACAGGAAGGGCCCAGCGGAGCGGTGCAGAGACGGCGGTGCCCAGCGGAGCGGTGCTTGACAGGAAGGGCCCAGCGGAGCGGTGCAGAGACGGCGGTGCCCAGCGGAGCGGTGCAGAGACGGCGGTGCCCAGCGGAGCGGTGCTTGACAGGAAGGGCCCAGCGGAGCGGTGCTTGACAGGAAGGGCCCAGCGGAGCGGTGCTTGAGATTAAGGGCCCAGCGGAGCGGTGCAGAGACGGCGGTGCCCAGCGGAGCGGTGCTTAACAGGAAGGGCCCAGCGGAGCGGTGCTTAACAGGAAGGGCCCAGCGGAGCGGAGCAGAGACGGCGGTGCCCAGCGGAGCGGTGCTTGAGATGAAGGGCCCAGCGGAGCGGTGCTTGTCACGGCGGGGCCCTGTTCAGCGGTGCGTCTCACGGCGGGGCCCTGTTCAGCGGTGCTTGTCTTGGCGGGGCCCTGTTCAGCGGTGCGTCTCACGGCGGGGCCCTGTTCAGCGGTGCGTCTCACGGCGGGGCCCTGTTCAGCGGTGCGTCTCACGGCGGGGCCCTGTTCAGCGGTGCTTCTCACGGCGGGGCCCTGTTCAGCGGTGCTTCTCACGGCGGGGCCCTGTTCAGCGGTGCTTCTCACGGCGGGGCCCTGTTCAGCGGTGCTTCTCACGGCGGGGCCCTGTTCAGCGGTGCTTGTCTTGGTGAGGCCCTGTTCAGCGGTGCTTGTCTTGTGTTCCCAGGGAACCAGATCTGGCCAATAGATGCCGCTCAGTCACCATCCGACCTTTCGCTTGCGGGGCCCTCCTGTGCTGGAGTCCTGGGCCCGTGGGTGTCCTCCGTCACACCCGAAATGGGGCTGGTGGGGCCCTCCTGGGCAGCTCGACCGCTGCCGGACTTGTCCGCCCTCCTTGGCAGAAACTCTGGGGCCCTTGCCTCCCTTTCTGGATGGGCCAGGTGACGTTGCAAGGGTGGTGTCCTTGGGGGCAGCCGTCTCAGGCTTGTCACGCCGGCCCTTCCCTTTTTTTGTTTTTTTCCCAGGGGGTGGGCTGGCTGTCCCCTTGCTGCTGGCCGATGTTCCTGCCCTAGGATCTGGTGGACTCCAATAGCCCTGAACGATGGTCCTAGTAGGTGCAGGGCTTGTGGTGGCTGAGGTGCTGATTGGAGTCTTATTAGATGGAGGGGGTGGGTCAGTTGTTGGAAAGAGGTCAAGGTTGGAAAGGAAAATCAATTTAGACAGACAGGGACGGGTAGTTGTAGTGGGTATGGGAGTGGAGGAAGAGGATGTGGTTGTAGGAGAGTCAAGTGTGGTGTCTTTGGGTGCAGGTGCTTGTGCTGGAGGCTGTCGTGAGGTGGATGGCTGTTGGGTGGGTGACTGCCTGCGTTTGTGTGGTTTGGAAGAGGCGGTGACAGACACACTGGGAGAGGACACAGGGGACGTGTAAATGGCAGTGGGGGTGGTGACTGCACGTGTGCGGACTGTTCTTCTGGGTGTGGTGGTGATGGACGTACTGGCTGATGGTGGTGTGCATGCAGGTGTGAGTGGAGACGTCACAGGGAGGGAGGAGGGAGACGAGGAGGAGGGAGACACAGAGGAGGCAGTGGCTGTTGGCATGTCTGCATGTGGATGTTGCTTGGGTGAATGCTTGTGTGATGTGTGGTGCTTATGTCTGAATGAGCTGCCCGTGGGTGTTGAGGTGTGTGCAGGCTGGTCTGTAGGTGTGTCTGGGATAAGCAGAGGAACAGGGGAGTAGGACTGGGTTGAGGAAGTTGGAGGGGGGAGGCTAGACACAGGGACAATTGCTGCTGTCAGTGCTGAGGCCAGAGCATTGAACGATCGCTGATGGGCAGCCTGACCCGAATGAATGCCCTCCAGGTATGCATTGCTCCGATGCACCTCCCTTTCTACCCCCTGGATGGCATTTAAAAGGGTAGACTGTCCAACAATGAGCGTCCTCAGGAGGTCAATGATCTCCGCACTGAGGGCAGCAGGGGTAACTGGGGCAGGACCTGAGGTGCCAGGGGCGAAGGAGATGCCCGGCTTCCTGGCCGAGCGGGCACAGGGCGAATGCTGAGGGGCTGCTGGGAGGGCGGGGCTGGTGCGCTGGGTGGCGGCTGTACCTGTTGTTGCGGTGGGCACGGATGTTGCCGCCACCACAAGGGAGCTCCCTTCCGAGGACGTGTCGGTGTCGCTGACGTCTCCACGGGTCCCCGTTGTAGAGCTCCCCTCGCCCTCCGTCTCACTGGTGTACTCTGAGTCGGTTGCATGGCCCTCCGGGGCCATGTGAGATGCAGCTCCCTCGTGCGCCGATGCAACTTCTCCTCCGCCTGATGATGCTAATGCACACATGAACAGGAAAACCAAAAAAAAGGGGGGGGGGAGAAGAAAGAAAGACATGTTGAGTGCATGCATTGGCCGCACCGTTCGCGGAGAGGACAGACACAGAAGCCCCCTGCACTACGCTGCGCACTCTGGGTACACTACTCAATTTTTGTGACTTGGCCTACAAGTCTATGGACGACAAATGCACACATAGGTGAGGCCGGACCATGGATATCTGTACTTAGCACCCTACAGAGGCGGGGGGCGGTGGCACAGGGCCATGCCTAACGGAGGGGCCTAGCCTACAGAAACCACCCTGGCCTAGAGATAGCCACAGCCCTCCTCCCCCACCCAGACACCTCCACTGTGCGCTAATATAGCAGAATGTGCTGATACTCACCCCCTTGTGTCTGCTGTGATGTCCTCATGCGCCCATCCAAATCGGGGTAGGCCACAGCCAGGATCCGGGACATCAGGGGGGTCAATTGCCGTGTGGCACCCCTCCTAGGTTGGGAGGCCATCCCCAGCAGAGCCTCGGCGGTCTTTCTGCTCCCGCGGCGGATGTCCTCCCACCTCTTGCGGCAGTGGGTGCCCCGTCTGTTGTGGACCCCCAGGGCCCGGACGTCCTTGGCGATGGCACGCCAAATGTCGATCTTCTGATGGGCGCTGACCTATGTGACATGGACAGGGTGGAACAAGAAATATCATCACTTTCCTGCATGGTCGATGTGAGTGGCCCCCCCTCCCCAACCTTGCCATGTGGCACATGCTCTCATCTGTCGTATGTTGCACTCCTCATTCGCTCCCCTCCCCACCATCTTACATCCACCCCACTCAACACAGGCATAGCCCATACTACGTGCTCCCTGTGTACTTACCTGTTGGTCTGGAGGACCGTAGAGTAGCGCATACTGGGGGAGGACCCCATCCACAAGTTTCTCCAATTCCTCAGATGTGAAGACAGGGGCCCTTTCCCCAGTCGCAGCAGCCATTGTATCTCCCAGACCGAGGTCACAGCAGCACTTGCAGTATAGGTCCTCTCCTGTGGATGATCAGGTCTCGAGTGATTAAGCAGTTAGAAAATGGCGGTCACGCCCGCAGCGGTGCGTACCGCGACCGCCGGCGCACATCGTCATTGGCTCCCGAGACCCATAGGGTTCAATGTTAACCAATGCTGCTTCGCGCCGCGGTCTTCGACCGCCTACCGCCACGGTGTGCCACGCCAGCGCATTGACCTCACATCCCACTGTCACACTTCACAGGTCAGGCAGACGCCATTTCAAGGGCCCACATGGCTTAATTTCTACTGCGTCACACAGGCCTAGGCCTTGCATTGCCACTCATACAAGCCATTCAATGCATAGCGAATCGTGTTTTGTGCAAGCTGTGGTTACGTACCTGTGGGTTGCTTGACACGGTGCTCCATGTTGTCCTTCCTAGGCACCGTCCGCTGGGACTTGCGAGGAGATGGAGGAATCCTCTCGTGTACACACCGCTGGTGGACCTGTCGACAATGGAAGAATGACATGTCATACTAACATACAGACTTGACCGAGCCACTATACATGAACTGTGTGCCCAGCTGGAGCCAGACCTGATGTCCCCCATTCGCCAACCCACAGGGATTCCCCCTCTGGTGCAGGTTCTGTCAGTACTCCATTTTTGGGCAAGTGGATCATTCCAAACAACAGTGGCCATATCATCAGGGATGTCTCAGCCTATGTTTTCTAAGGTTTTGTCCAGAGTGTTGTCTGCCCTGATGAAATACATGCGGAGCTACATTGTTTTCCCTGAGGTGGGCGAATTGGCTAAAGTGAAGGGTGATTTCTATGCCCTTGGACATATCCCCAACATCATTGGTGCCATTGATGGGACCCATGTGGCTTTGGTTCCCCCCAGTGGAAGTGAGCAGGTGTACAGGAACAGAAAAGGTTATCATTCGATGAATGTCCAGGTGGTTTGTTTGGCTGACCAGTACATCTCCCATGTAAATGCCAAGTTCCCTGGGTCTGTGCATGACGCGTACATCATGCGAAATAGCAGCATCCCTTATGTGATGGAACAGCTACAGAGACATCGTGTGTGGCCAATAGGTGACTCTGGTTACCCCAACCTGTCGTGGCTACTTACCCCAGTGAGGAATCCCAGGACAAGGGCAGAGGAACGGTACAATGAGGCCCATGGGCGAACTAGGAGGGTTATAGAAAGAACCTTCGGCCTCCTGAAGGCCAGGTTTAGGTGTCTGCATATGACAGGTGGATCCCTAATGTACTCACCAAAGAAGGTGTGCCATATCATCGTGGCCTGCTGTATGCTTCACAACCTGGCTTTGCGATGCCAGGTGCCTTTCCTGCAGGAGGATGGTCCAGATGGTGGTGTTGTAGCAGCTGTGGAGCCTGTGGAGAGTGAAGAGGAGGAAGACGACGGGGACGACACAGACAACAGGGATACAACAGTAATTTCAGTAGCACACAGGTACGAATCAACCACGCCATTTTACATTTACTTAAAGTCTCCTGCCTCTCTCCTGTCTGAGTTCCCCCCCAGTGTATGTTAACTGAGTTGTGACTTTCCCTTCCGTTTTCAGAGCTGTGGGCCCCACTGCGTGACCTCTACTTTGTTTGCCCATGGACTACAGCTGTGTGACAGTGGTATGTTGTCATCACAATGTAACTGAACATTTTGGCAACGTTATGTCTAATACATTTGTTGAAAATACAAGCAGAGTCCAGATTATTTAAGTGCAATAAGTGAATTTATTAAGGTGCTAAATTTAGGTAAATGATTCTAAAACGGTGATGGGTGATGGTGGAGTAATGTCCATGGCAGAGTCCAGTTCTCAGTCTCACAGGTGCATTGTCCATATGCCTGTGGAAGGATGGAGCAGGGGCAGTTCAAAGTTGGACAGGGTGACAATGTGGGACAGTGGGATAACATCAGGGGGTACCGTTTGCTGGCGGGGGTCTTGGCATCCTACTCTGTCTTCTTGTGAGATCTCAGGTTCCGCTTGCGGGGTGGTTCTTCTTCTGCAGGAGGTGGGGTTCTGGTGGCCTGTCGTTGTGTGGGGGCCTCCTGTCCACTAGCGCCGGCGGAGGTGGTAGGCTGTTCCTGGTCCAGGCTAGTGACAGGGGCCCTTTGTGGTGCCACATGGTCCTGCAATGTGGTGACTATCTGGTTTAGGGCCAGGACGATGGTCCCCATTGCGGAACTAATGCTCCTCAGTTCCTCTCTGAACCCCATGTACTGTTGCTCCTGCATGACCTGGATCTTCTGGAACCTGGCCAGTACTGTAGCCATCGTCTCCTGGGAGTGGTGGTACGCTCCCATGATGGAGGAGAGGGCCTCTTGGAGAGTCGGTTCCCTGGGCCTGTCCCCCCCCCTGTCGCAAAGCAGCCCTCCCAGTTCCCCTGTTTCCCTGGGCCTCTGTCCCCTGGACGGTGTGCCCACTACCACTGCCCCCAGGTCCCTGTTGTTGTTGGGGTGGTGGGTCAACCTGGGTGCCCTGTAGTGGTGGACACACCGCTGATTGACGTGTCCTGGAGACAGAGGCATGGGCCCGCTGGGTGGGAGCTGTGCTGGTGTTCCCAGAGGGGATTAGGTCTGGTGTAGCCTGTGGCTGTCTGTGGGGAACCGACTGTCCCGAGGTCCCCGATGGGCCGGGCTGGTCATCTGGGTCCAGGGAGACAGAGCTGCTGTCATCACTGGGGGCCTCTTCTGGGGGTGGGATGGACATCTCTGGACCCTCCGTGGCGGTGTGGTGGCGTTCAGGTCCTGCAGTGGTATAAGAGCATGGTTATTGCTTCTGTGTGTGGCATTTCGTGTAATGGGTGGGTGGCCGTGGACCTCAGTGCTGGCATTCCCTTGTGGGGGCTTTTGTGACGGTGGCTTGTGGGGGAGATGGGTATGTGCAGTGGGCATGCTTTGGTGATGGGTGTCCATGCTTTGGGGAGGCATGCAGGGCTAGGTTTTGGGATGGGTGGGTTGTGATGGTGAGCCATTTGCAAGGAGTTGGTGTGATGGGGGTGGGGGTGATGGTGGGGGTATGATTTGGCATGCAGGTGGGGTGGGGGGAATGAAGTAGTGGAGATTTGCCTTACCAGAGTCCATTTCTCCGCCTACTCCTGCGAGGCCGTCAGGATGCAGGATGTGCAAGACTTTCTCCTCCCATGCTGTGAATTCTGGGGGAGTAGGTGGGGGTCCGCCGCCAGTCTTCTGCACCGCAATGTTGTGCCTTGATACCATGGAACGCACCTTCCCCCGTAGGTCGTTCCACCGCTTCCTGATGTCGTCCCGATTGCGTGGATGCTGTCCCACAGCGTTGACCCTGTCCACTATTCTTTGCCATAGCTCCATCTTCCTGGCAATGCTGGTGTGCTGCACCTGTGTCCCGAAGAGCTGGGGCTCTACCCGAACTATTTCCTCCACCATGACCCTGAGTTCTGCATCAGTGAACCTGGGGTGTCTTTGGGGTGCCATGGGGTGGTGTGGATGAGGTGAGGGGTGGTGTATGTGTTGTAGAGGGTGGTGAGTGTGGTGGTGTATGGTGTTTTGTGCGTGGAAATTGTGTTGGTGATGTTGTGATTTGCCTCTGTGTGATGGTCTACTCTGTGCTGTGTTGTCTCTCTCTGTCCTTCAGTCGCAATGGTGGTCGTAAGGGTTTGTGGGTGATGTGTGTGTGTGTTTTATACTTAATTGGGTGTGTGGGAGTGGTGTGTGTATGTGTCTCGGGTGTGTATATTTTGATTTGTCCAATGTGGCTGTGTTTTGTAAAGGTGTGCGTATTTTGAGCGCGGCGGTGGGTACCGCCAATGGAATACCGCGGTTGAAAGACCGCTGCGGGGATTTGTGGGTCGGAATGGTATGGGCGTATTTCTGTTGGCGTGACGGTGGACCTTTGGTGTGGCAGACTTTTGTTGTTGTCGGGTTTTTGGCGGTTTGCCAGTTGCGGGTCAGAATGACCGTGGCAGTTTACCGCGGCGGTGTTATGGCAGTCTTCTGACCGGCGGTAAGCGAGTTTTACCGCCAAGGTCAGAATGACCCCCTAAGTCTTTTAATGTTTGACCTTAAATGAGGAGAGGCTGTATCAGAAAAAAGACTGATAATGAATTATTTTAATGCACCAGTTAGAAATATGGATGGTCCTCTTCAAGATATGAATTATATTGATTCACGCCACTTAATGAAAAAAGTACATGGGGAGAAATCATCATCGTGACCCAGCGGTATTGCTATATCTAATCAAACTCATGATAATATCAGTTGTTGAACTGTGGTTGAACACCCATTCAGCATTTCTATGACCAATGGTATGAATCATGTGGTAACTTGAAATATAGCTGGTATACGTACCAAATTGCAGAATCAAGATTGGCTACTTTTTGTGCACAAATTTGATTTAGCTTGTTGCCAAGAGACCGGGTTTCTGAGGATTTTCATATTAAAGTTTTTATTCTATTTGTACCCATGCGGCCCAATCTAACAAGGGAAGACATAGTGGTGGTGTGGCAGTTTAACATCAGTAAATTGTGCTAATCTCTCCAGGAAGGTTATGGCTATTACGCCCCACTATCAGATGATTGTGTTAAAGTTTGGGAATGGGCTTCAATTCTTGCTGATTAATTATTATTATAATGTCCTTAATTATGCAGATATATAAATTCTAAAAGTCTTTGAATAGGACTTAGGTACCCTTTTGTGGAAATTACATACACTAATTCCAATATTATGGGGGGGGGAGATTTTAATATCACCCTTTGTAGATACTCCAGTGAAAAAGTATGCAGCTTCTTGAACAAAGCAGGGGAAGGTCACCCACATTTTAAACATAACCCATATGGGGAGAGTTTGAATAGGCTCATCATGAAATATAATTTATGTTTTCCATCTGTTGATCGGAGGGACTCTGAGTCTTACTATTTGCCAACATTTACAGAAAGAGGCTCAAGGAGCACTGTTGATTTAATTCTATCATCGGCTACCTTATCACCTGTCCCACCTAATTACACGGTCATACCTAATTGTCACAGTGATCATAATTCACTCATAATTGAAATTTTGGGCAATAGTAAGTGTAACCAAAGGATGGATTTGCCAATAAATATGCAGAAAACCAAGGGGTGTTGTTAAAATGGGAAACATTGAAAACTAAGGCGGTCATTCTGACCTCGGCGCTAAAAGACGCTTACCGCCGGTCAGAAGACCGCCATAACACCGCCGTGGCCGCGGTAAACCGCCACGGCCATTCTGACCCGCAACTGCCAACCCGCCAAAAACCAGACATCCACGGAAGGCCGCCTCATCAGCGGTCAGCGATAAACTGGAGATGACCAAACCTCCACCGTCACGCCAACACAAACACGCCCATGCCATTACGACCCACGAATCCACGCGGCGGTCTTTCAACCGCGGTATTCCATTGGCGGTACACACCGCCGCGCTCAAAATACACACACCCATACAAAACACAGCCACATTGGACAATTCAAAATACATGCACCTGATACACATACACACAACACTCCCACACACCCATCACCATATAAAAAACACACCCACAAACCCCCACGAATCGAAATTCAGAGACAAGGCGCAATACACAGAGAGAGAGCACAGGAAACGCAAACCACAACACACACAGGAACCCAACATCATCACCCACACCACATCTACGCACACATCACCACACACCACCACTCACAGCACCCCACACCTCATCCACACCACCCCATGGCACCTCAAAGACACCCCAGGTTCTCGGACCAAGAACTCAGGGTCATGGTGGAGGAAATAATAAGGGTAGAGCCCCAGCTCTTCGGCACACAGGTGCAGCACACCACAATAGCCAGCAAGGCGGAGCTATGGCAAAGGATCGTCGACAGGGTCAACGCTGTGGGACAGCATCCCAGAAATCGGGAAGACATCCGAAAGCGCTGGAACGACCTACGGGGGAAGGTGCGGTCGATGGTGTCAAGACACAACATAGCTGTGCAGAAGACTGGCGGCGGACCCCCACCCACTCCACCCGAATTCACAGCATGGGAGCAAGAGGTCTTGAACATCCTGCGGGCCTCGCTGGAGTAGCCGGAGGAATGGACTCTGGTAAGTTTCTTCTCAACTACTTCACCCCCCCCAACCACCAGCATGCCAACCCTCACCCCCACCCTCACCCCCAACACACATCCTCCCTGCCAACGTCTCACCAGCACAACCCACCCAACCCAACACCAAGCCCTGAATGCCAACACAAACCATGGACACCCATCACCTAAGCATGACCACTGCACATACCAATCCCCCCCACAAACCACTCTCACAACTCCTCCCACAAGGGAATGCCAGCACTGGGGGACAAGGGCACCCACAAATCGCACGCCATGGCACACACAGAAGCAATAACCATACTCTTTTACCCCTGCAGGGCCCGAACGCCAACACACCAGCCAGGAGGGTCCAGATTTGTCCATCCCACCCCCAGAACAGGCCCCCAGTGATGACAGCAGCTCTGTCGACCTAGAACCTGATGACCAGCCCGGACAATCGGGGACCTCTGGACAGTCGGTTCCCCAAACACAGACACAGGCCACAGCAGACCAAACCCCCTCTGGGAATACCAGCACAGCTCCCACCCAGCGGGCCCATGCCTCTGTCTCCAGGACAGGTCAAGCAGCGGTGTGTCTACCACTACAGGGCACCCAGGGTAACCCACCACCCCAGCAACAACAGGGACCTGGGGGCAGTGGTAGTGGGCACACCGTCCAGGGGACAGAGGCCCAGGGAAACAGGGGAACTGGGAGGGCTGCTGTGCGACAGGGGGGGGGACAGGCCCAGGGAACCGACTCTCCAAGAGGCCCTCACCACCATCATGGGAGCATACCACCACTCCCAGGAGACAATGGCGACGGTACTGGCCAGGTTCCAGGAGATCCAGGCACAGCAGGAGGAACGGTACATGGGGTTCAGAGACGAACTCAGGAACATTGGTTCCGCAATGGGGACCATCGTCCTGGCCCTCAACCAGATAGTCACCACATTGCGGGGACCATGTGGCACCACAAAGGGCCCCTGTCCCTAGCCAGGACCACGAACAGCCTACCACCTCCGCCGGCGCTAGTGGACAGGAGGCCCCCACACAACAACAGGCCACCAGAACCCCACCTCCTGCTGAAGATCAACCACCCCGCAAGCGGAACCTGAGATCACACAAGAAGACAGAGTAGGATGCCAAGACCCCCGCCAGAATAAGATACCCCATGATGTCATCCCACTGTCCCACATCGTCACCCTGTCAAACCTTAAACAGCTCCTGCTCCATCCTTCCACAGGCATATGGACAATGCACCTGTGAGACTGAGAACTGGACTCTGCCATGGACATTACTCCACCCCCACCCATCACCGTTTTACTATCATGGACCTATATGTAGCACTTAAAATAAATCACTAATTGCACTTCAAAAATCAGGAGTCTGCTTGTATTCTTATCAAATGTATTACACATAACGTTGCAATAATGTTCAGTTACATTGTGATGACAACATACCAATGTCAATAAGCATTAGTCCATGGGCAAACAAAGCAGAAGCCACGCAGTGTGTCATACAGCTCTGAAAAGGGAAGGGAAAGTCAAAAATCAGTTAAAAGGAACTGGGGGGAAACACAGAAAGTAGAGATGCAGGAGGCCAGAAGTAAATGTAAAATGGCGTGGGTGATTCTTACCTGTGTGCTACTGAAAATACTGTTTTATAACTGTGTCCCTGTTGTCTGTGTCGTCCCCGTCGTCTTCCTCCTCTTCACTCTCCACAGGCTCCACAGCTGCTACAACACCACCATCTGGAGCATCCTCCTGCAGGAAAGGCACCTGGCGTCGCAATGCAAGATTGTGAAGCATACAGCAGGCCACGATGATATGACACACCTTCTTTGGTGAGTACATTAAGGATCCACCTGTCATATGCAGGCACCTAAACCTGGCCTTCAGGACCCCAAAGGTCCGTTCTATAATCCACCTAGTTTGCCCATGGGCCTCATTGTACCGTTCCTCTGCCCTGGTCCGGGGATTCCTCACTGGGGTCAATAGCCAAGGCAGGTTGGGGTGACCTGAGTCACCTATTAGCCACACACGGTGTCTCTGTAGCTGTTCCATCACATAAGGGATGCTGCTATTTCGCATGACATACGCGTCATGCACTGACCCAGGGAACTTGGCATTTACATGGGAGATGTACTGGCCAGCCAAACAGACCACCTGGACATTCATCGAATGATAACTTTTTCTATTTCTGTACACCTGCTCATTGTCTTTTGGGGGGACTAAAGCCACATGGGTCCCATCAATGGCACCAATGATGTTGGGGATATGTCCAAGGGCATAGAAATCACCCTTCACAGTGGCCAATTCACCCTCCTCAGGGAAAACAATGTATCTCCGCATGTATTTCATCAGGGCAGACAACACTCTGGACAAAACCTTAGAAAACATAGGCTGAGACATCCCTGATGACATGGCCACTGTTGTCTGAAAAGACCCACTTGCCAAAAAATGGAGTACTGACAGAACCTGCACAGAGGGGGAATTCCTGTGGGTTGGCGGATGGGGGACATCAGGTCTGGCTCCAGCTGGGCAGACAGTTCATGTATAGTGGCTCGGTCAAGTCGGTATCGAAGTATAATGTGTCGTTCTTCCTTTGTCGACAGGTCCACCAGCGGTCGGTACACGGGAGGATTCCTCCTTCTCCTCGCATGCGGACGGTGCCTAGGAAGGAGAACATGGAGTACAGAGTCAAGCAACCCACAGGTACGTTCACACAGCTTGCACAGTACACGAATCGCTATGCATTGAAAGGCTTGTATGAGTGGCAATGCAAGGCCTAGGCCTGTGTGACGCAGTAGGGATTAAGCCATGTGGGCCCTTGTAATGGCGGCTGCCTGACCTGAGAAGTGTGACAGTGGGATGTGAGGTCAACGCGCTGGCGTGGCACACCGTGGCGGTAGGCGGTCGAAGACCGCAGTGCGAAGGCGCATTGGTTAACATTGAACCCTATGGGTTTCAGTAACCAATGACTATGTGCGCCGGCGGTCGCGGTACGCACCGCCGCGGTACGCACCGCCGCGAGCGTGACCGCCATTTTCTATCTGCTTAATCACTCGAGACCTGATCATCCACAGGAGAGGACCTATACTGCAAGTGCTGCTGTGACCTCGGTCTGGAAGAGACAATGGCTGCTGCGACTGGGGAAAGGGCCCCTGCCTTCACTTCAGAAGAGTTGGAGAAACTTGTGGATGGGGTCCTGCCCCAGTATGCGCTACTCTACGGTCCTCCAGACCAACAGGTAAGTACACTGGCTGCACGTTGAATGGGCTATGCCTGGGTTGTGTATGGTGGATGTAAGATGGTGGGGTGGGGTGGGGAGCGAATGAGGAGTGCAAGGCACGACAGATGAGAGCATGTGCCACATGGCAAGGTTGGGGAGGGGGGGCAATCACATCTAACATGCAGAAAAATGATGAAATTTCCTTTCCCACCCTGTACATGTCAAATAGGTCAGCGCCCATCAGAAACTCGACATTTGGCGTGCCATCGCCAAGGAAGTCCGGGCCCTGGGGTCCACAACAGACGGGGCACCCACTGCCGAAAGAGGTGGGAGGACATCCGCCGCGGGACCAGGAAGACCGCCGAGTCACTGCTGGGGATGGCCTCCCAACGTAGGAGGGGTGCCAGTCGTACCTTGACCCCCCTGATGTACCGGATCCTGGCGGTGGCCTACCCCGATTTGGATGGGCGCGTGAGGACATCACAGCAGACACAAGGGGGTGAGTACCAGCACATTCTGCTATCTTTACACGCAGTGGAGGCGTCTGGGTGGGGGAGGAGGGCTGTGGGTGACATTAGGCCAGGGCGCTTTCTGTAGTGTAGTCCCCTCCTTTAGGCATGGCCCTATGCCCCCGCCCCCCACCTCTGTAGGGTGCCAAGTACAGCATTTGATGGTCCAGCATCACCCATGTGCGCATTTGTTGTCCATAGACCTATTGGCCTAGTCACAAGTACTGAGTAGTGTACCCCGATTGCGCGGCGTAGTGCATGAGGCTCCTGTGTCTGTCCTCTCCGCCAACGGTGTTGACAATGCATGCACTCAACCTGTTTTTATTTCTCCCCCCACCCTTTTTCTTTATCTTCTTGTGCATGTGTGCATTAGCATCATCAGGCGGAGGAGAATTGGCATCGGAGCACGAGGGAGCTGCAACTCACAAGGCCCCGGTGGGCCATGGTACAGACACCGAGGTCACCAGTGATACGGAGGGCGAGGGGAGCACCACAACGGGGACACGTGGTGACACCAGCGACACCGACACGTCCTCGGAAGGGAGCTTCCTAGCGGTGGCGGCAACATCCGGGCCCCCCGCCTCTACAGGTACAGCCGCCACCCAGCGCACCATCTCCGCCCTCCCAGCAGCCCCTCAGCCTTCGCTCCGTGCCCGCTCGCCCAAGAAGGCGGGCATCTCCTCCGCCCCAGGCACCTCAGGCCCTGCCCCTGTTACCCCTGCTGCCCTCAGTGAGGAGGTCATTGACCTCCTACAGACCATCATTGTTGGGCAGTCTACCCTTTTGAATGCCATCCAGGGGGGTAGAGAGGGAGGTGCATCGGAGCAATGCATACCTGGAGGGCATTCATTCGGGTCAGGCTGCCCATCAACGATCGTTCAATGCTCTGGTCTCAGCACTGACAGCAGCCATTGTCCCTGTTTCCAGCCTCCCTCTTCTAACTGCCTCCACCCTGTCTCTGTCCCCTGTTCCTCAGCCTATCCCATCCACACCATCAGACCAGCCTGCACACACCTCAACACCCAAGGGCAGCTCATCCAGACATAAGCACCACAGATCACACAAGCATTCACCCAAGCAACACCCAGATGCAGACATGCCAACAGTCACTACCACCTCTGTGTCCCCCTCCTCCTCGTCTCCCTCCTCCCTCCCTGTGACGTCTCCACTCACACCTGCATGCACACCACCATCAGCCAGTACTTCCATCACCAGCACACCCTCCAGTACAGTCCGCACACGTGCAGTCACCACCCCCACTGCCATTTACACGTCCCCTGTGTCCTCTCCCACTGTGTCTGTCACCCCCTCTTCCAAGACACACAAACGCAGGCAGCCACCCACCCAACAGCCAACCACCTCACGACAGCCTACGTCACAAGCACCTGCACCCAAAGACAGCACACCTGACTCTCCTACAACCACATCCTCTTCCTCCACTCCCATACCCACTACACCTACCCTTTACATTGGTCCTAAAAAACTTTACCTCTCCAAACTTAACCTCTTTGCCCCACCTGACCCACCCCCTCCATCTGCTAAGAGTCCCAAGAGCACCTCAGCCACCACCAGCCCTGCTTCAAGTGTCACCATTGTGCACGGGTTTTGGAGTCCACCCTTTCCCAGCACTGATACATCGGCCAGCAGCAAGGGGACAGCCAGCCCCCCCCCTGGAAAGAGGACCCGTAAAATCAAGGGCCGCCGCGAGAAGACTGACACGGCTGCCCCCAAGGAGCAAAGTCCTGGGCCGTCACCTGCCACAACATCCAGGGGAGGCAAGGGCCAGAGAGCCTCATCGAAGGAGGGCAAGGGCAGCAGGGCGGAGAAGTCAGCCAGTAGGGGCGCGGACCAGGAGGGCCCCACAAGCCCCATCCCGGGTGCGAGGGAGGACATCCACGGGCCCAGGACTCCGTCACAGAAGGGTCCAGCAACTGCACGGTCGGAGGGCGACTAAGCAGGGAGTCCTGGCCAGGTCTGGCTCCCTTGAATGATTGGACAAGCACCGCTGAAGAGGGCCCCGCCGTGCAGAAAGGCACCGCTGAAGAGAGCCCCGCCGTGCAGAAAGGCACCGCTGAAGAGAGTCCCGCCGTCTAAAGCACCGCTCCGCTGGGCCCTTCCTGTCAAGCACCGCTCCGCTGGGCCCCACCGTCTCAAGCACCGCTCCGCTGGGCCCGCCGTCTCAAGCACCGCTCCGCAGGGCCCTTCCTGTCAAGCACCGCTCCGCTGGGCCCCGCCATCTCAAGCACCGCTCCGCTGGGCCCTTCCTGTCAAGCACCGCTCCGCTGGGCCCCGCCGTCTCAAGCACCGCTCCGCTGGGCCCCGCCGTCTCAAGCACCGCTCCGCTGGGCCCCGCCGTCTCAAGCACCGCTCCGCTGGGCCCCGCCGTCTCAAGCACCGCTCCGCTGGGCCCCGCCGTCTCAAGCACCGCTCCGCTGGGCCCTTCCTGTCAAGCACCGCTCCGCTGGGCCCCACCTTCTCAAGCACCGCTCCGCTGGGCCCCGCCGTCTCATGTACCGCTCCGCTGGGCCCCGCCGTCTCATGTACCGCTCCGCTGGGCCCCGCCGTCTCATGTACCGCTCCGCTGGGCCCCGCCGTCTCATGTACCGCTCCGCTGGGCCCCGCCGTCTCAAGCACCGCTCCGCTGGGCCCCGCCGTCTCAAGCACCGCTCCGCTGGGCCCCGCCGTCTCAAGCACCGCTCCGCTGGGCCCCGCCGTCTCAAGCACCGCTCCGCTGGGCCCCGCCGTCTCATGTACCGCTCCGCTGGGCCCCGCCGTCTCATGTACCGCTCCGCTGGGCCCCGCCGTCTCAAGCACCGCTCCGCTGGGCCCCGCCGTCTCAAGCACCGCTCCGCTGGGCCCCGCCGTCTCAAGCACCGCTCCGCTGGGCCCCGCCGTCTCAAGCACCGCTCCGCTGGGCCCCGCCGTCTCAAGCACCGCTCCGCTGGGCCCTTCCTGTCAAGCACCGCTCCGCTGGGCCCCGCCGTCTCAAGCACCGCTCCGCTGGGCCCTTCCTGTCAAGCACCGCTCCGCTGGGCCCTTCCTGTCAAGCACCGCTCCGCTGGGCCCTTCCTGTCAAGCACCGCTCCGCTGGGCCCTTCCTGTCAAGCACCGCTCCGCTGGGCCCTTCCTGTCAAGCACCGCTCCGCTGGGCCCTTCCTGTCAAGCACTGCTCCGCTAGACCCTTCCTGTCAAGCACTGCTGGCCCATTGACAGTGCCGGTTCTGTTTCGAGCTAGTGTTCACGCTGCACTCGGGGCACCCTGCCTCCTCCATTACCTGTGGAGTCTGTAATCCACCTGATGGCCTGTGTCTCTGCACTCCCCAGGATGGCACAGTGGGCAGACCACCCACAGTAGAGACTTGTGAGACTGTGGCTTTGCACTCCCCAGGATGGCACAGTGGGCATGGTGGACCCTTCGTGGATCTGGCGTCGTGGACTCATGTGGCTGAGGTGCCCCACCTTCCCTTCCCCCTGAGGTGCCTGTAGTTTTGTCATCTGATGCCCCAGCAGTGTTCTCTCCAACGGACTCAGGTCTCCTGTGTGGGCTTTGCCCATGTGTTGATACACTTTGGCCCACGGACAGTGGAAATTTAAGTGACTGTGCAGGACTTATTGCCTATGTTTATCGGTTTCGCAATGTTCTTACTTGATTTTTTACAATTCATATTGCTATTTTACCATGACTTCAAAGAACCTATTTTATACATAAAAAAAAATTCTCACTTTAATTATGTCTTTGCATTATTCCGGGGGGTTTGGGTGGTGTCACTGTGACTTGGTGCTCTGCATTGGTGTGTAGATAGTTGGGGGGGGGGGGGGTCGCATATGTGTGTGCCTGTAAGCTTTCCTCCTCCCCCCTCCCCTGTGTCGAAGGTGCAGTACTCATGGTTGTCGTCTGCGCCGGCGTTCGTACTCGTGGTAGATGAGCAGGTAGACAATAGCTGGTAGGATGTTTAATTCGGGTTCCATGCTGTTCTCCGTCCTCGTGGAGTGTGTATAGGTGAGCGTTTTCCCGTTCGTAGTCTGTTTCCGCTGTGTTTTTATCGGCGGGGCTCCCGCCCCAGAAAAGGTGGCGGATTGGTGAGTTGTGATAGTGTGGGCGGTACATTGTCTGCCGCCTGCCTGTTGGCGGTGACCGCCACGCTGTTTGTGTGTCCCGCCGTGGCGGTCGGAGTGTTAAGGTGACGGGCTGTGTTGGCGGTTCCCGCCAGGGTCAGAATTCCATTTTTTGGACCGCCTGCCTGTTGGCGGGTTGGCCGCCGCTTTATCACCGACCGCCAGGGTCAGAATGACCCCCTAAGTTTTTTAAATCTATATGCAAAAATATCTTAGGCCTCTTGGAGATTTATCTAAATCCTAACAGAGCCCCCAGTGAAATTATATGCGCCTTTCACCATCTTACTGAGTCTATACTCTCTTTGTTGACCAGTAAGACTCAATTTAGGGGTCATTCCAGGAAAGGATGATTTAGTCATGAATGTTCAAATGCTCATAAGCAACTCTTAAAAGCTCTGAAGGGTAACCTAGAATAAAATAGTTCAAATTCTGAAATTGGAGACGTTAGAGCAAATAATATTCAGACTTTGAAAGTTAGAGAGAGGGAACTAAATGAAAAAGCTTAGTATGACTTAGAGATGGCTGGTAAATTTAAAGGTTCAGGGGCATGTGGCGAATGCGTCATATTTCAGTTCCTCTAATATGGACTCCACAGCTTTAATAATTCATCCAGGGACAGATAGGGTTTGATGACAGGAGATAGAAGGAGAACTAATAATAGCCTCATCAGAAAAAGTACCAGGACTGGACAGATTGCCAGTAGATGTTTTTTAAAAGCAATATCTCACTTTGAGCCCCTCTCAATGGAAATGTGATAAGGGTAGCTGTTCTTGGATTTTTCCTATCTTCTTTGACCGAGGCAGTCATAGTTCCAATTTTTAAAAAAGGGGCTAAGAGTCTCCCTGCCTGTTAATGCCCGATTTCTCTCCTTGACTCCATGGTAAAAGTCATAGGCAGAATTCTTAATAGACTGGAGACTTTGACAGAGGAAACATTGATTTTTTTTCAGATGTACACTATGGCTTTCACCTAAGATTAGGAACAATTGAGCATAGTCTCAATCTCCTTTTGATTATGGCATATATACTAAGGCAAAGAAGGGCTCCATCCACATAGATTGTATGGATTTAACAGCAGCATTTGATTCTGTGAATCCGTCTAAACTATGGCTGCTGAAGGAGGCTGCTTGGGTGGAAACGTTGTTGATCACTATTTTAAGGAGGCTACATCAAGACACATAGGATAGGGTTTGTTAAGCTCCCACTGGGGCCTGTACAGAGAATCTGGCTTCAGTGAAAGGGGTAAGAGAGGGATGTGAATTATCTCTGTCTTGTTTTCATTTTATATTAACAGTTTGGACCAATTTTTAGTTGATAGGTGAAAGATTTACCACAGGTGGGGAGACGGCCAGTCCCAGTTTTATTATATGTGGACAATGCTGTATTGTTATCAAGAAGGGCAAATGGCCTTCAATATTTGATTGATTCATTTAACCTTTTAATGACAATTTCTAATTTAAATATTCATCAAGCCAAATCTTATATTATTACCAGTGAACCTACAGGCTCTACAATAGTTATATTCAATAGTTATAAAATTAGATAGAGTTCCCCATTTTAACTACTTAAGCTTGCAATTTGCAACCACATTAAACTGGAAATAAACCTTTACTATAAGAACCCAACACATGCTGAGATCTGTGAAAGCTGTTAAGAGATTTGCTGCGAAGGTAGAAGGGAATCTATTTAGTCCTATTTTGGAACTCTACATATTATGTTATTTTGCACATTGTACCTATCTCCTCGAAAATGTTTTTTATCACCACTTCAACTATTTTAGTTTTTGTTCCTTTAAGGAGTCATTTCTTTTAAGTTATATCAAAACAAGGTACACTGTTCCAAAAAGAAGACACTACTAGTGAGTTTTGTGCCCTAAGGAGCGAAAGCCCTCAAGTTTCATGACTTGGCTTGCTCCACGCCAGACTGGTGCTGCAATGTCTGACGGGACCCACAATGGGGTCACTAAACCACAGTACCAGGCAAACCAATACCAGAAAAAGTGGAGAGAAAAGAAAAATTTAAATTGACTTGACTCCCCTTAGGAAAATCCCTTTAATTGAAGTCAAAGGGAGGTGGTCAAGATTAAAAACAAAAAGACGAATGTAGGGGAGTGATGGTCACTTTTCTCGTAAACAACTGGTTGAGAAACACAATTTCTTATGCCACTGTACCAGTCAACATGTTTTGCGCCTTACCTTGTCCATACAGATCTAATGGTGCTTCTTCAGGACTGAAACATTATCTTCTCCAACAAAAAACTATGCAATGATCTATAATGAAAATAATAATATTGCGGTTTCTACTCACTCAGTTGACCAATGAGTGTATTTTCAGATGGACCAACCTAGAGTGACAAAGGTCAAGAGCACAAACAAGAGAATTAAAATCAAAAAAAGGAAACACAAAAATAAGCCACCATTAGTCTGGGCTAAATATACAACTGTGTTCATAAATGAACGATCTCTAAGACTCAAGTGTAGAACTCTTCTGGTAACCAAGGACCATTAAAGAAGTGATTACCAATCAGTACTGTGGCTGGTCTTTTTATTAATTCAGGTGGGTAGACAATTAGTCCTAATCACTATGGGGGTCATTAAAACCCTGGCGGACGGCGTTAAAGGTGCGGTAATACCGCAAACAGGCCGGCGGACCAAAAAAGGGAATCATGACCCTGGCGGAAACCGCCAACAAAGACAGCCACTTTAACACACCGCCCGCCACGGCGGTACAGACAAGCAGCGCAGCGGTCACCGCCAACAGACAGGCGGAAGACAATGTACCGCCCATAGTATCACAACCTACCAATCCGCCACCTTTTCCGGGGCGGATTCACAGTGGATAAAAACACGGCGGAAACAGTTACTGCAATGGGAAAACGCTCACCTGAACACATCCCACGAGGAAGGAGGACTCCATGGAGCTCGAATTACAAATCCTACCGGCCCTTGTATTCCTACTCATCTACGAAGACCAACGCCGGCGCCGGCGAAGACAACAGTGAGTACTGCACCTACGACATAGGGGAAGGGGGGAGGCAAAAGTTTGGGGGACACACACGAAACACCCCCACCCTCGCATATTGCAACACACACACCAATGCAGTCACAAAAATCACATTACCAACCCACAACGCCCCCGGAAGAATGCAAAGACTAAACAAAATCAGTTCAAACATTGTAATGTATCAATATACATGTGTCGAAAATATACAGAAATAATATAAAATCATTCAAAAGTATATACAGTACGAGAAGTAGTGCGGATATGCACATATCAATGTCTGTGCACCACTAGTCCAAAAATGCATGGGTGAGGCCCACAAAAGATACCTGTCCACAGACGGAGAGAACACTGCCAGGGCATCAGATCGAAATACTACAGGCACCTCAGGGGGAACGGAATGGGGGCACCTCAGGCGGATGAGTGCAAAGCCAGATCCACGACGGGGCTCCATGCCCACTGTTCAATCCTGGGGAGTGGAAAGCCACAGTCTCTCCAGTGGGTGGGTTGCCCACTGTTTAATCCTGGGGAGTGCAAAGCCACAGTCTCTCAAGTCTCTACAGTGGGTGGTTTGCCCACTGTTCAATCCTGGGGAGTACAAAGCCACAGTCTCTCAAGTCTCTACAGTGGGTGGTTTGCCCACTGTTCAATCCTGGGGAGTGAAAAGCCACAGTCTCTCAAGTGGATAACAGCCTCCACTGGTTCTGGAGGGGGACTAGTGCCCAGAGTGCTTCATCCTGTGAAGGACAGACAGAGTGGATGGAACTCTCCACTGGTTTTGGAGGGAGACTGGTGCCCAGACTGGGTTAGTCTCCCAGTGACAGTTCCTGTCCCGTCACTGTCCCAGCTGCACATGGGATAACGATGCTTGATATTGCGGCCTTTTCATTCGTCCCTGGTGCATGCCCTGTTCAGCGGTGCTTTGCCAATGGTGGTGCATGCCCTGTTCAGCGGTGCTTTGCCATGGCGGTTCTGGACTGTTCATCGGTGCTTTACCATGGCGGTTCTGGACTGTTCAGCGGTGCTTTGCCATGGCGGTTCTGGACTGTTCAGCGGTGCTTTGCCAATGGCGGTTCAGGACTGGGCATTGGTGTGTGGCATGACGTTCTCTGGACTGGGCATTGGTGTGTGGCATGCCGTTCCCTCATTGCCCAGCGGGGCTGTGGCAGCCGGGGCCCTCCTGGGCACTGACTCCGGCGGTGGTCTCCTGACCAGTGACAATACTTGGGCCCTCCTCGGCAATGACTCTGGCGGTGGTCTCCTGACCAGTGACGATACTTGGGCCCTCCTGGGCACTGACTCCGGCGGTGGCTGTGGTCTCTAGACCAGTGACGATACTTGGGCCCTCCTGGGCACTGACTCCGGCGGTGGCGTAGGTCTCCTGACCAGTGACGATACTTGGGCCCTCCTGGGCAATGACTCCGGTGGTGGCGGTGGTCTCCTGACCAGTGACGATACTTGGGCTCTCCTCGGCAATGACTCTGGCGGTGGCCTCCTGACCAGTGACAATACGTGGGCCCTCCTGGGCAATGACTCTGGCGGTGGTCTCCGGACCAGTGACGACGGTGCTGGCGGTGGCGTCCTGACCGGCGGGAAGGATGCCGCCCTTCTCCGCTGTGATGCTCACACCAGGCTGTGCAGACTTCCTCTGGCCCTTCCCCCACCTTTGGAGGAGTCACAGCTGACTCTGCAATCCCCCTGGGACCCCTGTGAGTTGTTTTGCTTCCAGGAGTCTTCACAGGGTCCCGTCGGCCACTTTCCAATTTCAGAGCCTTTACAGGGGGTGGGCTGCCAGTGCCTTGGCTCCGGGTCACACTGCCTGCCCTGGTGGCTGGTGCACTCCACACACCTTGAACAGGCACCACTGGTATTGGAGGCTTTTTGGCTGAGGCGCTACGACGTGACTGATGAATTGGAGGGGGGGGGTGGGGGCAAAAAGTTCAACTTTACAGACGGACAATTTCTGACGAACACTGGGATGGGTAGTTGGAGGGGGTCTGGGAGTGGAGGAAGAGGAGGTGGTTGTAGGAGGTGTCACTTTAGGTGTTTTGGGTGCAGGTGCAGGCACTGGAGGCTGTCGTGAGGTGGATGGATGTTGGGTGTGTGGGTGCCCGCGTTTGTGTACTTTTGGAGGGGGCGTCACAGACATACTGGGAAAGGACACAGGGGACGTGTAAATGGGAGTGGAGGTGGTGAGTGCAGGTGAGCGTGGTGTGGTGCTGGGTGGTCTGGTGCGAGTCCTGGTGCCTCTAGATGTAGTGCATGCAGGTGAGAGTGTAGATGACACTGGGAGGGAGGAGGCAGACGACGAGGAGGGGGACACAGTGGAGGCAGTGGATGTTGCTGTGTCAGTATGTGGGTGATGCTTGCGTGAGTGTGGGTTGTGTGGTGCCTATGTTTGCCTGAGCTTCCCTTGTGTGTTGACGTGTATGCATGCTGGTCTGTAGGTGTGCTTGGGATGGGCTTGGGTACAGGGGATTGGGTCTGGGTGGAGGAAGTTGGAGGGGGGAGGCTAGAGACAGGGACAATGGCTGCCATCAGTGCTGAGGCAAGAGATTGCAGGGTTCGCTGAAGGACAGCCTGACCAGAATGAATGCCCTCCAGAAATGCATTACCGTGTTGCAACTCCCTTTCTACACCCTGGATGGCATTCACAATGGTAGACTGCCCAACAGTGAGTGACCTGAGGAGGTCAATGGCCTCCTCACTGAGGGAAGCAGGGATGACAGGGGCAGGGCCTGAGGTGCCTGGGGCGAAGGTGATGTCCACCCTCCTGGGTGAGCGGGCACGGGGCGAACGCTGAGGGGCTGCTGGGAGGGCGGTGCTGGTAGGGGAGGTGGCGGCTGTACCTGTAGAAGTGGGGCGCACAGATGGTGCCGCCACCACAAGGGAGCTCCCATCGGCGGACGAATCCGTGTCGCTGCTTGGTGATCCGGTGGCCGACGTGAAGATCCCCTCGCCCTCCGTCCCACTGGTGCATTCTGAGTCCGTGGTGTGGCCCTCCATGGCCATGTGGGATGCAGCTCCCTCGTGCCCCAGTGCCACTGTACCTTCGCCTGATGATGCTGATGCACAAAAGAACAAGGAGAGCACAAAAAGGGGGGGGGGGGGGGGAAGACAGAAGAAAGACAGGTTGAGTGCATGGCATACCGCTACCTTTGGCGGACAATACAGACACAGCAGCCCCCTGCACTACGCCGTGCTCCTGGCCTCTGCAGATGCAATTTCTGGGATCTGGCCTACATGGCTATGGTGGACATCTGCATACATGGATGCCACAGGGGCATCTATACCTGTACTTGGCACTCTACTGCGGTGGGGTAGAGTGCCACATGGCCTGCATTACGGAGGGGCCTAGCCTACGGAACTCGCCCTAGCCTAGGTACACCCACAGGCCTCTTCCCTCACCCAGACCCCTCCACTGCGCGCAAAGTCCGCAGAATGAGAGAGTACTCACCCCCTTGTGTCTGCTGTGATGCCCTCAAGCGCCCATCCAACTCAGGGTAGGCCACCGCCAGGATCCGGAACATCGGGGGGGTCATGGGCCGACTGGCACCCCTCCCACGTTGGGAGGCCATCCCCAGCTGAGCCTCCGCTGTCTTCTTGCTCCAACAGCGAATGTTCTCCCATCTTTTCCGGCAGTGGGTCCCCCATCTCTGGTGGACCCCCAGGGTCCGGACTTCCTTGGCTATGGCACGCCAAATGTCCTTCTTCTGGTGGGCGCTGACCTACATGACATGCACAAGGGAAGATGCAAAGTCATTACCAACTGCACCGTCGATGTGAGAGGCCCCCCTCCCTACCCTAGCCATGTGGCACATTCATTCACATGCATTAATGTTCCCTGAACTCTGCCCCCTTCCCTCTTACAACCAGCCCTCTCCACCCAGGCCTAGCCCATACAACGTGCTAACTGTGTACTAACCTGTTGGTCTGGAGGACCGTAGAGTAGCGTGTACTGGGGGAGGACCCCGTCTACCAGTTTCTCCAACTCCTGAGCAGTGAAGGCAGGGGCCCTTTCCCCAGACGCAGCAGCCATCGTCGCTTCCAGACCGAGGTCACAGCAGCACTTGCAGTGTAGGTCCTCTCCTGTCGAAGATCAGGTATCTAGTGATTGAACAGATAGAAAATGGCAGTGACGTCCGCGGCGGTGATGTCTGCGGCAGGGAGTATCATCACTGCCGGCGCACTTGTTCATTGGCTCCTGGGACCCATAGGGTCCAATGTTAACCAATGCAGCATTGCGCCGCGGTCTACGACCGCCTACCGCAACGGTGTGCAGCGGCAACGCAGTTTCCCCACAATCCCATTGTCCCAGTTTAGAGGTCAGGCAGCCGCCATTTCAGGGGCCCACATGGCTTCTTTTACTACTGCGTCACACTTAGCTAGGCCTACACTCAACACACATACAGGAAGGGTTTTGTGTTTGGTGTCGTCTGCTGTGTAACTGTGGGTACATACCTGGAAAAAAATTTACTCGATCGTCGCTGTTGTCCTTCCTAGGCACCGTCAGCTGGGACATGTGAGGAGATGGCTGAATCCACCGGTGTGCCAACCGCTGGTGGACCTGTTGAAAATGGAGGAGTGACATTTAATCGTAACTTACAGGTTTGACCGTGCCACTATCCAGGAACTGTGTACCCAGTTGGAGCCAGACCTGATGTCACCAATCCGCCATCCCACTGGAATCCCCCCCGACGTGCAGGTGCAGTCAGTGCTCCATTTCCTTGCAAGTGGGTCATTTCAGACAACAGTGGCCATGGCATCAGGGATGTCCCAGCCTATGTTTTCAAACGTGCTGTCCAGAGTTTTGTCTGCCCTGTTGAAACACGTAAGGAGATACATAATTTTCCCTGAGGTGGAAGATTTGGCTACAGTGAAAGGCGACTTCTGTGCCCTTGGACATATCCCCAACATCATAGGTGCAATTGATGGGACACATGTAGCTCTGGTCCCCCCCCACAGGAGTGAACAGGTTTACAGGAACAGGAAGAGTTATCATTCTATGAATGTACAGATGGTATGTTTAGCCGACCAGTACATCTCCCAGGTAAATGCTATGTTCCCTGGCTCTGTGCATGACGCCTACATCCTGCGGAATAGCAGCATCCCTGATATGATGGGTCAACTCCAGAGGCACCGTGTGTGGCTATTAGGGGACTCTAGTTACCCCAACCTGTCCTGGCTATTGACCCCAGTGAGGAACCCCAGGACCAGGGCAGAGAAAAGCTACAATGAGGCCCATGGGCGGACTAGGAGGGTGATCGAACGCACCTTCGGCCTCCTCAAGGCCAGGTTCAGGTGTCTGCATATGACAGGTGGTTCCCTATTCTACTCACCGAAGAAGGTGTGCCAGATCATCATCGCCTGCTCTATGCTTCACAATCTTGCTTTGTGACGCCAGGTGCCTTTTCTGCAGGAGGATGGTCCAGATGACGGTGTTGTGCCAGCTGTGGAGCCTGTGGACAGTGATGAGGAGGAAGCTGAGGAAGAAGACAACGACAACAGGGAGTCAGTCATACAGCAGTATTTCCGGTGACACACAGGTGAGAACATTTTCATTTTTACCATTACATTCACTGTCACACGTCTTCCTCTATCCTGTATGTAATTTCATGGGATTATTTGGTAACTGAGTTATTTCTTTCCATTACGGTTTCACAGGTGTGGTTACCAATGTGTGTCATCTGCATGCATCCTTCAAGGACTTGTGATGTGTGACATTGGTATGTTGCCTTTACAACTTGAATCACTTTTTGACACTGTCATTGATAATACAAAATGACAAAATCACAGACTGACTCCAGATTGTTTTGTGGTTCAATGGTGTTTATTTAAGTGCTCAAAAATTGAGGGGGGTTGTAAAATGATGATGGGGGACGGTGGAGGAATGTCCATGGCAGAGTCCAGTCTATTGGTCACACAGGTGCACTGCCCATATGGGCATAGGAAGTGGAGGTGGGGAAGTTTCAGTATGGACAGGGTAACAAAGTGGGACAGTGGGAGGACAATCAGGGTGGTCTCATTTCCTGGCGGGGGTCTTGCCATCTTGCTCTGTTCTGTTCCTGGATCTCAGGGACCGCTTGTGTGGTGGTTGTCCGTCTGCAGGGTGTGGGGTGCTGGTGTGGTGGTCCTGTGGTGGGGCGTCCTGTCCACTAGCGTCGGCGGAGGTGGTGGTGGGCAGTTTATCGTCCATGCTAGTGTCAGGGGCCCCTTGGAGTGCCACGGTGTCCCTCAAGGTCTGCTGTATGTCCTTCAGCACCCCTACGATGGTGCCCAAGGCGGAGCTGATGGTCCTGAGCTCCTCCCTGAACCCCAAATACTGGTCCTCCTGCAGGCGCTGGGTCTCCTGAAACTTGACCAGGACCGTCGCCATCGTCTCCTGGGAGTGGTGGTATGCTCCCATGATGGAGGAGAGGGCCTCGTGGAGAGTGGGTTCCCTTGGGCTGTCCACCCCCTGTCGCACAGCAGCCCTCCCAGTTCCCCTGTGTTCCTGTGCCTCTGTCCCCTGGACCGTGTGCCCACTACCACTGCCCCCAGGTCCCTGTTGTTGTTGGGGTGGTGGGTTATCCTGGGTTCCCTGTAGTGGTGGACACAAAGCTGATTGACCTGTCCTGGGTAGGGAGGTTTGGGCCCGCTGGGTGGGTGCTGTGCTGGTGTTACCAGAGGGTGGAAGGTCAGTGTTGGGCTGTGCCTGTGCAAGGGGAACCGACTGTCCCGAGGCCCACGATGGTCCAGGCTGGTCATCAGGATCCAGTAGGGCAGAGCTGCTATCGTCACTGTGGGCCTCTTTTGTGGGTGGAGTGGAGATGTCTGGACCCTCCGGTGTGGTGACGGTCCTTCGTGATCCTGCAGGGGCATAAGACCATGATTATTGCATGTGTGTGTGTGATGGTGTGCAATGGGTGGGTATGCGTGTACCCCAGTGCAAGCATTCCTGGGTGGGGGCTTGTGTGATGATGGTTGGTTTTTTTTTCTGGCTATGTGCAGTGAGCATGCTTTAGTGCTGGGTGTCCATGCTTAGTTGTGTCATGCAGGGCTTGGTGTTGGGATGGGTGGTTTGTGTTCTTAGTACATTAGTGAGGAGTTTGGGTGATAGGGGAGGTTGTGAGGGTGGGGGTGTGTGATAGCATGCAGGAAGGGTGGGGGATATGAAAGTTAAGATTTGACTTACCAGTGTCCAGTCCTCCACCCACTCCTCCGAGGCCCTCTGGATGCATGATGGTCAAAACTTGCTCCTCCCATGTTATTAGTTGTGGGGGAGGAGGTGGGGGTCCGCCGCCAGTCCGCTTAACCGCGATGTTGTGCCTGGAGACCGTTGAACGCACCTTCCCCCGTAGGTCGTTCCACCGCTTCCTGATGTTCTCCCGATTTCTTGGATGCTGTCCCACAGCATTGACCCTGTCCACTATTCTGCGCCATAGCTCCATCTTCCTGGCTATGGATGTGTGCTGCACCTGTGAGCCAAATAGCTGTGGCTCTACCCGGACGATTTCTTCCACCATGACCCTGAGCTCCTCCTCGGAAAAGCGGGGGTGTCTTTGGCGTGACATGGGGTGGTGTGTGTGATGTGTGGGGCGGTGTCAGTGTTGATGTGTGTGGTGATGTGTAGTGGTGTGTGGTGTTTTGTGCGTGGATGTTGAATGGGTGATGGTGTTGTGTGCCTCTGTGTGGTGGGGTGGTCTATGCTGTGCAGTCTCTCTGGCCTTCGTCTATAATTTTTGGTCGTAGGGGTTTGTGGGTGATGTGGGGGTGTGTTTTATATTGTGTTGGGTGTGTGGGAGTGGTGTTTGTATGTGTATCAGGTGTGTGTATTTTAAATTGTCCAATGTGGCGGTGTTTTGGAGATGTGTGTGTATTTTGAGCGCGGCGGTGTGTACCGCCAATGGAATACCGCGGTTGAAAGACCGCTGCGTGGATTCGTGGGTCGTAATAGCATGGGCGTGTTTCTGTTGGCGTGGAGGTGGAGGTTTTGTTTTCTCCAGTTTAACATTGACCTTTGGTGTGGTGGAGTTGTGTGGGTGTCTGAATTTTGGCGGTTTCCGAGATGTGGGTCATAATAGCTGTGGCGGAATTCCGCAGGTCGCGGCGGTGTATTGGTGGTCTTCTGCACGGCGGTAAGCGGCTTTTACCGCCAATGTTGTAATGACCCCCTATATGAGAAACAACAAGGGAAAAAAAAAAAATTCCACTCAATAGTATTCTCTCTTGTGGATATTCTTCTATTTACTTGGAAAATTACGCTTGTAATATAGTGAAAAGTGATGTATGTACTAAAACATAGCTATTCTGTACATAATTAAGGATTACTTCACACATTATGCATGGTTCGCCTCAGGAGAGGCTATAGACAACTGTATCAAGGCCATTGATGCTGCAGACCTATTGCGTCTCTGGTGTGTATAATATCTAAAATCTAAGTCCTTAGTGCACAATAAAGAACCAAAAAAAACAATCCTTGGGACAACATTAATATGACAAAGTCATCTGTCTTACCCCAACTATGAGTGGCTCTAAGTGACTGAAATAAACACAAACATACTCATGCAGAAAAAAAAGAATTATACAGGTGAAGGAATAATAATCATCTCATGTCAAGGAAAATTTTCAAAACATAGCAATCTATGAAAAGGAGACAGCCTCGCAACTCTAAAGTAATACAAAGAAACGAGGAGTGTCAAGACGCAGGTCTCTATGTGCATAACAATAGTAAACACATGAAAAAAGAAAGGGGACAGATGGAAATGGCTAACAAACCTCTCTGCTAGAAAGGTCACGTTTGAAAATGACTCATTTAATGGCAGGTTAGAACCCCGTATATCGCTAAAGAGAGGAAATCGTCTTAGCCATATGTCTCAAGTATCATAAATCACGCAAGTACTGATACTCTACGGGGATGAGAGTTTCTTCGCAGCGGTTCATTTTTGCTAAAAAGCCTGACGTTCGGCTCAGGAGAACGGCGATCGACAAACTTTCCCAATAAGCAAGCCAGACAAGGAAATGGTTGAATTTTACAAGTTACACAGCGTCCAAAAGTAGATACGGTACACACTAATAATTACCTTCAGGAACTGGGGCTATTCTCCCTCGTATCCATGACGCCGCCAAACTACTAAAGGAAGACGGATGCGGGAAATCAGGTATAAATGGGTACTCGGACATAAATCCTCCAATACGTAAACAGAGGGGGCAGGACTGCTGAACAAGGTAGTAAACATAGACATAGGACTAAGATGTAAATATAACTGAATCCTCAGTCGCACAAGCCACGAAAATTACAGTATTGTAAAAATGTTAGCAGCCCTCAATAAAGAACTCGAGGTTATTCAAAATATGGTAGAGCTCCAAGGAAAACTCTAAAATAAAATAAATATAAGAAAGATCAGTAAATAATTTGAAAGGAATGGAACTGAAAGAAGGATGTTCAATTGAGAAATTAATTATTGTAACTGCCAAATCCGATTAGTCACACTCAGACCCATATATTATGACATTTCACTGTTGGTAACAAAATCCAATCTATTGATAGAACTCAGTTGAGAGGTGTTTCAAGAAGCATTGGCAATGATAAGAGTCATCTAATACCTCCTGAAATATTTATCCATGTCACGTACTGCGCTGGACTTCTCACCTCTGGATTTCGGATTGGCGAATACACCAAGTCTTCTACAGGTCCTGGATGTTCCCAGATAAGGGCGACCCCTTCTAGTAGCCACAGTGCCGCTTGACAGGCTACGCCAAAGCAGACCGTATCCTCCAGAAGGAGTCCCAGAGGGAAAAAAAACCAACACTGGGGAAAAAACCTCTAACAGGAACTCCTGAAGGAAAACAAGAAAAAACAGGACTTGACAACAGGAAACAAAAATAGGCAATATCCAGGGTACAAGGCAGGAAAAAAGGAACAGGCAAAAATCTCCAAGGCAAAAGCAGGAACAAAGAACAGGCAAAAATCTCCCAAGGCAAAAGCAGGAACAAAGAACAGGCAAAAATCTCCCAAGGCAAAAGCAGGAACAAAGAACAGGCAAAAATCTCCCAAGGCAAAAGCAGGAACAAAGAACAGGCAAAAATCTCCCAAGGCAAAAAAGCAGGAACAAAGAACAGGCAAAAATCTCCCAAGGCAAAAAAGCAGGAACAAAGAACAGGAGCGAACAGCACAACCAGAAGGAAGTGTTTGCAACGCAAGGAAGAAAAAGACTGACTGACTTATATACTGAGAAAAGGGAAGTGACATCACAGGAAAGGGAAGTAACACCATCTTGGATTGGGAAAAGCCCATAGACCAGTATAGGAAAAAGGAAGTAGTATAAAAGAAAAACAGAGCATGCTTGGACAAAAACACGAAGAAGACAAGATGGACACAACATGGATAGAGACAGGCAAAAGGACCAACAAAAAACCCACCACCAACAATAAAAGAAGAAAAAAGGCTACAAGTAAGTGTAGCGCGACCGGGAGCGAAATATATGCTTCCCAGAAAGCATAGTCAAAAAACGCGGAGAACGGCGCTCCGAATATCGGTAGCGTGTTCCACCCGCGAGGACAGAAAGACGCCGCGTCAGAGCGCGGTGTTACAATCCAAGGTATATCATCGTTGAGACCATGAATATGTGTGCCTAATCTAAAGACCCACCGCTGTTCTACTCCAAACAGTCCTCTAGTCGCTGATTGGACTACTTCCAAAACCATCCACCATATGTCATCAGGAGTGTGTTTGACATTGCGATAATGTGTACTCAATTTTGTTGTCAGACGACTGCATCTGATATTGCTTCTATGTTCATTGATTCTGATCTTAACTGCTCTAGTGGTCATACCCACATAGCGTATCCGCATGGGCAACAAATCAGATATATACAATTAGAGGTATTGCAATTGGTATGTTTATTAAGATACCAAAAGCCAATAGGTGCTCGCTTCCGGGCCACCTGAATAATCCTCATTGGGTAATGTCTCTGCAGGAGTTTTGGGGATAAATCATCTGCTTGCTGTTCAAAAGTAGAAAGACTGCTGCAATTTCGACGTAATCTTAAAAATTGGCCATGAGAGAGATTATCTCTTAGAGCTTTAGGATGGTAACTATCATTTAACAGCAAACTATTGCGATCAGTGTCTTTATGGTAAATCCAAGATTGTAATTTTCCCATTTGTAATAGAGATCCTAAGATCAAGAAAGGAAATGTTCTCTGTGGATACTACAGATGTGAACCTCAAAAAAGGGTTGAGACTGTTAATCCAAATTGTTAAAGAAGGGACTAGTTGGATGTCCCCCTGCCATATCACTAATATGTCATCAATATATCTTCGCCAGACTCTGATGTTATCATAGGAAGGATTAGTTGCATTAAGAATAAACCATTGTTCGGAGTGATACACATACAGACAGACGAGACTCGGGCAAACGTACTGCCCATCGATGTCCCGCGAATCTGATGGTATAATTGTTCTTCGAACTGGAAGAAATGTTCTGTATGAGCTAGCGTAGCACACTGCATGATAAAATGTATTGGTGTGTTAGCAGTTAATGTGTTGTTCAAAAGCGCTGCCTCCACCACTCTTAATGTCTCTTGTTGTGGAATGTTAGTATACAGTGATTCGACATCCAAGGTGATCACGGCCTGCACTGTTTCAGTCGCATTGATAGTCTCTATCAAATTGAGAACCTCTTTCGTATCTTTCGAAAAAGTTGCTGACTCTCTCACGATGGGCTGTAGAAACGCATCACAGAAAGTAGACAAGGGTTCAAGCAGTGACCCTATACCTGACAATTGGTTGGCCAGGAGGTGGATTTTTTCCTTTAGGGATCTTAGGTACACAATAAAAATAGGTAATTTGTGGATTTTTTTGAGTCCAAGAATTCTGCCTCTTTTTGCGTAATCCAGGAATTTGAAACTGCTTCATGAATCTGTGATTGAATATGGTGTCTCAAACTTTCGGTGGGATCACGTGAAATAGGTGTGTAAAAAGTCGAATCACTCAGCAAGCGGAGACATTCTGCTCTATAGGTAGTTCCATCTTGAATTATTATAGCTCCTCCCTTGTCTACCGATTTTATAACAATGGACTGATTTTGACGAAGAGTTTTCATAGCTGTTCTTTCTTGCTTGGATATATTGCAAAAAGTTTGCTTTGGTTGAGTGTTCTGTATATCCAACATGACTGCTTTTTCAAAGGCCAGAAGTTCGCAAGTCACAGACGCTACTGGTGGCACAAAAGTCAACGGAATTCTCAAACCTGTGTCATCTCTTTGTGGTGTCTCAGCATGATCTTTAAAGAAAAAATGCAATCTGATTTTCCTAAAAAAAATTGCTAGTTCGCAATTAGTTCTGAAAAGGTAATCTGAAGGAGTAGGAACAAAACTTAGACCTTTATTAAGGACTGAAAGCTCTTCTGTTGAGAGAGATCTAGTGGACAGATTAACAACTAAGTTCTCGTTGATGGTATCTTTCCTTGGCTACGTGTGATCATCTGTGGTCCTTGCTGTGCCCAGTGGACATGCCTTCCTCTTCCTCTCCGCCTGCCTCTTCCTCTGCCCCAGCCTCTACCTAAAGAAGGTGGGGGGTGGTAAGAAGGCATAGGGAGTGGCTGATAAAAGGGATAGGGGGTTGCCACATAGGAGCTTGTCGTATTGAGAAATGTGGAAAGTTATAGTATGGTTGAGATATCCCTTCATCAGTGCTCCAGCCATCTGACGATAAACTGTTACTGGACCTCCTGTAATTTTTCTTAGAAGAAGAAGACGAGTCGTCCGAGGACCGAGATGCGGTATCTACTTCAAAGTCTTCTCTTATATAAGGATAGACTTTTTCTTTACTGAATCCAGAGATATCCTTCTGCAGTTTCGTGATCTTTTGTTGTGTCAGAAATTCTTTATTTTCGTTGCGTTCGGTATTGATCTCTGCCAATAGACTCTTAAAAGAAGCCAGAGATACAGTTGTTTTTAAGGTGGATTCAGCTAGGTTCACCTCTACTGTAATCAAGTCTGCCAGTCTCTTAGAAGTGTTAATAATGAAGATGA
This sequence comes from Pleurodeles waltl, assembly GCF_031143425.1. Taxonomy (NCBI): domain Eukaryota; kingdom Metazoa; phylum Chordata; class Amphibia; order Caudata; family Salamandridae; genus Pleurodeles; species Pleurodeles waltl. The sequence continues at coordinate 1,229,275,341 of NC_090445.1, forward strand.
GCCAATCTCTGGTACACCTCCAGGCTATTTGAGCCCAATCCGTCCTCAAAAGTAAATCCTGCAGGAAAATTCTAGGAGCGCTGGTAACAATTAATCCATTAGGAGCTATATTAGCCCACAAATGTTCAATCATTATCGTGCCGTTTAACATCGTTTTGATTAAATCTCTTTTCAAAGATGTCAATTTCTCCCACTCTTCCTTCAAGGAACCAGAAGGGCCTGCACCATCCATTCCCAAAATCGAGGGTGCCTGAAGTATGGGGGTCACCATACTATCATCATAGCTTAAACCTTGGAAATTATCCATAGTTAATATGAAAAAAAGTCCCACAGCTGAGCCGCTGTGCTAATCAATTCACAAAAAGTGTAGGGACAAGGAGGTTAACTGGTCCAGTGGACAGCCTCCAATATCATATCTAGTTATATCAAAACAAGGTACACTGTTCTAAAAAGAAGACACTACTAGTGAGTTTTGTGCCCTAAGGAGCGATCGCCCTCAAGTTTTATCACTGGGCTTGCTCCACGCCAGACTGGTGCTGCAATGTCTGACGGGACCCACAATGGGGTCACTAAACCAGAGTACTGTGCAAACCAATGCCAAAAAAAGTGGAGAGAAAAGAAAAATTAAAATTGACTCGACTCCCCTTAGGAAAATCCCTTTAATTGAAGTAAAAGGGAGGTGGTCAGGATTAAAAACAAAAAGACGAGTATAGGGGAGTGATGGTCCCTTTTCTCATAAACAAGTGGTTGAGAGACACTATTTCTTGTGCCACTGTACCAGTCAACATGTTTCGTGCCTTACCTTGTCCATACAGATCTAATGGCGCTTTTTCAGGTCTGAAACTTTATCTTCTCCAACAAAAAACGATGCCATGATCTATAATGAAAATTATAATATTGTGGTTTCTACTCACTCAGTTGACCAATGAGTGTATTTTCAGATGGACCAACCTAGAGTGACAAAGGTCAAGAGCACAAACAAGAGAAGTAAAATCAAAAAAAGGAAACACAAAATAAGCCACCATTAGTCTGGGCTAATGACAACTGTGTTCTTAAATGAATGATCTCTAAGACTCAAGTGTAGAACTCTTCTGGTAACCAAGAACCATTAAAGAAGTGCTTACCAATCAATACTGTGGCTGGTCTTTTTATTAATTAAGACGGGTAGACAATTAGTCCTAATCACTATAAAAGAAACAATATGGGAAAAAAAAAATCATTCCACTCAATACTATTCTCTCTTGTGGATATTCTTCTATTTACTTGGAAAATGACGCTTGCAATATAGTGAAAAGTGATGTATGCACTAAAACATAGCTATTCTGTACATAATTAAGGATTACTTCACACATTATGCTGGGTACGCCTCAGAAGAGGCTATAGACAACTGTATCAAAGCCATTGATGCTGCAGACCTATTGCGCCTACGGTTTGTATAATATCTAAAATCTAAGTCCTTAGTGCACAATAAAGAACCAAAAAAAACAATCCTTGGGACAACATTAATATGACAAAGTCACCTGTCTTGTCCCAACTATGAGTGGCTCTAAGTGACTGAAATAAACACAAACATACTCATGCAGAAAAAAAAAAATTATACTGGATGATGGAATAATAATCATCTCATGTCAAGGAAAAATTTCAAAACATAGCAATCTATACAAAGGAGACAGCCTTGCAACTCTAAATTAATACAAAGAAACGAGGAGTCTCAAGACGCAGGTCTCTATGTGCATAACAACAGTAAACACATGAAAAAGGAAAGGGGACGGATGAAAATGGCTAACAGACCTCTCTGCTAGAAAGGCAGAGTTTGAAAATGACTCACTTAATGGCAGGTTAGAACCCCGTATATTGCTAAGGAGAGGAAATCGACTTAGCCGCGTGTCTTAAGTATCATAAATCACGCAAGTACTGATACTCTACGGAGACGAGAGTTTCTTTGCAGCGGTTAATTTTTGCTAAAAAGCCTGACGTTCTGCTCAGGAGAACGGCGATCGACAAACTTTCCTATTAAGCAAGCCAGACAAGGAAATGGTTGAATTTTACAAGTTACACAGCATCCAAAAGTAGAAGCAGTACACACTATGAATTACCTTCAGGAACTGGGGCTATTCTACCTCGTATCCATGACACCGCCAAACTACTAAAGGAAGACGGACGTGGGAAATCAGGTATAAATTGGTACTCTGACGTAAATCCTCCAATCCGTAAACAGAGGGGGTGGAACTGCTGAACCAGGTCGTAAACATAGACATCGGACTAAGATGTAAAGATAATTGAATCCTCAGTCGCACAAGCCACGAAAATTACAGTATTGTAAAAATGTTAGCAGCCCTCAATAAAGAACTCAAGGTTATTCAAAATAAGGTAAAGCTCCAAGGAAAACTCTCAAAAATGAAGAAACTCTTGTCTCCGTAGAGTATCAATACTTGCGTGATTTATGATACTTCAGACACGCGGCTAAGACCATTTCCTCTCTTTAGCGATATACGGGGTTCTAACCTGCCATTAAATGAGTCATTTTCAAACTCGGCCTTCCTAACAGAGAGGTCTGTTAGCCATTTCCATCTGTCCCCTTTCTTTTTTCATGTGTTTACTGTTGTTATGCACATAGAGACCTGCGTCTTGAGACTCGTTGTTTATTTGTATTAATTTAGAGGTGCAAGGCAGTCTCCTTTGCATAGATTGCTATGTTTTGACATTTTTCCTTAACATGAGATGATTATCATTCCAGCATCTAGTATAATTCTTTTTTTTCTCTGCATGAGCTTGTTTGTGTTTATTTCAGTCACTTAGGGCCGTATTTATACTTTTTGGCGCACAACTGTGCCAACGCAGTTGTGCGTCAAAAAATTTAACGCCGGTGATAGAGCGGAACGAGGTAATAATTTACCTGCGTTTGGACGCTCTTTAGGCCGATGAATCTTTTGACTAAGTGGGAACTCTCTGTACTATTATATCGATCAGTCGCATCAAATCAATAATCAATAACGAACATAAGCAACACCTTGAACAACATAACACTTTACAATTAACCCAGAATACATTTCGGCGAACCCTGACCTTTCAGTCAGGAATAACCACACCAGTTTATTTCAAAGTTAGTGAATTTATTTCCCTATATTAGCAAAGCTAGCACAATGTAAATGTGTCTCAACACCAAATGATAAACATAAATGAACATTAATAGCTGTCCATAACGTCGGAACAAATGTAGTCTATGTAGCATTTGAATCACAAGGCATTCGATAATGGCAATGCAAAGCACTAATACGATAATCTGTAATGAACTAATTGCGTACATTTAGTCAGCATAACAAGATCTCAAATTGCATCGTGTGACATATGGAATCCTCGTCTAACCTCAAATTAGCATGAGCATGTGGGACTTCATGCAAAAACAATTTAGCAACATTAATTTAGAAAAACTCCTAACTAGGGACCTTACCAAAAAATCAGCAGTTGGTTACCTAAAAGAATCACAATGCAATTTTACAATTTCTTCTCATATTTACCAATTACGATCAGCATACAAGGAAGTCTTCGTCTCACAGGTACCGTTCTTCGGTCATCATGGGTACCTTTTCTCGATCAGCATGGGACGGGACAAAGGGGCAGGGGTGAACGGGGCAATTGCCTCACGGCGGCAAGGTAAAACTATTACTTCATGCAAAGGGATCAAATCAAAGTTACAGTCTCTAGGGCAAGAATCATTTAAAGTCTCTTTCTCTAGATTAGAGAAAGAATCAAAGTCTCTCAAAATGGCGTCGCAGCAAAGTGGGCCATAATAGCTACGAAGTCAAAATGTTCGTAATCGCGGGCAAATGGCATCCCTTCTTCTCGTGCACCTGATTTTTATAGACAATAGTTCAAGTCGTGTAGGGTCTTCATTGGTGGGTTCATAGGTTAGCTTCAAATTGACCAATCAAAAACGACAGTTCTCAAGCTTTTACTTAAGCATACATTATCCTTGGAGATGGGTACGCAGATCGCAACATTGTCTCCCAATTAGCTTACTCTCAGAGCCTCCATTGTCCGCACCTGCAAGTCGACCTTGAATTAAAGAGAAAATATGCCAGGCTGGCACTAACTTTAAGATAAGCATGTGAACGGCTTCTGTGGAAAAATACAGCTTCAAGCAAGAATACACGTTTAATAGCACAGTGGAAAAATACGAGCATCTAAACCGTGAGACCAGGCAACTAGGCCAAAGCCTCCGCTAAAGTAATGCTAAGCTAAAGTATTTCAAACAAGCAAATCGTAGCACACGTTTATGATTATGTCGGATTAGTGCAATTCTAACTCACCACGTTATATAAAGCACGCATATAAATGATGGCAAACTACTCTGAGGGCACATTTTGTCCCCGTACAATCTTAATTAATTCGGTTAATGTCACACGTGATTATTTCAGCACTACGTTTAAGCGTTAATAAATCAAAACCTTCATTTTCTGCTTCATCAATCCCTCCTCTGATGACTACTAGTCATCACACAAATCATCCCCACAAATTTTATTCCATTAAAATTCTGTCAGTTCCCTTTTCCTTTTAATTCCCCTAGTTTGCGCTTTGTATTCTTCTGCCATTCTTTTCATAATTTTCTCCTCCTTTCTTCTTTTAATTCTTTCCATAATCATTATTATTCCCCTTTTTATTCCCCAAATTCCAAATACACACATTATTACTATTAATATTCCTTCTATTATTTTCAATAATATTCCATTCCAAATTCCCCCAATCCAATGTCCCACTGAAGCTATTCCCTTTCCAACCTTCTCCCACACTCCTGGTTCTTTCAGCTCTTTCAAATCTGCACTTTCTTTTGTTAGATTAGCAAGCATAGTTTTAATCTTCACACTATTATCCGGTATATAGGTGCAACAGTGACGTGCACCAATCATTTTGCAAACGCCTCCATCCTTTGCTAAAAGAATGTCTAAAGCAAGCCTATTTTGAAGAGTCATAGCTCTTTCCGCTGCAAGTTCAGCATCTATCAGGATTATAGCACCTGAAAACTTTGTCAACATGTTATCCACTATAGTAGACAACTTTCGTATCTTGATGGAATTCAACACAACTCCCAATGAAGGAATCATGGCTCCAAATATATCACCTACCACAGCAGCTGCGGTCTCTCTTTTCTGGATACGATGGGATCCAGATGTCTTTTCAATCATCGATACGTCATCCAGTTGATAAACCTTTGGAAACACTGTACCCAAATAACATCTCCCCCACCATCCCTTTGGAAGACGATAATAGGCATTATGTCCACAAATGTAATATACACCTGGAATGACAGGGTCAAGTCCGTTCATCATGAATGTCCATTTGCCCTTAAAAATAAACGTATGTTTGCATTCACTCGCTCCTACAAAAATATTGTCATAATAAGATTCACCTCGATATATACAAAATTTCCCTACATGCCAAGCATCTAAAGCTATTTTCCCTTGTGTCTTTATAGCAGCAAAATCATAATTATCTACTGAAGTCCTCTTATGTAGCTCCTTTTCTAATTTCGCCCTCATTTGTGCCCTTCTATCATCTGTGCGATCTAAAAAGCTTATTTCTACAGCAGAGACTGAGCAAGTAAGGTTCTCCCTATGAGCATGAGCCGTTTCAAAAGGTTGCATTGGCTCGAAAAAGTCCCTCATAATTTTGTAATCCCAATATTTTGCAGTCTCGCTTAGCTGCGCTATTATAGGAACATAAGCAAAGGTAACATCATAATTTGAGTAAAAATACTGTATGTTAGATTGACCATAAAACCTAGACATTACTATTCTACATGTAATCCCATATGTAAGAGGCATGTGGTGATATGTTACCCCTTCCTTTACTGAGGTCGGTATCTGTGTGCACACATAACAATCTTTCGCATCCATAGTTTCAACATACTCTGTTAGTAAGCGATAGAAAACGTTATACGAAAGCTCTTTCTTGTCATGCAAGAGTCTCTCATCCAATGCCAGTCTTTTCAATGGTGTTAATTCAGTGACAGTAACAGGAGCAATAGTAGAAGCAGCAATAGTCTCATTCTCACCCTTTCCATGCATTCCAAACACAATTGCCATTATTATTAGTACACATGTTATTACCAAGCCTATACACACATATTTACAATATTTCTTTCTATTGTTTTGCGTCATGATCTGTATAGAATCAGAGAGCTAGAAGCACTTATAAATGAAACTATTTAGCAATTCAGTTACAAAGCTGAACGAGCACAATGTTCACACCGTCTTCTTCAAAAGGCCAGTCACTTATCGGTTAGCAGCATTTGTCTCAATTCGGCAATAACTCAGTCTTTATCGGTTTAGCAAATGTCTCATCCGGTTTAACAATGTCTCAGCTGGTTGTTTCTTTCACGTCAGATTGTAGCAAGCAATATCATTTACTCTTTCAATCGACAGAGTCTATGAAACTTTTCTTTTCTATTGGTATCTCTTCTTATTCTTCGTTCTCGATGCTCAGAGATACAAACTCGTCAGTCCAATCATCATTTACTGCATACGCCCATTCAGGACCGGAATACCTCCTGTTTGGTATCCTTTTTCTTTTCAATTTTGCTTCTCTTTTCGACTCTCCTTCGCTGGTACTCTCCTCTTTTGTCAAGTCTTTTTCTTCACTTGACGATTGTTCCACAACAGTCACTTCCTTTCTTTTCTCTTTCACTTTTGGTCTCCCGCCCTCGTTCAAACCTTCTTTACCCTTTTCTTTTATCGGTGAGATACTTAGTCTTCTCTTTGCACCATGTCCATTCGATGGACCTGTGATCTTTTCTGTGGAAGCTTGAACTCTTTCGTTCTGCTCTTCCTTGTCCCCACCTTCAGGGGAATCGGTCACGTTTTCTTTTTCTTTTTCTGTATCGTCTGTTTCTGGGAAAGCCCTCCTCTGATCAGGCTCTCCTTCTTTTTCACCTTTTTCGAGCCCTTCGTCACCGTTACTCTCTTCAGGTTCTGTATCACTTTCAGCTGCTTCAGGCTCCTTGTCACCTTCAGCTGCTTCAGGCTTTTTGCTACCCTCAGCTGCTTCAGGTTCTTTGTCGCCTGCAGCTTCTTCGTCGCTGTCTGAACTTTCTCCTTGGTCTTCCCCAAGTGAGTCAGACTCTTCGCCTTCCAATAATATTTCCTTCTCTCCAACTTCTGCTTGTTCGCTTTCAGTTCGCTTCTGTTCTTTCTCAGCACTCGGCACTGCTTTATCAGGCACTGGTAGTTTCAGCGCTTCAACTTCCTCATCTGTGGGACACAACACCTTCTTTGTGTGACTGGCGTGAATCCAGTTGGGAACCCCCGCACACTTCACAGCGGTAGTTGTCGTCAGGATCACTTGGAAAGGGCCTTTCCAACGGGGTTCCAGACACGACTTTCTCACGTGCTTCTTTACCACGACCCAGTCACCTGCTTTCAGTGCGTGTCCTGGACCTTGGATCGGTGGCAAGGTGGTCGCTTCCACCTGCTGAGAGAAAGAGCGAACCACGTCAGCTAGTCCTTTGCCGTAGTCTAACACCATATCATCTGTAATATTCAAAAGCATGTTTGCGGGAACTGCAGGAAGTCTCATAGCTCTGCCCATGAGAATTTCATGCGGAGACAATCCAGTTTTTCTATCGGGAGTGTTTCTCATTGACATTAGCACTAAGGGCAACGCGTCAGGCCATTTCAAATTTGTCGATGCACATATTTTTGCCATTCTCGATTTCAGCGTACCATTCATCTGCTCCACCAGTCCTGATGCTTCAGGGCGATAGCTACAGTGCAGCTTTTGCTCAATGTTCAGTGCTTCGCAAAGTAACTTTATCACCTCGTTATTGAAGTGACTTCCCCTATCTGATTCTAAAGAGATCGGGAATCCGAAACGTGGTATCAACTCCCTCAACAATAGCTTGGCAACTGTAAGGCTGTCATTTCTACGTGTAGGGTATGCCTCAATCCAGTGACTAAAAATGCACACAATCACCAACACATATTTCAGACCCCCATGCACAGGCATCTCAATGAAGTCCATCTGCATACGGCTAAAAGGACCGCTTGCCCTACCAATGTGACTCGCGCTCACAACTGTTCCCTTCCCTGGGTTCATCTGCTGGCAAGTGACACATCGATGGCAAACTGCTTCTGCAGCTTGGCGAAATCTGGGGTTAAACCAATCAGTTTTGAACAATCTTATCATGGCATCTCTCCCTAGGTGAGCTTGCCCATGATAGAACCGCGCAAGCTGTGATAAGAGACTATTTGGCAAAACATATTTTCCCTCATGTGAGACCCATAACTCGTCTTGTCTCTTTATGCATTGTGATTTAATCCAGGAATCTCTTTCATCCTCCCTGACATTATTCTGTAGTGCTTTTAGCTCCTCTATTGTATCTACGACCTTCAAGGCAAATGCTTCAGCTGGTTCGAGTTCTGGCTCATTTATCGTATTCCAATCATCCCTTAGTAATATACAGTTCAAAGCACAAAATCTTGCGACTTGATCTGCATATGCATTTCCCAGAGACACATAGTCCTGTCCTTTCGTGTGAGCACTGCACTTTACCACTGCAACTTCAGCTGGTACTTGAATGGCATGTAACAATTCCCTTATTCTTTCCCCGTTCTTCACTGGGGATCCTGAAGAAGTCAGGAAACCTCTCTGTGACCATAGTTGTCCAAAGTCATGCACAATCCCAAACCCGTATTGACTATCAGTGTAAATGGTGACTTTCATCAATGCAGACAATTGACATGCTCTGGTAAGGGCTACAAGTTCTGCTACTTGTGCAGAATAGACTCCTTGAAGCCATCCCGCTTCCAAGACCCCTGTTACAGTACATACAGCATATCCTGCTTTCAAAATCCCCATCCCATCTCTTAGACATGAACCATCAACAAAAAGAATTTGGTCATTTTCATCAAGTTTAGTATCCTTGATGTCCGGTCGAGGTTTTGTGCAAAATTCAGTCACCTGAAGGCAGTCATGCTCGACGTCTTCAGCGTTCTCAATTTCAGCATTTTCTCCAGGAAGCAAGGTAGCTGGATTCAACGTAGTGCACCTTTTCAGCTGCACATTCGGTAAGCCCAGAATTATCGTTTCATACCTTGTGAGTCTTGCTCCAGTCATGTGTTGCGTTCGGGAGCGGGTCAAAAGTATCTCAACTGAGTGAGGGACCATGACTGTTACTGGGTGTCCCATCACTATTCCTTCACTCTGAGTGAGACTGATACCAACTGCTGCTACGGCGCGCAAACACCCTGGGAGTGCTGCTGCAACCGGATCCAGAGTAGCTGAAAAATACGCTACTGGTCTGTTTACGCCACCATGGGCTTGGGTCAAAACAGACAAAGAACATGCATCACGTTCATGACAAAACAATGTGAAAGGCTTCGTGTAGTCAGGCATACCTAAAGCTGGAGCCCTGCACATGCATTCTTTCAGTTCAACAAAAGCATCCATCTCGTCTCCTTTCAGCTCAATTTCATCCAAGGCATCCTTTTGGGTCAATTTCAGTAGGGGCTTTGCTAGAGACGAAAAGTTGGGAATCCACTGGCGACAATATCCCACCATTCCCAAAAACTTCCTCACCTCCTTCCTTGTCTTTGGTGGACTCATTTGGAGTATACTTGTAACTCTTTCCTTCATTATTCTCCGTGACCCTTTCTCTATTTGGTGACCCAAGTATTTCACTTTCTTCTGACAAAACTGTAATTTGGAAGGGGACACTTTATGTCCATTCCTTCCCAAATGATTCAACAGAGCAATGGTATCGGCTGTGCAGTTGCTTTCTGTCTTTGATGCAACCAGTAAGTCATCAATGTACTGTACTAAGGTCGACTCGAATGGCAATTCTAATGCTTCCAAATCTTTCTTTAGAACCTGATTGAATATTGACGGTGACTCAGAAAACCCTTGAGGAATTCGACACCAACTGTACACTCTGTCTAGGAATTTGAAACAAAAGAGGAATTGGCTGTCCTCATGAAGAGGCACAGAAAAGAATGCCTGTGACAAATCGATGACTGAGAACCATTCAGCATCGCAAGGGACTTGAAACATTATCACGGCTGGATTCGGTACTACTGGGCAGCACTTTATTATGATGTCATTTATTTTCCTCAAATCCTGCACGAGTCGGACTTTCCCACTTGGCTTTATTAGTCCCATTATCGGTGAATTACATGGGCTGCTTAACACTTCTTTCAGTACTCCCTGCTTTACAAATTCGTCAATGAGTTGGGCAACTTTCATGAGAGTGTCTTGTGGCATGTGGTATTGTGGGGTCTGGGGAAAGATCGCATTGGGCTTTACCATCACTTTTACTGGTTCCACTCCTTTCATCAATCCCACCTCTTTCCCTGTCATGTCCCACACTTCCTTTCCGACTGTTTCCCGTAGTTCTGCTGGGATATCTTCTTCAGTTATCATCGGGAAAAGACAAATCAGAGGATACTCTTCGTCGACTGTTTCCATCTCATCCCCCTCTACACTGTCCTCGTCTTCCCCATCATTGCTCGTCTCTATTGTTATTCCTTCGTTTGAACACATTATTGAACAACCCAATTTACACAATAGGTCTCTTCCTAACAGTGCTATCGGGCTTGAGTCACACACCACAAACTGATGCACCCCTTGATAGTTACCAATGTTGACTGGAACCGGATCTGTAATTGGGTTCGTCAAATGTCTGTTTGCTACTCCCACCACTTGAACTGTCCTCCCTGAGAGAGGCAAATTTGGTACTTCGCTGCTCTTAACAGTTGAACGTGTGGCTCCCGTGTCAACCAAGAATGAAACACGATGACCCATTACTCTTCCCTCTACGTACGGACCCCTCTGATCAACTTCCAAGGATGCCGCAAGCACACAATCTCCTTCTTCTCCTGAACTTTCACTCTCCCAAACATTGTTTATTCCACTCTCACTATGTAATGGGAACTGTTGTACTGTGCCGTTTGTACTCATTACCTGACCCGTTACCTGTGGAGGAACCATCACTTGCTGCTGACTCATTGGTGCCAAAGGTATTTGCATTTGCTGATTAGGTACCATAGGTAACTGCTGTTGCATCGGCTGCATTTGCGTCATTTGCATACGGGGCATCTGCATCTGCTGCGGCTGCATAGGTTGTAATCCCTGCAATTGATTTACAGTCTGAAAATTTGAGTTTGGACCTCTCATTTTCGGTCCCCTCATTGTCTGAAATGCATTGACATCATTGTTTTGCTGACCAACACCTGCACCTGCACCTACACCTGCACCTGCACCTTCTTGCACCACCATCGGGCACTCGCGTTTCCAATGACCGACGATTCCGCACACGTGACACGGCATCACCTTCTTCATTGCCTGCACACCCGTCACAACAGTGTTCAAATCCGGACCATTATTCACAAAACCTCCTCTGCCTCTGCCTCTGGCCTGTGGCTGAAACGCCATGTTTCCCTGCAACTGCAACTGCTGTTGCGGTACCTGCTGTTGGAACCCTTGCATTCCTTGCAAACCTTGCAGACCTTGCAAACCTGTTTGAGCTGCCTTAAGCTGCATCATCATCACCTTTTCTTTCAGCTTTTTCTGTTTCACTTCAATTTCGTCGCTACAGTATTTCGCATAAGTCAAGACCTCATCAATCGGTTTCGACTGCCAGCAAATCAAATGCGACTTTATCATCTGACTTATCTCTGGCCTCAGCCCTTCCACAAATCTGAAAACAAAATGGAGCATGTCCTTCGCCTCTATTGTTTCCGTGCCACTGTAATTCTTGAACGCCTTCAACAACCTTTCATAGTAACTATGAATCGATTCTTTAGCCTCTTGTGCAGTTCGATCAATCTTCTGCCAATCCACATTCTTCGCGGCAACCTTCGTCTTTAAATGCTCAATCACCTTATAGTACAAACTCATCACCATAGGTGATGGTGCACCCGTCTCTCTGTCCCTCTCCGGTTCACTTGTCGGCCAACCTACAGCCCTTTTGCAATCTTCCCACAAATCTGCCGGAACCACAATCTCAAATAGAGTGTTCAGGTCTTCCCAGAGACATTTCGCAAGCTTCACAAACCTATCAGTCTGTTGGTACCATTCAATTGGTTTCTCTCTCAGTTTGGGAAAATCATTCGTAAAAGACTGAATGTCACTTCTGTGCCATGGTACATGTACTAATTTTCCCCCTGCTGTCTCCCTCATTGGTAACATTGTTACTGTATCGCTACTCTGCGGTCTTTTCTCATTGTACTCTGTAGCACTGTCCCTCCTCTTATCCTTCCTCTTCACCCACCTGCTTTCCCACTTGTCTAAGCACCTCCACACTTGTGCACTCTGCAACAATTCTCTAAGGTGTGCCTTCATGCCTGCTGATCTCATGTGTTCAAAATCTGTGGTCCCAAAATCCAACCTATAGCTCCTGCTCAAATGTTTAGTCTTACCTATGTCAATCCCATTTCTGTCCGCCACTTCCTGCAAACTTTTATGTACCTTGTTTACTTCTTTCGTGATCTTTGGGCATAGATACCTCAGCTCTTCTTCCGTGTAGGACTCTAACCTGTTCACACCCATATTCCCTTCCACCAATTCTTGTGCTTCCATGTTCAGCCTCATCCTATTCAGGTACTCTTCTCCTTTCCCACTGCCTGAACTTTGTGTGAAATTTAGACTGTTGAACCACTGTGTCAATTGTTGCGCATTCACCCCCATCAGGGTAGCATTCACATCGACTGCCATCGATGGCTGCGGCAGCTTTTCAGTGTTCGATGTGAGGGGTATTATCAGTGGGGGACTCGACCTCACCAGTGTTGACTGAGCGCATATGGGACTAAACTCCATCAAGGACCCAGACCCATTTGGCTGAGTCGCTATCGGAGTTATCCCTGGAGTGTTTTCTATGCACCTTCTTTCTGTCCCATTCTGCAGCATCGATCCCTGACTGTTCAGACTCGAATTAGGCTGACTATACAGAGGTACCGCCGGACCTACAGTAATGGGTAAGGATATCGCGTCTGGGTTCTGTCCATTCCCCATGTTCTGTGGCATATTCATTCCCACACCATGGGTCATCATTGCCGGCATGCCCATCTGGCTCCCCGTCATTTGAGCATGTACGTTTCCTCCCTGCATCTGCTTTTGAGGCATCATAAACTGAGCTGATTCAGCTTGTGCCATTGTTGGGTTGTAACCATTCTGTACGCCCCTTACGGTTGGATCTAGAATCATTCCTGCACTGTTATCACTGTTGTAGTACCCTGGCATTTGCGGCTGATAATTTTCTGCTGGTTTCAACACGGGCACATCTGGATATAGTCTCCTAACCTGCGGTATCTGCGGGGTGAACAGCAGACTCGGGTCCTTTGGTCCCGATGATGCTCCTGGACTCTGGGTTTCACTGTTCTGTACCGGTGCCGGAGGGGCAGAACTGGTACTTGGACCTTGTCCATTCTCTGCATAAGGCGGTGGACGGTCGTTCAGCAATTCCATTATTAACTCCTCATCTTCTAACTCCTCTTCTCTTCTCAACTTTTCCTCGTCCTCTTTATCCTTTGTACACTTTCTGTCTGTCTTACAGGTAGCTTTCTTCCCTGTCTCCTCTCCTTCCTTAGTAATTGCTGGAAACAATTTTATCCCCTGCAACACATCCGATCTCCACACCTTCTGTGCATTATCCCACCTAGCATCCGCTAGTGTCTTTTCTACCTTCCTCATTCTGGTCTCGAACTTCTTCTGCTGTTGCTGTCTGGCCATTAGTTCCCAAATTGCTAGAGCCTCAAACTGTGCTGGCCTCGGAGGCACCTTCATGTCGTACATCGTGAATCTCAAATTCTCTAAAATCTTTATATTGAATGTCCCATATATCGGGAACGCTACGCTCCCATGTTTCTCTGTCAACTTGTGCCATTGCTTTAGCCAAAGACACGGAGCTACCCCCTTTTCTTCCATTACAATGTAAGCTGGTGTACCTTCGGGCGGCGTCTCCTCTCCTACGTTCGCTTTAATGTAAGACTCCCCCTTCATCGCACTCCTAAACGCTTTAAGGAATTTCATTTTATCGTCTTTTATTTTACCAAGTTTATAGTCAAAAGGTCACTTTTATTCCACAAAATTTGTAATCAATAGGTGACTTTAATTCCCGGAATACTCTTCACCTGCCTTTCCCCTTCCAATCGAGTCCCACGGACTGCGTCCAATCCGTGCGCGACCCTTCTCTCCAACCAACCTATCCCAGCGCGGCTCTTAGTGACGTCACACTCACACACACTGCGGCTGACAAAGCCTCGCGGCTAGTCTTCCTTCACTCACCTCCTCTCGTAACAACTTCTTGCATGTATCGCGAGCTACCAAAAAACTAAAACAGATCTGTCGGTTTACTACAGGAAGGGTAACACAGTCGCTTCAGGACCTTAGGGACCTTTCACCAACCTTGGCCACTATTCGATCTTTTTCACCAGCTTCGGCCGCTATTCGGTCTTTCTCGGTCCCCACATTCGCAAGCAGATCTGACCCGCAGACCTACTCTCAACTTGTCAATGATCTGTTCTAGTGCACTTAGAATCTTGTCAAAGCCCGAAGTCGAAGTTTCTTTCACACCCTAACACACGTACCCGACTCGTTGACCACGCCCGATCAACCTACTAAACCGCCCAGACCACAACATGGATCAACATACTCCGGAGTCTCTTGACCTCGCAGGGCCCGTCTCAACAACAACAACCACGTGGACCTTTTTATGCACAAAGTGCCACACGCACATGAAGTTCGACGACTCTCACACTCGGAGCCGCACCTCCGTTATTTCTATGAAGTTCGACGACTTCACTACTTCTACACTCGGAGTCGCACCTCCGCTATCCTTAAAAGAAAATCCTCGCAACCTTTTCACACACCCTGCGGCAATAAGCTGTGCAAGCGCAAAACCCTAGCTTCACTCATACCATCACTAGTACCGCCAACGCTGAATCCACACCTCCGTTCTCTCCATCCGCAAGCTCCGAGATCCCGGGAAAGTCGCGGTGGACCTAGCCCATCATCATTCTGTCAATCCGTTTTATCCAAGAAAAATCTAGTTCAACTTTTCAAACGGGGTCTCAAAATGCGTAACCGTTAATCCGACACCATGTACTTTAATAGTACAGAGTCCCAAAAGACTAAACCGTCCTCTGCTACCATCTACTGATAGAGCGGAACGAGGTAATAATTTACCTGCGTTTGGACGCTCTTTAGGCCGATGAATCTTTTGACTAAGTGGGAACTCTCTGTACTATTATATCGATCAGTCGCATCAAATCAATAATCAATAACGAACATAAGCAACACCTTGAACAACATAACACTTTACAATTAACCCAGAATACATTTCGGCGAACCCTGACCTTTCAGTCAGGAATAACCACACCAGTTTATTTCAAAGTTAGTGAATTTATTTCCCTATATTAGCAAAGCTAGCACAATGTAAATGTGTCTCAACACCAAATGATAAACATAAATGAACATTAATAGCTGTCCATAACGTCGGAACAAATGTAGTCTATGTAGCATTTGAATCACAAGGCATTCGATAATGGCAATGCAAAGCACTAATACGATAATCTGTAATGAACTAATTGCGTACATTTAGTCAGCATAACAAGATCTCAAATTGCATCGTGTGACATATGGAATCCTCGTCTAACCTCAAATTAGCATGAGCATGTGGGACTTCATGCAAAAACAATTTAGCAACATTAATTTAGAAAAACTCCTAACTAGGGACCTTACCAAAAAATCAGCAGTTGGTTACCTAAAAGAATCACAATGCAATTTTACAATTTCTTCTCATATTTACCAATTATGATCAGCATACAAGGAAGTCTTCGTCTCACAGGTACCGTTCTTCGGTCATCATGGGTACCTTTTCTCGATCAGCATGGGACGGGACAAAGGGGCAGGGGTGAACGGGGCAATTGCCTCACGGCGGCAAGGTAAAACTATTACTTCATGCAAAGGGATCAAATCAAAGTTACAGTCTCTAGGGCAAGAATAATTTAAAGTCTCTTTCTCTCGATTAGAGAAAGAATCAAAGTCTCTCAAAATGGCGTCGCAGCAAAGTGGGCCATAATAGCTACGAAGTCAAAATGTTCGTAATCGCGGGCAAATGGCATCCCTTCTTCTCGTGCACCTGATTTTTATAGACAATAGTTCAAGTCGTGTAGGGTCTTCATTGGTGGGTTCATAGGTTAGCTTCAAATTGACCAATCAAAAACGACAGTTCTCAAGCTTTTACTTAAGCATACATTATCCTTGGAGATGGGTACGCAGATCGCAACATTGTCTCCCAATTAGCTTACTCTCAGAGCCTCCATTGTCCGCACCTGCAAGTCGACCTTGAATTAAAGAGAAAATATGCCAGGCTGGCACTAACTTTAAGATAAGCATGTGAACGGCTTCTGTGGAAAAATACAGCTTCAAGCAAGAATACACGTTTAATAGCACAGTGGAAAAATACGAGCATCTAAACCGTGAGACCAGGCAACTAGGCCAAAGCCTCCGCTAAAGTAATGCTAAGCTAAAGTATTTCAAACAAGCAAATCGTAGCACACGTTTATGATTATGTCGGATTAGTGCAATTCTAACTCACCACGTTATATAAAGCACGCATATAAATGATGGCAAACTACTCTGAGGGCACATTTTGTCCCCGTACAATCTTAATTAATTCGGTTAATGTCACACGTGATTATTTCAGCACTACGTTTAAGCGTTAATAAATCAAAACCTTCATTTTCTGCTTCATCACCGGATAACGCCATTCCAAAGCGCCATGCGGGCGCCTTATTTATGGAATGACGTTAGCCGGCGGAGCTGCCTGGTGTGCGTCAAAACAAATGACTTACACCAGGCAACGACGGCGTAGGGGAAAATGGAGCTTGGGCGTCAAAAAATGGGGCAAGTCAGGCTGAGGCAAAATTTTCACCTCAACCCGATTTGCGCCATTTTTTTTGACTCCCAACCCCCATTTAAATGACTCCTGTCTTAGCAAAGACTTATGTCCCCTGGGCATGGTCATTGGGCATAGTGGCATGTAGGGGGGCACAAATCAGGCCCCCCTATGCCACCCAAAAAAAAAAAAAAAAAACTTACCTGAACTTACCTTAAGTTCCCTGGGATGGGTCCCTCCATCCTTGGGCGTCCTCCTGGGGTGGGCAAGGGTGGCAGGGGGTGTCCCTGGGGGCATGGGAGGGCACCACTGGGCTCCTTCCGAGCCCACAGGTCCCTTAACGCCTGCCCTGACCAGGCGTTAAAAAATGGCGCTAAAGCGGCTGGACGTCATTTTTTTTGACCCGCCCACTCCCAGGCATCATTTTTGCCCGGGAGTGTAAATACGGCGCACATGCCTCGGAGTAATTTTTTGGAAGGGAACGCCTACCTTGCATATCATTAACGCAAGGAAGGTGTCCACGCTAAAAAATGACGCTAACTCCAAGATCTTTGGCGCTAGATGGGTCTAACGCCAAAGTATAAATATGGAGTTAGTTTTGCGTCGGATTTGCGTAAAAAAAAATGACGCAAATCCGGCGCAAACAGAGTATAAATATGCCCCTTAGAGCCACTCATAGTTGGGGTAAGACAGGTGACTTTGTCATATTAGTGTTTTCCCAAGGATTGTTTTTTTTGGTTCTTTATTGTGCACTAAGGACTCAGATTTTAGATATTATACACACCGTAGACGCAATAGGTCTGCATTAGCAATGGCTTTGATACAGTTGTCTATAGCCTATCCTGAGGCATAATGTATGAAGTAATCCTTAATTATGTACAGAATAGCTATGTTTTAGTGCATACATCACTTTTCATTATATCGCGAGCGTCATTTTCCTAGTAAATAGAAGAATATCCACAAGAGAGAATAGTATTGAGTGGAATGATTTTTGTTTCATTTTTTTCCCATATTGTTTCTTTTATGGTGATTAGGACTAATTCTCTACCCGACTGAATTAATAAAAAGACCAGCCACAGTACTGATTGGTAAGCACTTCTATAATGGTTCTTGGTTACCAGAAGAGTTCTACACTTGAGTCTTAGAGATCGTTCATTTATGAACACAGTTGAATAGTTAGCCCAGACCAATGGTGGTTTATTTTTGTGTTTCCTTTTTTTGATTTTAATTCTCTTGTTTGTGCTCTTGACCTTTGTCACCCTAGGTTGGTCCATCAGAAAATACACTCATTGGTCAACTGAGTGAGAGGAAACCGCAATATTTTTATTTTCATTACAGATCATTGCGTCGTTTTTTGTTGGAGAAGATAATGTTTAAGTCCAATAGAAGCGCCATTAGATCTGTGTGGACAAGGTAGGGTGCGAAACATGTTGACTGGTACGGTGGCATAAGAAATAGTGTTTCTCAACCACTTGTTTACGGGAAAAGAGACCATCACTCCCCTACACTCATCTTTTTGTTTTTAATTTTGAGCACCTCCCTTTGACTTCAATTAAAGGGATTTTCCGAAGAGGAGTCGAGTCAATTTTAATTTTTCTTTTCTCTTCACTTTTTCTGGGATTGGTTTGCACAGTACTCTAGTTTAGTGATCCCATTGTGGGTCCCGTCAGACATTGCAGCACCAGTCTGGCGTAGAGCAAGCCCAGTGATGAAACTTGAGGGCTTTCGCTCCTTAGGGCACAAAACTCACTAGTAGTGTCTTCTTTTTGGAACAGTGTACCTTGTTTTGATATAACTAGGTGTGATATAGGAGGCCGTACACTGCACCAGTTAACCTCCTTGTCCCTATACTTTTTGTGAAGTAATTTCTGTTAATTCAGGAACTTTAACCTGGGCATATATGTTTAGATGTTTTAAATTTCATTTGGGTATCACTGAAGAGCAGGACAAATTATGGAAATGGATTGTAATTGTATAATCTTGGCATGATATAAAAATCTTTTTGTATTAATTATTGATAATTTTTGCTATCATGTTGCGCTGTGCTATTGATATGTTTGATTTTGTGGCTGAATTATAGCCAACTAAATAATACATTATATGATCTAAAAAAAGATGATACATACATGGAATTCCAATTTTTGGGATGTGATGAGGTTGCATGTCCAGCAGGGATCTAAATTACAACTAAATATTCCACACCATGATTCTTCAAAAGAGATCATATTAAATATGATTAAACAATTTGTTTAGTATTTATTAAAATCTTAACTTAAATGTGAAGATACATTTTTTGTAAATATTAAGGAAATGTGCATTAGCCTCCAGCAGGAACATTTTGAATGCCTGGCCCAGAATGAGATGGGAGACTGCTTCCAGAGCTGAGACAAAGGCCTGGGTGTGAGGAGGTGTATTTGTTCCTCTGGCAGGATGGGGTGTGCCCAGGAACTTCATTTCCTTCAAATCAGCCTTCCCTGTCATATGCAGATGACACCTATACAGGCTCCTTCCTTTGCTCTTCCAATCAGGCAGACAGCAATCCCAGTGGAAGGGGAGATGTGAAATGATTTGGAGCAATCAGAGAGGAGGAGATCCTTATTACCATTGTCATACCTCTGGGCAGGCTCACACGCTTTTCACAAGGAGAGAAGAGTTTCACTACCTTGGATTTAGGAAGCGAGGGGCATAGTGGGACTGTTTGCACTAAGGCAGACAGGAGTTTCTACAAAAGTGGTTAGGTTTACCCCCGGGAAAACTTTACCCCATTGTTTAGGAAAGGGTGGGAATTCACCCTCTCCCACTTACACGTGCTAGCCCTAAATATGACATCCTCTGACTTTCTGGACCTGAGGAAGAAAAGAAGACTGTATCTGTTGTCGGTGAGCTGAGAAGAATTCTGAAGGATTGGACTTGCTTAGTCTTGTACCAGGACAAAGAATTATACTTCGAGGGTCAAAGGACTGACCTGTTCAAGCGCCAGAGATACAACAAGCTACAAGAGGCCTTTCCTGAAACAGTTCAGCTGATCAATTTCAACTGGACCTGCCCTGAATCCTCCTGTTGGCCTGTACTGGAGTGAGTCTTGATCCCGCACTCCCCCCTGTACTGTCTCTGAAGCCCTGGAACCCTTGGCTCTGTCTAGCTGAATGTCTCCTACCCCCTCCTGGAACCTGGGACTTATAAACATTTTCAAGTTCAAGACCTCAGGAGGACTGGGACAAACCTACAATGCTGATCAGATCAGGGTGTGTTGCTGCTGGGCTGACGTTTCAAGTTTCTCCCATTAGGAGCTTCTCTGCAGCAGCAAATCCAATTTGGTGGGAAATCAATGAAGAAGGTATCCAGCTTTGTGACGGAAGCCCTCTTCCACCACAGCCTGCAGTCTTGCCCCGTTGACAGATTCTGAGGTCAGAAAAAGTGACTAAATTTGGATTTCTCCCATGCAGAGCTTTTCCACCAAAAGCAAGCGGCTTCACTTGATCCATGCCCAACGGTGATTCGAAATTGGGGAAAACTTATCCTTAACTGCCTGCTGCCTTGAGCTGCTGAGGATTTTGGGCTTTCATATTTGAGAATAAGGGCCTGACTTAGATCTTTGTGGGACTACCACCATACCACCACAACAACGGTTCCGACAGCTACATCAAGCTGACAGAGTTCTGACAGCCATATTTAGATCTATGGCGGTTCAACTCTGTCCATGCAACGTAGTATACTCAGTCATGTGACTGCCATTGAGCAGCCGAAGTGGAAGACTCTATTGCTGGTCAATATACTTCGTTGCTGTTGGAATAGTGGGTTTGCGCTCACTATATTAATATATCAGAGTGATGTTGGCGGTGTACCAGCGAAGATCCCCTGATGGCCGGAGTCTGTTGTGGGACCTGTTCAGCATTGGACTGTGGCTATGGCTATTGGACGGGTGTTAGCAACACATACCTGATGTACATAGACCCATTGTGAACACATGGAAACCACACTATAAAAGTCACTCCTTTTCACACCATGATCATTTGCCGTTCCACTGCAGCAGAGCACTTTGATGTTGCATTTACCACATAGAAGTCAGGTTTTGTTTATTTTATTTTTTTCCTCCATTTTTTTTTCTTTTCTCATATTTGTTTTATTTTTCATCAACCTTTGGGGCACTAGTAAATATTTTTAGACATTCACTATGGCAAGGAGGAGGAATTCAAGTTTTACAGCGGGTGAATTGTCAGTCATAGTGGATGGAACTATTAGAGCAGAGACACAATTGTTTGGAGCCCAAGTACAAAATACAACCATATCTCAGAAAAGGCAAATGTGTGCCAGAATAGTTGACAGAGTGAATGTTGTAGCAAACAATCTGTGCACACAGGAGGAAATTAGGAAGAGGTAAACAAGCTGTAGGGGAGAGTGCACGCACTGGCCTCCAACCGTCTCCTGGAGGCTCACTGGACTGGTGGTGGTTCTCCCAGCCCCCTCCTTACAACCCTTTCCCTGGGAGGAGGTCTAGAAGATCCTGTATTCTGAAGGCTTGACAAGAATCCCTGGTGGAGTGGAGACTGGTAAGTTGAACTTAGCAATGTCTCACTAATCGCAAATGGAGTTTTTGCACTTAAGTTAGCTATTCAGAATGTTTCAAGACCCTTATCAAAATATATATAGCTACATTTGATTCACAAAAATGTCTTGTTTTACCCAAATTACTAGTACCATGGCTCTATATCTCTTTTCAATAACACTCAAAATGTTGTGTCAGAATGTGTGTTGTTCTCCGTGGATCATCCCTTGCATTTGCCTAGTTCCTTGCTTTATTTCATTGTATTTAGGTTCCAAACTCCACCTATTTGTACATCAAGCGAGAGTACTTGTGTTTTCTTTCACCTATTAACACCATTCACATATGTGCGTACATTTTGTAAATGTGTGTTCATTTTTACTGTAGCTTTATAAATAAGTACGTTTAACTCACATCTTAACAAGTATTGTCAATGGTGTTTACAAATTACTACAACTACCGGAATGCCCTGTTTTTTGTCTCTGGAAAAAGACAATGTGATGTTGCTCAACCTCCCTTTATTTCAATACATGCACTTATGTCAAAGTGTTAAGCATTTGCCATTCACTATTTCACGATATTTATGAAAATGTAATTTGTTGTGTTGATCTAGTATGTTGTGATCTTCTTTCAACACCATTGAAATGATGTGATTACATACATGATTCAGAGTTTGTTGTATCAACGATTTTCAATCATGTTCTGTGGCATGCTGTATAAAAGTAATAGTGATACACTATTTACTTTGCAGTATCCATATGATGACCAATGCCATTAATTCTAATAAGTTGTGTACATAGGGGGTCATTACAACCCTGGCGGACGGTGTTAAAGCTGCGGTAATACCGCAAACAGTGCGGCGGATAAAAAAAGGGAATTATGACCCTGGCGGAAACCGCCAACAAAGACAGCCACTTTAACACACTGCCCGCCACGGCGGTACAGACAAGCAGCGCGGCGGTCACCGCCAACAGACAGGCGGAACACAATGTACCGCCCATAGTATTACAACCTTCAATCCGACACCTTTTCCGGGGCGGATTCACAGTGGATAAAAACACGGCGGAAACAGTTGCTGCAATTTGAAAACGCTCACCTCAACACATCCCACGAGGAACAAGGACTCCATGGACCCGGAACTCCAAATACTCCCTGCCCTTGTCTTTCTGCTCCTCTACGACCATCATCTACGTAGGCGCCGAAGACAACGGTGAGTACTGCACCTACGACATGGGGAAGGGGGAAGGCAAAAGTTAGGGGGACACCCACCAAACACCCCCACCCCCAACCTCGCATAATACAACATACACACCAATGCATCCACAAAAATCACAGTAACAACCCACAATCCCCCCGGAAGAATGAAAAGACAAAGTGAAATCCGTTCAAACAATGTAGCAATATACATGTCTTACAAAAATATACTGATATATACGAAATTCAGTCAGAAATATATACATTACGAGAAGTAGTGCAGATATGTACATAACAATGTCCGTGCACCAACAGTCCAAAAATGCATGGGCGAGGCCCACAAAAGATACCTGACCGCAATCGGAGAGAACACTGCCGGGGCATCAGATATAAATACTACAGGCACCTCAGGGGGAAGGGAAGGGAGGGCACCTCAGCTGGATGTGTGCAAAGCCAAATCCACGACGGGGCTCCATGCCCACTGTTCCATCCTGGGGAGTGCAAAGCCACAGTCTCACAAGTCTCTACAGTGGGTGGGTTGCCCACTGTCACATCCTGGGGAGTGCAAAGCCACAGTCTCACAATTCTCTACAGTGGGTGGGTTGCCCACTGTGCCATCCTGGGGAGTGCAAAGCCACAGTCTCACAAGTTTCTACAGTGGGTGGGTTGCCCATTGTGCCATCCAGGGGAGTGCAAAGCCACAATCTCACAAGTCTCTACAGTGGGTGGGTTGCCCACTGTGCCATCCTGGGAGTGCAAAGCCACAGTCTCACATGTCTCTACAGTGGGCGGGTTACCCACTGTTACATCCTGGGGAGTGAAAAGCCACAGTCTCACAAGTCGATAACATTCTCCACTGGTTCTGGGGGGGACTGGTGTCCAGACTTGATGAGTATCCCCGTGAAAGTTCCTGTCCTGTCACTGTCCCAGCTGCACATGGGATAAGGATGCCTGATGTGGCGGTCTATGCATTCCTACCCGGTGCATGCTCTGTTCAGCGGTCTTCACCATGGCGGTCTTTGCCCTGTTCAGCGGTGCTTTGCCATGGCGGTCCTTGCCCTGTTCAGCGGTGCTTTGCCATGGCGGTCTTTGCCCTGTTCAGCGGTGCTTTGCCATGGCAGTCTTTGCCCTGTTCAGCAGTGCTTTGCCATGGCGGTCTTTGCCCTGTTCAGCGGTGTTCACCATGGCGGTCTTTGCCCTGTTCAGTGGTCTTCACCATGGCGGTCCTTGCCCTTTCAGCGGTGCTTTGCCATGGCGGTCTTTGCCCTGTTCAGCGGTGCTTTGCCATGGCGGTCTTTGCCCTGTTCAGCAGTGCTTTGCCATGGCGGTCTTTGCCCTGTTCAGCGGTCTTCACCATGGCGGCCTTTGACCTGTTCAGCGGTCTTCACCATGGCGGTCTTTGCCCTGTTCAGCAGTCTTCACCATGGCGGTCTTTGCCCTGTTCAGCGGTCTTAACCATGGCGGTCCTTGCCCTGTTCAGCGGTGCTTTGCCATGGCGGTCTTTGCCCTGTTCAGCGGTGCTTTTCCATGGCGGTCTTTGCCCTGTTCAGCAGTGCTTTGCCATGGCGGTCTTTGCCCTGTTCAGCGGTCTTCACCATGGCGGTCTTTGCCCTGTTCAGCGGTCTTCACCATGGCGGTCCTTGCCCTGTTCAGTGGTGCTTTGCCATGGCGGTCTTTGCCCTGTTCAGCGGTGCTCTGCCATGGCGGTCTTTGCCCTGTTCAGTGGTCTTCACCATGGTGGTCTTTGCCCTGTTCAGCGGTGCTTTGCCATGGCGGTTCTGGTACGGACATTGGTGTGTGGCATCACGTTCCCTACACTGGGCATTGGTGTGTGGCATGACTTTCCATCATAGCCCACCTGAGCTGTGACAGCCGTGGCCCTTCTGGGCACTGACTGTGGCGGTGGTCTCCTGATCAGTGACGATACTTGGGCCCTCCTGGGCTGTGACTCCAGCCGTGGTCTCCTGACCAGTGACGATACCTGGGCCCTCCTGGGCTGTGACTCTGGTGATGGTCTCCTGACCAGTGACGATACTTGGGCCTTCCTGGGCTGTGACTCCGGCGGTGGTCTCCTGACCAGTGACGATACTTGGGCCCTCCTGGGCTGTGACTCTGGTGGCGGACTCCTGACCAGGGCCCTCCTGGGCTGTGACTCCGGCGGTGGTCTCCTGACCAGTGACGATACTTGGGCCCTCCTGGGTTGTGACTCCGGCGGTGGTCTCCTGACCAGTGATGATACTTGGGCCCTCCTGGGCTGTGACTCCGGCGGTGGTCTCCTGACCAGTGACGATACTTGGGCCCTCCTGGGCAATGACTCCGGTGGTGGCGGTGGTCTACGGACCAGTGACGACGGTGCTGGCTGTTGTGTCTCGACCGCCGGGAATGATGGCACCTTTCTCCATCGTGACACTCACAACAGGCTGGGCAGACTTCCTCTGGCCCTTCCCCACCTTTGGTGGAGTCACAGCTGACTCTCCAATCCAATTGGAACCCATGTGAGTTGGTTTCCCACCAGGAGGCTTCACACGGTCCCGTCGTCCAATCTCTAATTTTAGAGCCTTTACAGGGGGTGGGCTGCCAGTGCCTTGGCTCCGGGTCACACTGCCTGCCCTGGTGGCCGGTGCACTCCACAAACCTTGAACAGGCACCATTGGTATTGGAGGCTTTTTGGCTGAGGTGCTACGACGGGACTGATGAATTTGAGGGGGGGGGTGGGAGCAAAAAGGTCAACTTTACAGAGGGACAGTTTCTGACATACACTGGGATGGGTAGTTGGAGGGGGTCTGGGAGTGGAGGAAGAGGAGGTGGTTGTCGGAGGTGTCACTTTAGGTGTTTTGGGTGCAGGTGCAGGTACTGGAGGCTGTCGTGAGGTGGATGGATGTTGGGTGTGTGGGTGCCCGCGTTTGTATACTTTGAGAGGGGGCGTCACACACACACTGGGAGAGGACACAGGGGACGTGTAAATGGCAGTGGAAGTGGTGAGTGCAGGTGAGCGGCTCTTGGTGCTGGGTCTCCTTGTGCGATTCATGGTGCCTGTAGATGTGGTGCATGCAGGTGTGTGTGTAGACAAGACTGGGAGGGAGGAGGGAGAAGAGGAGGAGGGGGACACAGTGGAGGCAGTGGATGTTGCTGTGTCTGTACGTGGGTGAGGCTTGCGTGAGTGCCTGTGGGTTGTGTGGTGCTTATGTTTGCTTGAGCTACTAGTGTGTGCTGACTTGTGTGCATGCTGGTCTGTAGGTGTGCTTGGGATGGGCTGGGGTACAGGAGATTGGGTCTGGGTGGAGGAGGTTGGAGGGGGGAGGCTGGACACAGGGACAATGGCTGCCATCAGTGCTGAGGCCAGAGATTGCAGGGTTCGCTGAAGGACAGCCTGACCAGAAGGAATGCCCTCCAGGAATGCATTACAGTGTTGCAACTCTCGTTCTACACCCTGGATGGCATTCACAATGGTAGACTGCCCAACAGTGAGTGACCTTAGGAGGTCAATGGCCTCCTCACTGAGGGCAGCTGGGGTGACAGGGGCAGGGGCTGAGGTGCCTGGGGCGAAGGTGATGCCCACCCTCCTGAGTGAGCGGGCACGGGGCGAATGCTGAGGGGCTGCTGGGAGGGCGGTGCTGGTAGGGGAGGTGGCGGCTGTACCTGTAGAAGTGGGGCGCACAGATGGTGCCGCCACCACAAGGGAGCCCCCATCGGCGAACGAGTCTGTGTTGCTGCTTGGTGATCCAGTGGCCGATGTGAAGCTCCCCTTGCCCTCCGTCCCACTGGTGCATTCTGAGTCTGTGGTGTGGCCCTCCATGGCCATGTGGGATGCAGCTCCCTCGTGCTCCGGTGCCACTGTACCTCCGCCTGATGATGCTGATGTACAAAAGGACAGGGAGAGCAGAAAAAGGGGGGGGAGACAGAAGAAAGGGAGTTTTAGTGCATGGCATACCGCTACCGTTGGCGGACAAGACAGACACAGCAGCCCCCTGCATTACGCCGTGCTCCTGCCCTCTGCACATGCAATCTCTGGGATATGGCCTACATGGCTATGGTGGACATCTGCACACATGGATGCCACAGGGGCAACTATATCTGTACTTGGCACTCTGCTGAGGTGGGGTAGAGTGCCACATGGCCTGCATTACGGAGGGGCCTAGCCTAAGAAACTCGCCCTAGCCTAGGTACACCCATAGGCCTCCTCCCCCACCCAGACCCCTCCACTGCGCGCCAAGTCCGCAGAATGAGGTTGTACTCACCCCCTTGTGTCTGCTGTGATGCCCTTAAGCGCCCATCCAACTCCGGGTAGGCCACCGCCAGGATCCGGAACATCAGGGGGGTCATGGTGCGACGGGCACCCCTCCCACGTTGGGAGGCCATCCCCAGCTGAGCCTCCGCCGTCTTCTTGCTGCAGCGGCGAATGTCCTCCCATCTTTTCCGGCAGTGGGTGCCCCGTCTCTGGTGGGCCCCCAGGGTCCGGATCTCCTTGGCGATGGTACACCAAATGTCCCTCTTCTGGTGGGCGCTGACCTACATCACATGCACAAGGAAAGAGGAACAGTCATTACCAACCGCACCGTCGATGTGAGTGGCCCCCTCCCTACTCTGGCCATGTGGCCCATTCATTCACATGCATTAATGTTCTATGAACTCGGGCTCCACCCTTGCACTCGCTCGCATTCATGCCGGCGCCCCGGCTTTGCTGGCGCGCCCGCGGGTGCGGTTAAGCACATCGAGGCCATCAACGTTAAGAGGCCCGCCCCAGCACTCGATCACATTCATGCCGGCGCCCCGGCTTTGCCGGTGCGCCCGCCATTACGGCAATCATATCGAGGCTAGCAACGCAACGTGGCCCGCGGCGGTGATTAACTTCAATTGAACTCCAATTAACGCGCTAACAGGGCGCACCTGGAATATCTTACAGCCATAAATAGACCGTTCTCCCTCAGCCACTTGTCTCAAGCGGTCCAAGGAGAGGACGAAATAGGTGCACGGCGAGCGTCCCCTTTGATGTAGTGAGTGGCATACCGGATCACAGGCAGCACAGATAAGCCCTTATTGCTTTTAATCTTACTTTTCATGTTCATTGTCTATAGCCACTTCGGTTTCTCTTAACCAGTAATTTTCCTACCAGCAATAGTGGGAACTTGCTCCCCCCCTAATGCTCCCTCTGTATCTATTCTGCCTACTTCTGTTCCTCTCCTCACTTCGTCTGTATGTTCATCTCTTTCCCTTAGTGTGTGACTATAAGGGGACACTCCCCCTCCTGGATACCAGAGGCTAACAGCCTCTAAGAAAAGGGTAAGAACTATAATTCCCTGCAGTGATAGGACTGTCCACTTGTGTAGATATACCCACTCAGTCACTCCACGCATGTATTTTACCTTTTTGAACATATGTGTTTCGTGCATGAATGCATCCCCTTGACACGTGTGTAATTGGTTGGTTTTGCAGTGCTGTGTGCCACCAGTGTGCTAATTATTGTTTTTTTCCCCCATAGGCCGCCTCAAGGTAACTCCTTGGGTAAGGTAGATCATTCATTTTCCATTTTTTCACTCTTTGATTTCCCCTTAGAGTATTTTCCTCCAACGTGAGACGTAGGGATCCTAGGCCCTGACGAATGCCCCGAGACCTTCATTGGCTCACTCCTGAGGGCAGAAACATGTTGGCTAGTAATTAGTTAGGTGACCCTGTGAGTCCTTGTCCTCACAGAGGTGTCCCAACCCCCCTTTTTAACCACACCAGTCAGACACCACCATTAAAATTGTTGCTCTTCATAGGTGTCTGCTTAGGTGTTTTTAGTCTTTTCAGTAGATTAGCTGGATCCCGATCTTTCTAGAAACAAGTTTATTTACGCACTCCCTCCTGTTCCTTTAACAGTGAGGTTGAGTCCGCCCAGGTGGCACTGTCCTACCTGGGTGGGTCTAGGTGGTCAAATGATGAAGCATGACACTATATAGTGTGTGAGACCACCTAGTCCGTAAAAGGAAATCCCCTTTTTCCCACCCCCCGTTGTTCCTCTCCGAATATGCACTCGGCAATTTCCAACTGACATTCCACTGACTTTACCCTTCCAAATAGGAATACATACAACCCAGGGCTACACTATTATCCGCGACGTCCTCTTTTAGAGAACCCCGTACTTTCGTGTGTACTATGAACTCGGCACCCTTCCCTCTTCCAATCAGCCCTCTTCACCCTGGCCTAGCCCATACAACGTGCTCCCTGTGTACTAACCTGTTGATCTGGAGGACCGTAGAGTAGCGTGTACTGGGGGAGGACCCCGTCTACCAGTTTCTCCAACTCCTGTGCAGTGAAGGCAGGGGCCCTTTCCCCAGATGCAGCAGCCATCGTCGCTTCCAGACCGAGGTCACAGCAGCACTTGCAGTGTAGGTCCTCTCCTGTCAAAGGTCAGGTATCTAGTGATTGAACAGATAGAAAATGGCGGTGACGTCCGCGGCGGTGACGTCCGCGGCGGTGCGCATCATCACCGCCGGCGCACCTGTTCATTGGCTCCTGGGAACCATAGAGTCCAATGTTAACCAATGCAGCATTGCGCCGCGGTCTACGACCGCATACCGCGACGGTGTGCAATGTCAGCGCAGTTACCCCACAATCCCATTGTCCCAGTTTAGAGGTCAGGCAGCCGCCATTTCAGGGGCCCACATGGCTTCATTTACTTCTGCGTCACACATAGCTAGGCCTACATTCAACACACATACAGGAAGGGATTTGTGAGTGGTGTAGTCTTGTGAGTAACTGTGGGTACATACCTGGAGGAATTATGACTGATTTGTCGCTGTTGTCGTTCGTAGGCACCGTCAGCTGGGACATGTGAGAAGATGGCGGAATCCTCCGGTGTACCGACTGCTGGTGGACCTGTTGACAATGGAAGAGCGACATGTCATCGTCACCAACCGGTTTGACCGTGCCACAATCCAGGAACTCTGTACCCAGTTGGAGCCAGACCTGATGTCACCAATCCGCCATCCGACTGGAATCCCCCCTGACGTGCAGGTGCTGTCAGTGCACCATTTTCTTGCAAGTGGGTCTTTTCAGACAACAGTGGCCATGGCATCAGGGATGTCCCAGCCTATGTTTTCCATCGTCTTGTCCAGAGTGTTGTCTGTCCTGCTGAAACACGTAAGGAGATACATCATTTTCCCTGAGGTGGAGGATTTGGCTACAGTTAAAGGTGACTTCTATGCCCTTGGACATATCCCCAACGTCATTGGTGCCATTGATGGGACCCATGTAGCTCTGGTCCCCCCCCACAGGAGTGAACAGGTGTACAGGAACAGGAAGAGTTATCATTCCATGAATGTTCAGATGGTCTGTTTGTACATCTCGCAGGTAAATGCTATGTTCCCTGCCTCTGTGCATGACCCCTACATCCTGCGGAATAGCAGCATCCCTGATATGATGGGTCAACTCCAGAGGCACCATGTATCGCTATTGGGGGACTCTGGTTACCCCAACCTTTCCTGGCTATTGACCCAAGTGAGGAATCCCAGGACCAGGGCAGAGGAACGGTACAATGAGGCCCATAGGCGGACTAGGAGGGTGATTGAACGTACCTTTGGCCTCCTGAAGGCCAGGTTCAGGTGCCTCCATATGACAGGTGGATCCCTATTCTACTCACCGAAGAAGGTGTCCGAGATCATCATTGCCTGCTCCATGCTTCATAATCTGGCTTTGCGACACCAGGTGCCTTTGCTGCAGGAGGATGATCCAGATGACGGTGTTGTAGCAGCTGTGGAGCCTGTGGAGCCTGTGGACACTGATGAGGATGAAGCTGAGGAAGAAGACAACGACAACAGGGAGTCAGTCATACAGCAATTTTTCCAGTGACACACAGGTGAGAACATTTTCATGTTTGATATTACATTAACTTTCACAGGTCTACCTCTATCCTGTCTTTCGGCTTCAACCACTATTTGGTGACTGAGTTGTTCCTTTCGATTACTGTTTCACAGGTGTGGTTACCAACGTGTCATCTGCTTGCATCCTTCAAGTACTTGTGATGTGTGACATAGGTATGTTAGCTTTACAATAGGAAACGCATTATCACACTGTCATTGATAATACATATTTACTAAATCACAGACTGACTCCAGATTGTTTTGTGTTTCAAGGGTGTTTATTGAAGTGCTAACTATTGGAGGGGGTGGTAAAATGGTGATGGGTGATGGTGGAGGAATGTCCATGGCAGAGTCCAGTCTATTAGTCTCACAGGTGCACTGCCCATCTGGGCATAGGAAGTGGTGCTGGGGCAGTTTAAGTATGGACAGGGTAACAAGGTGGGACAGTAGGAGGACAAACAGGGTGGTCTCATTTCCTGGCGGGGGTCTTGCCATCTTGCTCTGTCCTGTTCCTGGATCTCAGGGACCGCTTGGGTGGTGGTTGTCCGTCTGCAGGGGGTGAGGTGCTGGTGTGGTGGTCCTGTGGCGGTGCCTCCTGTCCACTAGCGCCGGCGGAGGTGGTGGGCAGTTCATCATCCTGGCTAGTGTTAGGGGCCCCTTGGAGTGCCACGTGTCCCTCAAGGTCTGCTGTATGTCCTTCAGCACCCCTTACTGATGGTCCTGAGCGCCTCCCTGAACCCCAAATACTGTTCCTCCTGCAGGCGCAGGGTCTCCTGCAACTTGTCCAGGACCGTCACCATCGTCTCCTGGGAGTGGTGGTATGCTCCCATGATGGAGGATAGGGCCTCATGGAGAGTGGGTTCCCTTGGCCTGTCCGCCCCCTGTCGCACAGCAGCCCTCCCAGTTCCCCTGTGTTCCTGTGCCTCCATCCCCTGGACCGTGTGCCCACTACCACTGCCCCTAGGTCCCTGTTGTTGTTGGGGTGGTGGGTTACCCTGGGTTCCATATAGTGGTGGACACACCGCTGATTGACCTGTCCTGGGTTGGGAGGTTTGGGCCCGCTGGGTGGGTGCTGTACTGGTGTTACCAGAGGGTGGAAGGTCGGTGTTGGGCTGTGCCTGTGCAAGGGGAACCGACTGTCCCGAGGCCCACGATGGTCCGGGCTGGTCATCAGGATCCAGTAGGGCAGAGCTGCTCTCGTCACTGTGGGCCTCTTCTGGCGGTGGAGTGGTGTTGTCTGGACCCTCTGGTGTGGTGACGGTCCTTCGGGTTCCTGCGGGGCATAAGAGCATGATTATTGCATGTGTGTGTAATGGTGTGCAATGGGTGGGTGAGCGTGTACCCCAGTGCAAGCATTCCTGTGTGGGAGCTTGTGTGATGGTGGTTTAGGGGGTTGTATAGGTGTGTGCAGTCGGCATGCTTTAGTGCTGGGTGTCCATGCTTAGTTGTGTCATGCTGGGCTTGGTGTTGGGATATGTGGTTTGTGTTATTAGTAAATTATTGAGGATTTGGGGTGATAGGGGAAGGTGTGAGGGTGGGGGGGTGTGATAGCATGCAGGTAGGGTG
The DNA here is from genome assembly GCF_031143425.1 of Pleurodeles waltl. NCBI lineage: Eukaryota > Metazoa > Chordata > Amphibia > Caudata > Salamandridae > Pleurodeles > Pleurodeles waltl. The sequence goes on from NC_090445.1 coordinate 1,229,307,373, forward strand.
GGGGATATGATAGTTAAGATTTGACTTACCAGTGTCCCATCCTCCACCGACTCCTACGAGGCCCTCAGGATGCATGATGGTCAAGACTTGCTCCTCCCATGTTGTTATTTGTGGGGGAGGACGTGGGGGTCCGCCGCCAGTCCGCTGAACCGCGATGTTGTGTCTGGAGACCGTTGAACGCACCTTCCCCCGTAGGTTGTTCCACCTCTTCTTGATGTCCTCCCTATTTCTTGGGTGCTGTCCCACTGCGTTGACCCTGTCCACGATTCTTCGCAATAGCTCCATCTTCCTGGCTATTGATGTGTGCTGTACCTGTGAGCCAAATAGCTGTGGCTCTACCCGTACGATTTCCTCCACCATGACCCTGAGCTCCTCCTCGGAGAAGCGGGGTGTCTTTGGCGTGACATGGGGTGGTGTGTGTGATATGTGGGGCAGTGTGAGTGTTGATGTGTGTGGTGATGTGTAGTGGTGTGTGGTGTTTTGTGCGTGGATGTGGGTTGGGTGATGGTGTTGTGTGCCTCTGTATGGTGGTGTTGTCTTGGCTGTGCAGTCTCTCTGGCCTTCGTCTCTAATTTTTGGTCGTAGGGGTTTGTGGGTGATGTGGGTGTGTGTTTTATATTGTATTGGGTGTGTGGGAGTGTTGTTTGTATGTGTATCAGGTGTGTGTATTTGTAATTGTCCAATGTGGCAGTGTTTTGGAGATGTGTGTGTATTTTGAGCGCGGCGGTGTGTACCGCCAATGGAATACCGCGGTTGAAAGACCGCTGCGTGGATTCGTGGGTCGTAATAGCATGGGCGTGTTTCTGTTGGCCTGGAGGTGGAGGTTTTGTTTTCGCCAGTTTATCACTGAACTTTGGTGTGGCGGTGTTGTGTGGGTGTCTGATTTTCGGCGGATTCCGAGATGTGTGTCATAATAGCTGTGGCGGGATTCCGTGGCCGCGGCGGTGTATTGGCGGTCTTCTGCACGGCTATAAGCGTCTTTTACCGCCAATGTTGTAATGACCCCCATAGTCTTTCTTTGAGCCTGCTAGGTCTTGGAATGGTTTAGTTCTCAATTCTCCTCACTACTGTGTTGGGTAGAGGGCCTGGTACATGCAATGTGCACTTTCTAAACAACATTTCTCATTTCAGGACATCCCTTCAACATTATTACTGAAGTTTGTATCTGTCTAAATTAACCTGTAAGTGTAAAAAATAAAAATCACACAAAGGCCTAAACATTTCATTACTCATATTTCCCCTTTTAGGCTGCTTCATCTGTTGCTGAAGACACATTTGTGGTACAAACCAAACTTCTAATTTCATATTTATGTAATTATTTTAAGTCCAACACCCAGGGCCGGTGGACCACCATCTTTAACTGAAGACACCCCTACTCCGGACCAGGATTAAACCTTCTGTGAAGACACCAATCCTACAAGTCCGGATGATGTGGAGCTTCCTGGTCCACCTGGTCTGTCTGGGCAGACAGCTACCGTGAGTCTCGCTCAGCCCATACCTACACCTCCCACCCCAGCTGCACCAAACATCAGCCTCAGTATACCTCCACTTCCTGTGTCCAAGGGAGTATTACACCAGTCGTGTGGCCCCCAGTTGGGGCTGCTGTTGAGCCAACACCACCACCACCTCCAGTTTTGCCAGGACCCATTGAGATGGGGCACACTGCCTCAAGGGCACAGAATAGTGGGGGTAAAGGTCCTGGGAGGAAATCAGTGGGTCAGCAAAGTGAGGTCACTGGGATAACTGCCACCCAGACCACCATTGACCGAGTTTCAGGAGCCTTACAGCAGTCCCAAGACGTGGTGGCCCAGGTCCTTACGGAGCTCGGGGGCATGAAGCAGCTGCAGAGAAAGCATAATATAGAGATGCAGAATCACAACTCCAATGTATACTCCTTGACTTGGGTGATGTTTGACATTTATCATCATGTGTGCAGGGATTTTCCTATATTATCTAACCCAGTCTGTGGGCCTTCAATATGAGGACAAAATACACCTTCCACTGCCAAAGACAGGGGGGCCTTGCCACATCAGTACACTGCTCCACACACCCCAGTCCCTGCAAATGTGGATCCCTGTCCAAGGGAGGGGAACTTCATCAGAACTTCCAGGAAAGGATGGCAAGACCTCCAACCCCCCACCTCCAAGAGACACCGAACCTAATTTCCTCCAATGTGTATCTACCATTCACCCTGTGGAGTATTCACGGACACATTTACCGTTTTTGTGGATAGCTGTATTTTACACATTGGACTTCAAACACTTTAAGCTCATCATAAATAGCTTCATCCACCATAGAATAGGAATTCCACATTGTTAGAAATGGGGTCTTTGGTTGGCAGTCAGGTTACCACCTGTCCAAGCAAGGACCCTCACTCTAGTCAGGGTAAGTCACACACAATCAAAATTATCCTGTGCCCACCCTCTGGTAGCTTGGCACTGAGCAGTCAGGCTTAAGTTAGAAGGCAGTGTGTAAAGTATGTGTGCAATAAATCATGCAATAACACAGTATAGCACCACAAAAATACAACACACAGTGTTTAGAAAAATATATAATATTTATCTGATAAGATGCAGGTCAAAACGATTAAAATGCTAAAGTATCTGTTGAGATTTCACTGTAAAAGCAATATAAAGTGTCTTTAGTCTTTTAAAAACAATAAATTTTTCTTTCAAGCACAAAGTACATGGTTCTCGTTCAAAACAAGGAGGTGTGTGTCGATTTCTCGGGTCACACAAGGCGATGCGTCGTTTAGTTTTTACACAGGGACGGTTGTGCGTCGATTTCCTGCGCTTGGTCATGGATCCTCTTTGGGTTGTGCGCGTTTTTGGATGCCCCGAGGACGATGCGTGGATTTCCGGTGCTGACAGGACGAAGTCACAGGGGCTGCGTCGATCTGGTGGGCGTTGCGTGGAAATTTCTACCGCACAGCAGGCGCTGCGTCGATTCCTCTCCGGAAGTTGGGCTGTATAGTTCCGGCTCAACTGTGTGTCGATCAAGTGGGCCGTGCCTCGAATTTCTGGTCACTATGCTGGCGCTGCGTCGTTGTTCTTGTTGCGAAGTTGGGATGTGTCGTTCCGGTTCGCCGTGCAGTGAATTTGTCACCAGAGTGCAGGCTATGCGTCATTTTTGGCAGGCTGTCTGTGGATTTTCACTGCACAAGGAGTCCTTCTTGTAGAGATGAAGTCCTTTTGGTCCTGAGACTTCAGGGAACAGGAGGCAAGATCTATCCAAGCCCTTGGAGAGCACTTCTCACCACAGCCAGAGCAGCAAGGCAGCAGGGCAACAGCCAGGCAGCAGACCTTCACAGAAAGCAATCAGGTGGGACCTTTGGGCAGCCAGGCAGTTCTTCTTGGCAGGATGCAGGTTCTGGTAAAGGTTCTCTTCTCCAGGAAGTGTCTGAGTTGGTAGGGGCAGAGGCCCTGTTTAAATATCCAAATGTGCCTTTGAAGTGGGGGAGACTTCAAAGAGTGGCTTAGAAGTACACAAGGTCCCCTTTCAGTTCTATCCTGTCTGCCAGCGTTCCAGTAGGGGGTGTGGCAGCCCTTTGTGTGAGGGCAGGCTACTGTCCTTTGACATGCAAGTGTCAGGCCCTCCACCCTCCCAGCCCAGGAAGACCCATTCAAAATGCAGATGTATGCAAGTGAGGCTGAGTATCCTGTGTTTGGGGTGTGTCTGAGTGAATGCACAAGGGAGCTGTCAACTGAACCCAGCCAGATGTGGATTGTAAGGCACAGAAGGATGTAAGTGCAGAGAAATGCTCACTTTCTAAAAGTGGCATTTCTAAAATAGTAATATTAAATCCAACGTCACCAGTCAGCAGGATTTTGTGTCACCATTCTAGCCATACTAAATATGACCTTCCTACTCTTTTCAGATCAGCAGCTGCCACTCAAACAGTATATGGGGGTAGCCCCAATGTTAGCCTATGAAGGAAGCAGCCCTCACAGCAGTGTATAAATGAACTTAAGAGTTTTACACTACTAGGACATGTAAACTACACAGGTACATGTCCTGCCTTTTGCCTACACAGCACCCTGCCCTATGAGATACCTAGGGCATACATAAGGGGCGTCTTATGTGCAGAAAAAGGGGAGTTTTTAGGCTTGGCAAGTACTTTTAAATGCCAAGTCGAATTGGCAGTGTAACCGCACACACAGGCCTTGCAATGGCAGGCCTGAGTCAAGGTTAAGGAGCTACTTAACTGGGTGTTACAATCAGTGCTGCAGACCCACTAGTAGCATTTCATCTTCAGGCCATGGGCACATATAGTGCACTTTACTAGGGACTTATAAGTAAATTTAATAATCCAATTGGGATTGATCCAATGCTACTGTGTTTAAAGGAAGAGAGCATAAGCACTTTAGCACTGGTTAGCAGTGGTAAAGTGTGCAGAGTCTTAAAACCAGCAAAAACAGTATCTAAAAAGTGGAGGGAGGCAGGCAATAAAGTTAGGGGTGACTACCCTAAGGCTGTCAGGTCTAACACACATCAATTGCAAAAATTGTCAACATCATGGCAGTACTACATTTTGTGGCCACATGATCATTTCAATACACTGTGGCAGTATTTGAAAGTAAGTCACAACCAAATTTCAATGGTGTGCTACAAAAGTTTTTTCTACAATGATGAGACACATCAACAGCTTCATACACCTAACACAAGTAGAAGATTTAGCCAATGTGAAGGGAGATCAGTATGCTATGTCTTGACATTTACATGTGGGTAGAGCAAGTAGTTAAGCAGCACACATTGCCTTGGTTGTAACATCCAATATAAAACAGGTATAATGCAATCTCAAGAACAGCCATTCAATCATTGCAAGTTATCTCTGTACAAGAACTGTACATCCAAAGTATATGTCTGTCCCCGGATCAACCTATGATACCTTTGTACTTTCCAACAGCAACATATCACTGCAAATGTCACAAATTTGAAATGTCCAAATGAAGATGACATGGTAAAGGATCCTAAAATAGAACAAGAAGGGAAAATGTATGATTTCACATAAGAAAATTTACTCAAATGAAAAGTTTGGAGGACACATATACTTAGAACTAGCAAAGATAATCCATGTCAATATACACAGTAGTCAAAGTATGGAAACTTTTATCAACAAACATATTTGCTCTGGACTTTCCTGAATTAACCATTACTACTGAATTACCATCACAGACTGATATGGTTGCTATTTTACAAGTTGTTGTGACATTTGATGGTACAATATGTAAAGATAAACTTACACTCACGTGAAGAAGTTGTCAATACCATCTTGACGTATGTCAATTCCTTCCACTTCACTGCTGTCATTTTTATTGGGCATTTCAACATCCTCAACCGATGGTTCTTCATGGTCTCCATCCTCTGTGATGATTGGGATGTTCTGTTGCAGGGCTTTATTTTGGAACATGCAGCAGGCAACATTGATTTGGCACACCTCATCAGGAGAGTAGAGGAGGACTCCATTGGTCTTGTCCAAACATCAAAATCTGGCTTTCAGGAACCCAAAAGCCTGCTTCACTGGTCTCCGTGTTCTTCCATGGGCCTCATTTAAGGGGACTTCTCCTGACGTTGTTGGATTCCTCAGCGGTGCTAACAACCACGGTTGATTAGGTTAAGCTGGGTCTCCTATATGAAAGTAAAAAATATATTGAGCAAAAATATCTCATCCCATTTTACATTCCTAAACTATGATTAAAGCAAATGATCCTCATGTCACATTGTACTTAACAACAAGCTGGGCCCTCGCAGGTCCAAGTTGTGACATTTGCAGGGGTATGGTTCTGTTCTGTAGTACAAAGGGATCATGTGTTGATCATGGAAAACTGTCAGGCTCTCACCTGTAATCCTTTCGCAGGAGTGAAATGAACCGCAAAGAAAGTTCCCAACTTCTCTGCAAGGCAAGAAGTCCCAACAGAAGTCAAAGACTAACGTGATCCACCGGGAAGAGAGGATGGAAGGAGACAGGTATCATCACATGGTTGCTACTTCTGGGTCTTCTGAATTTCTCTCACTTTCTCCTCCTGAAATCAGATAACAGTAATAAATATAAATGACTGCTGCTAGAAATAAGTCTGCAACCTAGGCGGTATCTAAATATATTATAAATACCGTAAGTAACTGATATCCCCTCCTCCATCTATCAGATTGTAGTACGTAGGTTAACAAAGTAGTGGCTCTATCTTAAACGGAAGAAACAAAATGTTTGTATTTCTAAGAGTACCTGAACAATCCAAAACACATTTGTAATGTTTAACCTTAGCATACTTATTCTGTTTGAGTTAGCTGAGTCTCAAAGTGTTCTAAGGAACCATTAACTGGACCTGCTCATCCTGCTGGGCACCGAGGAGTCTGGGCTTGGTGAATAATAGTTTTTTATTTGTTGTGTGAGTTCCACAATGCTATTTCTTTCTAATAGCAGTGCTGACTCTCAGAGGTAAGATATCGTTACGTTTATTTTTTATGTGATCCATTTTGCGCTAGCAAGGTCCATCAGCACTTCCTAATTGTACTTGTTTGTGCACATTTGGGATGATTTAAGAAGCCATGCAGACAGAGACTCCTCCTGTCACTAAGAATAAGATAGTGGCAATAGTAATAAGTAATATCAATGAGTTAGCGTTCCATTCTCTGTGCCTTTTTTATGCGGCTTATGCAGTCTCTCCCAATCGCTATCTCCCAGTGATGTGTAGTATGATATCATCATAATATGTATGCATCCATGCATTGATAAAAAATGGAAGCTGCATTGCCCCGTCAAAGGTGGCTGAGATGCAAAGACCATTTGTTGCAATATGAATGCATTGTCAGTAGTACATAGTTGTAAATGTAGGGCCATATTTACTAGGCCCTTTGTACCGCAGGATGGACTGTTCTGGTGACAGTCTGGGGGAGCACACTGCAGGGCCATATTTACAAGGTCATGTAACACCACCCTGTGTGGCTTTCATGACCTGGTAAATGTGGACTGAGTCAATGCAGCCCAAGTCACTGGGTTGACTCACCCTGTGACAGGGAAGCATGCAATGGGTGTTACGGTGGGTGTTCACACATGAAAACCATGAAATTGGACACATTCCCAGATTTACAAGGTTTTGTGAACCTTTGAATGGGTCAAAAGCCTACGCCTCAACAGGGAAGGCATAAGGGACACGCAACAAGGAAAAATACCTTTATTTCTCCTCATTGTTCCTTTTTCTATGTGTGCTACAATCTGCAAAGTAGATATGTAGTCTCCTACTCATCATCATACCTCCCTTCCCATTAGTCACCTATGCTACTATGACAGAACTGCAGTGTGGTTCAATTCAGCAGTACAATAGTGTTGTCTGTGCAATGTCCATCTGCTTCCGTGAATGCAGTATTTACAAAGTTGTTAATTCATTGCAAACTTAAAGGTGTGTTTCCCTACCCTCCCAGTTCCCACTCTGTCACCTCCTAGTACTGCAGACCTTTATTCTTTCCAAAGTTCTGTCCCAGGCACCCAAACAATTTTTGAAAAAATTCCTTTTGCCATGCACCACATTTATCTGCAAGTGATTAGTGTTTATGGCTTCTATAACGGATCATTGCTAGTTCAAATTTCAGTCTTTTTACATTTGTCTACAGCAGTGAGGCTTGTGTGGATAAGAAAATGGCCCTGTGACTTGTTGAAATCAGCCACACCATAGTCCAATGTCCCTAGGGGACCAGAAATGTACTGCTCCTGTGCCACTCTACTTGAAAAAAAAATGTTTGCACAGGGCACGGTTCATAATTTGTCATTTTCCTTTTTCTTTCCTGCTATAGCTACTCCTCGTGGGCATCCAACTTGCCAGTAGATAGCAGCCTGGCTGTGTCTGTAGAGGCCCAGGCAGCAGCTAACATGCCTGCCAGTCCTAGCTCCTCCAACTGGCTGCCAGCGCCTCCCAACGGCAGCATCGCAGCTGCCAGATGGCATTAGCTCATCCCCGTTCCGCTGCCCTTCCATGTGCTCAGACCGCAACTTCCAATGCCACGTCCTGCAACACTTTGCATGCCTGGACCCCCAGGTGGCACACATAGAGGCAACCATGAAAGATCTCCGGACGCACGTTGAGAACACCCTCTTCTGACTAGTTTTTAATTATTTTTTTTTTTGGGTGGGAGGGAGACTTATTGTGGGTGCAGAGGGTGGGGAGGGAGTCGGGACTGAGTTTCCAAAAACCTTTCATTTTGGACTTTGTTTGGACTTTTTAGAGAAAGGGGTGGGCCTGTTGTGGGTGTTAAGAGTGCTTTTTTTTATTTGTTGAAAATAAAAAGCAGATAATTTATTTTACTTAATTTATGCCTCAAATGTTTATTTTAGTGTTTTAGTTTGCACTGCTGCCTTTTAGTGTAGCCTGTTTTTTAAATCTGCTAAAAAAAAGTGTATGTCATTTACTTATACCCTTGCTCCATTGCCCTCTATGACTATATTGACCACTTGGGGATGATTGCCAATGCAAATAAAAACTTAAATACACACAGACAAGTAAGACAACATCTTCTTTAGTAGGAGTTAATTACTAACTAAACAAGGTAACTTCAATCTATAGTTCTTCTCTTACCTGAATAGATGAAGTGAGGGAGTCTTCTTACTGCAGGTTTTTCTCCAAGGTGGCATCGTAAGGGTGTGGTAGGTAGTAGTACTAGCTGACTAACACACTAACAGGGAAGACAGAAGGTGCTACTCCAACCTATGCAAACTCCAACTGCCGGATTAATCAGATGATTATCCATCACTGTCAACTAGTTTGAAAGAAAACAGAAACTTAGTCGGTCATATTATCTCACAATTTTAGGAAGACCAGACCACCAAAATGGCAATTACAGTTTTGGACACACAGCAAAGACGATCTGATATGACAATAAAAACTAGCAATATCAACTTCTTCTGAGTAATGGTGGAGAGCTAGTATTTAAAATCTAAACTTAGGAAATTAAATCATGGAGACAGGAGAAGTGGGCTGAGAGTCAAGGGTGGTTGGACAAGGTTAAGCGTTTACACAACACATAGCACAACAGGCCTTAATGATGATGTTGATGGAGCCGGTGTGGAATATTGCTCAGGTAATGTAAGGTCATGCAGTGAGTTGGTGTTGCTTTCACCACATCTGCCCCAGCAAGTGTGTGATCCATTTATGGTGTAAAATTAAGTAACATCTCAATAAATCACACAGCCCAGGAGAAGAGGATTGGGGGGCTTGATGAATAGATGGAAAAGGGGATTTGGAGAATGGTATGACCAAGACAGGTACAACATAAATAAACCATGACAATATTATTGGGGGGCTGAGCAGCACACCATCATCAATCTGTTGTGGAAGGAAACAATGAAGGGATAACTATGACACAGTTTAGTTAAATGCATTGCAAACAGTCCTTCAGCCCCAGAGAGACCCAAGACAGTATATCTCTAAATGTTATGTCTTCTAGGTTTGAAAAATACAAATGATGGAGGATTGAAGAAAACCCACCCAATTCTAAAACTTATGATTGTTAGAAGGAAAATGTACTGCCAAATTGGATGGTGCATCTCCATTCTTCTTAGAATGTCCGTTACTCTTGGGTGTCTGGCTGAAGCTGTCCAGTAGGTAAGCTGGAGCCTTGAGCTTTCACCAAGTTTTGTTCATGCAGGAGAGGACTTGGAGAAGGCCTGCAGATTGAAAAAAACAATAGCTGTATTATATAGTAAAGGAGAAGGACAAAAAGGAAGCAAGGTAAGCTTTGTGAGGAGTCAGGAGAGGACCAAGAAAACTCATAGGCAGAGCAAGAACATAAAGAGGAGTTTCACGTTTGAGCCCGAGTGCAGCAAAAACCCACTTAGAAGCATTTTCCAAATCAACACACCTCTCTCCAGTCCATAGAGCTGAGTGAGTTCTAGGCCTCAGAGTCTTCGCCATCATCATGGTTTCTCTTTGAAGTTGATAACTTTGTCCTTTTGGCTATTGAGGTAGCCCCGTCCTAAGTCCTTCCACGCTCCTCCTCCTGATTCTGAGGAATTCCATCCCTGTCCCAAACTGAGCTAAGTAGACCTGTGTAGTCAAATGCACTGATGCTGACTAGCAAAAAGAGAAACAGAACTGGAGTATGTTGTGTAGATTTGTGTTTGGCAACTAAAGTGGCTGGTATGGTCTGAGGAATCAGGAAAAAAGAAGTTGACCCCGTAGGTAAATTTCACTAAGTTTGAAAGACCAATCACTTTCAGGAAAAAAGTATCATCCATCAGCCCCCAAACATTGCAAGTCATCAGAATCAAGTTTACAAATTTGTTTACCTCCCTCCCTCACTGTCAGCACTCACAATCACTCAATATACCACCACTCATTGGTGCAATAGTTAGTAGTTACCTCTTCCAATCCAACCATGGTGGTTGAAGAAAATATTATATCCTCCATTGGTAGCAAGTAGCAACACAATGGAATTTGGCACTTGCACTGGCAGTCTATTAATCAACGGTCTTCTGGGGCAGTCCTGCTAGGTGATGTAAAAAAAGGATTGGAAATGGCATGTGAGGGAGGCAGGAATCATCTCCAATGTCCTAAAGGGAATGTGGGGGCTTCTTCACTGCACATGGGTCTAACTCCAAACCCGCCGTGTAATATGTGACTAGAAAATGGTGCAGCAGCATAAATCCAACACAAACATAGGACCTCATTACAACCCTGGCGGTCGGTGATAAAGTGGCGGTAATACCGCCAACAGGCTAGTGGTAAATACTTCCAAATTATGACCATGGCGGAAAGAGCTCAGATACACAGCCACTTTGCCACACCGACTGCCAGGGCGGAAACAACAGCCACCACAGCGGTATCCGCTTACAGCCAGGCAGAAACAATGTTATGTTCGGCCCACCGTATAATGACAATCCAATCCACCACCTTTTCCGGGGCGGTACCAACAACATCAAAAGCCTGGCGGAAACCCTACACAGAAGGGAAACGACTCAATTTTGGAGAAACAGGGAACAACCACACCGCCATGGAACCCGAGCTGCAGATTTTTCCAATGATCTTCTATGTCCTGCTCCACCACGAACACCGACGGCGAAGATGACCACGGTGAGTACAGCCGCCTAGCACACAGGGGAGGGAGGAGGAAAAAGAGAGTGACACACACACGCACAACACCCCCCCCACCCCCAGCACCATACACACAATCAGATGCAGTAAGAAAACATATAGACCCCGTAGCCCCCAGGAATAATGCAAGGACAACACAAATAGATGAAAGTGAGTGTAATAATATATACACATCAAAAATATGTACATCTGATCTAAAAGTATATACATATGTACAAATCAAGGGGCACTGCCCAGTCCTCAATGTGCATGGGCCACAAGGCCACATGACAAAGTCCACGGCCCCATTTGTCTCCTGCAACAACACGGAGAGAACATTGCATGGGCATCAGTTTGAAAATAGGCAGGCACCTCAGGGGGACAGGGAACGGCGGGCACCTCAGCCAGCAGATGGAACAACACCACTGGTCCTGGAGGGGGCAACATGGCCTGTGCTTGGTCCTGGGGAGTGCAAGGCCACAGTCTCTCAAGTGATTGACTTGCCCACATGCTCTGGAGGGGGCAACATGCCCTGTGCTTGGTCCTGGGGAGTGCAAGGCCACAGTCTCTCAAGTGGGTGACTTGCTCACATGCTCTGGAGGGGACAACATGCCCTGTGCTTGGTCCTGGGGAGTGCAAGGCCACATTCTCTCAAGTGGATGACTTGCCCACATGCTCTGGAGGGGGCAATATACCCTGTGATCTTCATCCTGGGGAGGATGGGGTGAGTGGATGGCTTCCTCCCTGGTTCTGGAGGGGGCATTGTGTCCTGTGATCTTCATCCTGGGGAGGATGGGGTAAGAGGATGGCTTCCCCACTGGTTCTGGAGGGGCATTGTGCCATGTGATCTTCATCCTGGAGAGGATGGGGTGAGTGGGTGGCTTCCCCACTGGTTCGGGGGGGGGGGGGCAACGTGCCCTGTGCTTCTGATCCTGGGGAGTGCAAGGTCACAGTCTCTCAGCTGGGTGTCATGCCCACTGGATTTTCAGGGAGCAGGCCGCACAACAGCCCGTGGAGGCAGGTCTACAGAATGTCGGATGGCAGTGATGGCAGCTGCTGGTGGTGGTTGTGGGTTGAAGCTCCAGCCCATCCCCCATAGCCTCGGATGGCTGCCCACTGCCAGTGGTGGTGGTGGTGCTGCTGCTGGTGGTTGTGGGGGAAGCTACAGCCCATCCCCGCAGCCTCGGATGGCTGCCCATTGCTGGTGGTGGTGCTGCTGCTGCTTGTGATGGGTTTGGGGGGGAAGATTCAGCCCATTCCCGGCACCCTTGGACAGCTGCCCACTGGTGCAGCTGCTGCTGGTGGTGGCGGGGGTAGCTGTGGCCCATCCCCTGCAGCCTCGGATGGCTGCCCACTGCTAGTGGTGGTACTGCTGGTGGTGGTGGTAGGGGTAAGCTCCAGCCCATCCCCTACAGCCTCAGATGGCTGCCCACTGCTGGTGGTGGTGCTGTTGCTTGTGGTGGTGTGGGAAGCTCCAGCCCATCCCCTGCAGCCTCAGATGGATTCCCACTGCTGGTGGCGGTGCTGCTGCTGGTGGTGGTGGGGGGAAGCTCCAGCCCATCCCCAGCAGCCTCGAATGGCTGCCCACTGCTGGTGGCAGTGCTGCTGCTGGTGGTGGTGGTGGTGGGGGGAAGCTCCAGCCCATCCCCTGCAGCCTCAGACGGCTGCCCACTGCTGGTGGTGGTGGTGCTGCTGCTGCTTGTGGTGGGTGTGGGGGGAAGATTCAGCCCATTCCCGGCACCATTGGACGGCTGCCCACTGGTGCAGCTTCTGCTGGTGGTGGCAGGGGTAGCTGCGGCCCATCCCCTGCAGCCTCGGATGGCTGCCCACTGCTGGTGGTGGGGGGAAGCTCCAGCCCATCCCCTACAGCCTCAGATGGCTGCCCACTGCTGGTGGTGGTGCTGCTTCTGGTGGTGGTGGGGGGAAGCTCCAGCCCATCCCCTGCAGACTCTGGTGGATTTCCACTGCTGGTGGCGGTGCTGCTGCTGGTGGTGGTGGTGGTGGGGGGAAGCTCCGGCCCATCCCCGGCAGCCTCGAACAGCTGCCCACTGCTGGTGGCAGTGCTGCTGTTGGAGGTGGGGGGAAGCTCCAGCCCATCCCCTGCAACCTCAGACGGCTGCCCACTGCCGGTGCTGCTGCTAGTGGTGGTGGTAGGGGGCAGCTCCAGGCCATCCTCTGCAGCCTTGGACAGCTGCACAACCATGGTTGGTGGTGGGGGCTCCGACTGAGTCCCTGCACCAGGCCCCTTGTCCTTCCTGCCTGCTAGTGTAGGCCCCTTGTCCTTCCTGGCTGCAGCTGGGGATGGCTCCTTGCTCTTCAGGGCAGCAGCTGGTACAGGCCCCTTGCCCTTCGTGGCAGCAGCTGGGGATGGCTCCTTGCTCTTCATGGCAGCAGCTGGTGCAGGCCCCTTGCCCTTCCTGGCAGCAGCTGGGGATGGCTCCATGCCCTTTCTGGCAGCAGCTGGGCATGGCTCCTTGCCCTTTCAGGCAGCACTAGGGGCAGGCACCCTTTCCGTGAGGCTGCCTGGTGCCCTGGATCCTTTCCCTCCACGAGTTGCTGTGGACACTACTGGGCCCATGGACTGGGTGGATAAGGTGCTTGCCTGGGCTTTACCCACCCTGGCCAGATGTGAAGGATGGAGGGGAGGGATAGAGAAGAGGTCAATGGTGGAGACGAATAACTTCTTAGAGACATTGGGGTGGGAACAGGGAGAAGGTTTGGGAGTAGAGGAAGAGGGAGTGGTTGTAGGAGGTGTCTGTCTGCTGTGTTTGGGTGCAGGTGCATGGGCTGGATGCTGTTGTGAGGTGGATGGCTGTTCGGTGTCTGAGTGCTTGCGTTTGTGTACCTTGGGGGGGCACAGACACAGTGGGAGAGGACACAGGGGACGTGTGCATGGCTGTTGGGGTGGAGTCTGCCAGTGAGGTGTGTGTTCTGATAGGTGTGCTGGTGATGGCGGTAGTGGATGAGGATGTGGTGCATGCAGGTGTGAGTGTAGATGCAACTGGGAGGGAGGTGGAGGAGGAGGAGGGGGAAGCAGTGGATGTTGCTATGTCTGCATCTTGATGGTGCTTGTGTGAGTGGCTGTGGGATGAAGTGTGGTGCTTGTGTTTGCCTGAACCACTCTTGTGTATTGTCTTGTGTGTATGCTGGTCTGCCTGTGTGCTTGGAATAGGTTGGGGTTGAGGGGATTGGGATTGGGTAGAGGAAGTTGGAGGGGGAGGGTAGAAACAGGGACAATGGCTGCCATCTGAGAGGAGGCCAGAGCCAGGATAGATCTCTGTTGGGCCACCAAGCCAGTGTGAATGCCCTCCAGAAATGCATTGGTTTGTTGCATGTGGGCTGCCAGCCCCTGGATGACATTCACAATTGTTGACTTCCCAACAGAGATGGGTCTCAGGGGGTCAATAGCCTCCTCACTCAGGGCAGGAGGGCTAACTGGGGCAGTGCCTGAGGTGCCTGGGGTGAAGGAGATGCCCACCCTCCTGGGTGAGCGGGCACGGGCAACTCGCTGAGGGACTGCTGGGAGGGCGGTGCTGGTACGGGGGTGGCGGCTGTACCTGTAGCTGGGATGGGCACAGAGTTGTCCGCCACCACCAGGGAGCTTCCATCAGAGGAGGTATCTGTGTCCGAACTGTCCCATCCAGTCTCTGCCATGGTGCTCCCCTCGCCTTCCGTCCACTGGTGCCCTCACCTCTGCCTCCTGGGTCCTTTCGGATGCAGCTCCCTCCGTTGCTGGTGCCTCTGGTCCTCCACCAGATGATGCTAATGTGCATAAGAACAGGATGACAAAACAAAAAGGGGGGAAGAGACAAAGGAAACACTTGGTCAATGTCTGCACCAACACCACTGTTGGCGTACACAGCAACCTCACACACAGTGAACAGCCCTACGCACTATGCAGTGCACTACTAGTAACAATGCTAGTCACCAGGGCATGGGAGGGACACATACTGCCAACTGCAGCATACCTAGGACCCACACAACCCTGCCCAGTGGTGGATGCCTACTGGCTAGGTAGGAGGAATTTTACATCTGAACCCTGCCCAACATGGACCTCCTCTGAGATGTCAAGCCGGGCTTAGGGACATCCACAGACACACATCCTCCACCCGGATACCATCCTGCCATGAGTAAGTTGTAAATATGGGAACTGTACTCACTCCCTTGTGGCTGCTGTGATGCCCTCAAGCGCCCATCCAGCTCCGGATGGCCACCTCCAGTATGCAGGCCATCAGAGGGGTCAAGGATCGATGGGCACCCCTTCCTCATTGGGAGGCCATCCCCAGCTGGGCCTCTGCCATCTTCCGTGCCCAGCATCTCAGGTCTTCCCACCGTTTCCGACAGTGGGTGCTCCGCCTGCAATAGACCCCCAGGGTCCACACATCCTTGCCGATTGCATGCCATATACCCTTCTTTTGATGGGCGCTGGCCTGCAGAGAAAATACACACAGGGAAAGGTATTAGTTAGACCGTCCTGCCTGTTACACTCATGGCCCACCATACCCCTTCCCATCCCTATTTGCACAAACATGGCCCAGCACACAAGCTGCACGTCGCCCAGGGGACATCCACCCACACCCCCTACACGAGGCCTTCACACACGCCACTCCATGCATTCATGCCCCATGCATCGTGCTCACAGTGTACTCACCTGTTGGTCTGGAGGCCCATGCAGCAGTCTGTACTGGGGTAGGACCCCATCCACCAGTCACTCCAACTCCGCCGAGGTGAAGGCAGGTGCCCTTTCCCCAGTCACACGAACCACTGTAGGTTCCAGACACAGGTCACAGCAGCACCTGCAGTGTAGGTCCTCTCCTGTTGAAGGTAATGTTGCAAGTGAGTGAACAGATAGAAAATGGCGGTGACGTACGTAGCGGTGGATAGCATCACCGTCGGCGTACATCACCATTGGCCACTGTACCCCATAGGACCCAATATTATCCTATGAGGCATTGCACAGCAGTTCTCGACCGCCTCCCACAACGGTGCACAATGTCAGCAGAATTACCTCACTTCCACCTGTCCATCCACACAGGACAGGCGGACGCCATTTCAGGGGGAAGGGGCAGGCCCTGGATTATAACTGTGTCACAGTTCACAATCGTACATACGGGACAAATGCCACATACACATTTCAAAATAACATCGTGCATTGTACTGTTGTGGCAACAATTTACAGTTAATGACCTCAGTCTTGTGCTCCATAGATTGCAACCGCTGCAGATGAATAGGAGATGGAGACATACCCCCGTGTACAGACCCCTGGTAGACTTGGCAACAATGGAGGACAGGAACATTATCCTCACCTACACACTTGACAGGGCCACAATCAAGGAGCTGTGTGCCCAATTGGAGCCTTACCTGATATCTGCTATCCGTCACCCTTCTTGTGCAAGTGCTATCTGTGCTCCATTTCTTGGCAACTGGTTATTTACAAATGACAGTGGGTTTGGCAGCAGGAATGTCACAGCCAGTGTTCTCAGTAGTGCTGACCAGAGTGTTGTCTGCCCTGATTAAAAACTTGTGCAGCTACATTGTTTTCCCCCAGGTGGAGGACTTGGCCACAGTGAAGGCTGACGTCTCTGCAATGGGACATATCCACAACATAATTGTGGCAATTGATGAAACACATATTGCATTTGTCCCCCCCAAGCAAAATGACCAAGTCTTCAGAAATCGAAAGATTTTTCATTCCATGAATATCCAGATGGTGTGCCTGACGGACCAGTACATCTCCCACATCAATGAAAAGTATCCTGGGTCTGTGCATGATGCCTTTATCCTGAGGAGTTGCAGCATCCCTAATGTGATGGGCCAACTCCAGAGGCACAGGGTGTGGCTAATAGGTGAGCCCTGGTTCCCACCCAGTGGATGTTGGTGTATGGGTATGGTGTGGGCTATAAGGGATAGCTAAATGTTGTCCCTCGATAGTTGCAGGTGACTCTGGTTACCCCAACCTATCATGGCTACTGACCCCTGTGAGGAATCCCAGGACAAGGGCAGAGGAACGTTACAATGAGGCTCAATGGCGAACAAGAAGGATCATTGAACGTACCTTTGGGCTCCTGAAGGCCAGGTTTCGGTGCCTCCATCTAACAGGTGGATCCCTGTGCTACTCACCCAAGAAGGTCTGCCAGATAATCGTGGGATACTGCATGTTGCATAACCTTGCCTTGAGACGCCATGTGCCTTTTCTGCAGGAGGAGGAGGCTGGAGATGGCCATGTGGCGGCAGTGGACCCTGTGGACAGTGAAGATGAGGACACAGAGGATGAGGATGAAGACAACAGAACTGCAGTGATTCGACAATATTTCCAATGACACACAGGTAAGACAGTGGTACTTCAATTGTCATTTTTTTGTTTAACATTGTCACTGGCATGCTGTTATTTCCCACTTCTATGCCCACTCACTGTACCCTTTGGAAACTCTTTTTGCAGATGTTGGTGCCCCACTATCGCTCCTGGTGTGTTCACTGCAGCCAACTACAGGTCTGTCCTATGTGCACATTACTGTACAGTTGATTTGCAATGTTTGAACCTTGTCAAACGAATACATACTTAAATCATTTGACGTACTCCATACTTGTATTTTTTCAAAGTGTGTTTATTGCAGTGCGAAGAAGAAAAGGGGGAAGTGCAATAGGCTGATGATGTAGGAAAGTCCAGGGTATTGTTCCAGTCTATTTGTAGCACAGGTGCATTGTCCAAGGGGGGCATATGAAGGGGAGCAATGGCAGTTCAAGGTGGACAGGGTGACAAAGTAGGACACAAGGGTGACAATCAGGAGAGTCTTATTTCCTGGTGGGGGTCGTGGCAATAGTCTCTGGCTTCTGCCTGGATCACAGGGAACATTTGCAGGGTGGTTCTCCTTCTGCAGGGGGAGGGGTGC